>NW_026609869.1:0-341422 GCF_029499605.1 Hyla sarda | reverse complement strand
ATCTCAGAGATCTCTAACACCTGGTCAGAGAGTTTCTCGCAGTAAGGAAGAAGAGGAGGAGGAAGATGAGGATGTGCAGGTTGTGAATAAAAGGTGTAAGACAGGGAGCTGGTCTGAGGATCAGGAAGCCCTTGTTCTTGGTAGTGATAATGAAATAGACAGGGACTCTAACATAGGGTCGCCTGATTGTTTTGCAAGTTTACATAGGAAAGTTGAAGGCCAAAATGTTAATTTCTAAGTTAAGATGGATTTTAAAGCATTTGGTTTTCTTTTCCTAGTTATTATGACTTTGGTTGTAACAACTATTAATGTAAGAAGTATTGAGTCTGAAATTAGGAGAGCTGCAATTTTTGATATTCTTGAGAATGTTAGAAGTGATGTGATATGTTTACAGGAGTGTGCAATAAAGTCAGCACCTTATGCAAATGAGTGGAAGTGTGGGCAGTCCTTCTGGTCCACATGTGCAGAAAACAAAAATGAAGGTGTTGGGATTTTATTGCGAAACAGGGACATTAAAGTTTTAAATTGCCAAACTTTAGTACCTGGTCGTTGTATGGTTTTAATTTTTGAGGTTTTGGGCCAGAGGATGAGAATTTTTAATGTGTATGCTCCAGCAGAAAAACAAGCACGTTTGTCTTTTTTAGAGTCCCTTAAGTTTTTTATCCCTGGTCGTGAAGATACTATTATTGTTGGCGATTTTAACTGCATTAGATCCGTCAATGATCGTGAGAGCTCTGCTGAGGTTAGAACTGATATTACTTCCAATGTTTTAAATCAAATTATTCAAGACTTGCATTTTACTGATGTTGGACTGATGGTTAGCACTGATGAAAGATATACGTACATATCAGATAGTGGCCGCTGTAAATCCCGGATCGATTACATCCTGGTCTCTGATGGGATTAAGGTGGTCCGGTGCAATCAAATGATGTCAACTTTCTCAGACCACAAGATGGTGTCGGCTGAGATAAGTGTCACAGAGTCCCTTCATTTTGGGAGGGGGCTCTGGAAATTAAATGTAAGTCTATTGGAAGATGAGGAAGTAATGGCTGGTTTTAATCATGTGTTTTTATCCTGTGTTTCTAAACAACCTGATTTTAGTAATGTCTTAGTGTGGTGGGAATGGGCTAAAGGAGAGTTTTCTAATTTCTTTAAGATGTTTTGCATAAAGAGAGCACAAGAGAAGAGGAGGAGTGATGAAAGGCTTGTATCCCGGTTAGAGACTCTCTATAAGTTTAAACGTGTTGGTGTGGAGGTGGAGGATGAGATTGTTAAGGTGAAGGGGGAGATGAAAAAAAGGTTGTTGGAAAAGGGAAGGAATATTGTATATAAGTCTAAAGTGCAGCACCTAGAAGAAAATGAGCAGTGTACACGGTATTTCTTTAAAAAATGTTTTAATGCTAAAGGTGTTTTTAAATCTGTTTTTACCCCTACGGGGGAAGTTTTTGGAGAGGAGATGGTGAAGGAGATTGGCAGATTTTATGAGACACTCTTTAGTAATAAGAGCAGAGCCAGTGAGACGGAGATGAATGATTATTGTAATATTTTGGAAAATAATGTTCCTGTTGAAAAAGTAGATTTTTTGATTGATGATGTTAGTGAAGGGGAGATCAAGCAGGCCCTGGATAAGATGGCCAAAGGGAAGACACCAGGCTGTGATGGTCTCCCCGCTGAGTTTTATTCCGCGTTCTGGAATATTTTAAGTAAAGAGTTTACACGGGTGGTGCAATATGTTTTTAACTCAGGTGTTTTAGCTGAATCTATGAAGAAAGGGGTCATAACATTAATTCATAAAAAAGGTGATGGCAGAGATCTTAAAAATTGGAGACCTATAACTTTATTAAATTGTGACTACAAGATAATTGCTAAGATTGTGGCTAATAGACTGAGTGATGTAGTGGACCACCTTGTGGGAGAATACCAAGTTTGTGCAGTACCGAAAAGAAAAATAACAGATAATTTATTGCTTTTAAGAGACTCTATTTATTACAGTAACTTTAACAAGAATGCACTGTTTGTTGAGTCCATAGATTTCGAAAAGGCTTATGATAAGGTTGCACATGATTTTATGTTCATTGCTTTAAAACACTTAGGTATTCCAGAAAAGTTATTATCTGTTATTATGAGTTTTTATCATGGGGTGACAAGTCAGATTTTAGTAAATGGGCATGTGGGGCCTGCTTTTAATGTCTTGTCTGGAGTCAGACAGGGATGCCCACTCTCCCCAATTCTGTTTATATGCGTTATAGAGGGCCTGTTGAAGAATGTGCAGAAAGATAAATGTGTGAGTGGTGTTTTTATTCCAGGTAGTGATGGTAGTAAGTTAAAGGTTTTAAGTTATATGGACGATGTGGTTTTTACTTGTACATCCCAAGCAGATCTCAACAGAGTAAATTTGCATGTGAGGATTTTTTGTTGTGTGGCTGGGATGAATGTGAACTGGGGGAAGTGCCAATTATGCAGTTTTGGGAACCAAGAGAATATAGTAGTGGATGGTGTTAAGGAAAAAGAAGACATTGAAGTGCTAGGAGTGATATTTGATAAAGACCTCAAAGGAAAGAAAAGTTATGAGACTTTGGACAGTAAAATTGAGAAGAAGCTATCCTTCTGGAGGTTAAGGAACTTGTCACTTAAAGGGAAAGTTCTTATCATTAAGTCTGTAATCCTACCGCTTCTCTTGTATACGGCTATGGTGCTTCCTCCAGGGAAGTTATGGACTAGGAGAGTCACAAGGAAGCTTTTTGTGTTCTTCTGGGGGTCTAAGATGGAGAAAATGAGAAGAGAAGAAGTGATGAAGAGTATGAATTTGGGCGGATATAACTTTCCAAACATTGATCTGTTTTTAAAGGTGCACTATTTTCTTTTAATTTTTAAATTGATACAGTGCAATAATAGGGCGGCAGACATGAGTAAATACCTTGCAGGATGGTTGTTTTCCAAATGGGGCTGGTGTGAGAGGGATTTGAGGAGACCCATAGCACATGTGATACCTACCTTCTATGTGCTCCTCAGGTCTTTCAATGATCAATTTGGTTTGAGCTCTTTAGGTGAACCTGATAAAAAGAAAATAGAACAAGAAATAAGGAAAAATGAGAGATTATATGAAGTACCATTCTGCACTAATGCTCAGTCTGTGAAGATTTGGAAGTTTTTTAAAGTTATTGGACTATCAAACAGACAAAAAGACGTTAGTTGGATGTCCTTTCATGGCTGCCTCCCAACCCGATCTTTTTTAAATGGAAGAGGTTTGAGAATAAGTGACAGATGCCCAAGAGAGGGTTGTGGAGGTAGAGAAGACTTAGTGCACCTTTATTGGGACTGTTTTTATGCAAAAGAATTTTTTATGTTTTTAAAGAAGTTTTTAATCCAACTCACTGGATATAACAGTTTTTCTTTTGAGAAAGTTTTTATTGGTCAAGATCTTAGTAAAAAGGAAGATACACGTACTAATTGGATTCTTTTTTCTGTTTTTAAAGAGGTTTTATGGGACTCACGCAATTTGCTTGTTTTTAAAAATGTTGTTATTTCTCCGAGGGAATTGAAAAGATTGTTTTTAGGAAGGATTTTTACTATCTTTCTACTGGACAAAAAGAGAATTGGTGAAGAAGAAGCGGAGAAAATCTGGATGCATACACGATGGAAAAATTTATAAGAAGTACGTAAAGGAGAAAGCTGTAAGTTTTTGACCAATTTCTGTGATTGTTTTTGACATGTTTTTTTGTTTTGTTGTTTGGTCACTTTTTCTTGGCACTCGGTTCCCTTAGTTAGTTTTTTCCGTATGATGTTTTTTCAGATATTGTTTTAAGTGACGAGTCTTGGTAGGTGACCTGATGATCGTCCAAACAATAGTCTGTAACTGAGGAAAAAAAAAGAAAAAAAAAAAAAAAAAAAAAAAAAAAATCTGTTCTTATCAGTTTAATATCTGATACGTCCCCTATCTGGGGACCATATATTAAATGGATTTTTGAGAACGGGGGCCGATTTCGAAGCTTGCTTCCGTCGCCCTATGCATTGACCCGATATGGCAGTATCTTCGGGTACAGTGCACCACCCCCTTACAGGGTTAAAAAGAAAGATTCCTACTTTCATTGCTACCTGCTTGCTGGCTAGCCAGCTAGCCAGCCCTGTGGGCCTTGCTGCTGCTGCAGCCAAAAAACAAAAGGTGGTGCTGCTGCTGCTGCTTCTGCTGCTTCTGCTTCTGCTTGTGTCTGGCCGCTGTTGGAGCGTCCAGGCACAGGACTTCTGCTGCTGCTGACTAAATGGCCTCCTTAATTGGATCATTTGAGTAGCCAGCACACCTGTGCAGGTAGGGCATGACATGATAGGCAGCTGCCTTGATAGCGGGTGGGTGCTGAATGTTCCTAATTGACAAAATAAGATTAATGCTTATGAAGAAATATAAAATCTCATCCCTTCCCCAATATCGCGCCACACCCCTACCCCTTAATTCCCTGGTTGAACTTGATGGACATATGTCTTTTTTCGACCGTACTAACTATGTAACTATGTAACATAACATGGGGGGGGGGGGGTCTCCTGGCTGTTCACACAGGTGTGTCATTGCTGTACATTGACCATGCATTGCTTCTGTGGTATTGCAAAGGCAAAGACAAATGCTTCCAGCCATCCATTGCACTAATGGATTGGTCATCAGCTGGCTGTCTATGTCCCGCATCAATATAGACCAAAGTACAGAGGGTTAGGCTATGCTATTGTGCACCTACCTGATGCATCAGAAGGTGCGAGGCCCTTGCTAAATTCTGTGCACAGACTTTGAGATCTATACTTTAGACTGTATCTAAACCTGCTCCAACATGGACTGACATTCTGGCCTACTTTCAGCCGATGCGACTTGTCTGTCGCTGAACAGTCGCTTTTTATGTATTCAGCACCTATGTATAATGTTGTAAAAATGCTCTAGAAGCTAAAGTCGCAGAAATGTCACACATATTTGGCCTGCAACTTTCTGTGCGACAAATTCAGACAGGAAAAATCAGTATAAATCCTTAGAAAATTATCCCCCAGTGTCTCCATCTGCTGGCGGTATTGAATAAGCATTGCTGCACTGATGGGGTATGCATTAGACGAAAAAAAAGAAGAAAAAGAAGAATAATACGCCCAGAAAAGAGGCGAAAAGGAGAAAAACGTAAAAAAACGTGAAAAAAAAGTAAGAGGAAGAGAAGGGAAAAAAAGGTGGAAATGGGTTTAAAAGTGATTTCGGCGGAGAAATATATATATATATATATATATATATATATATATATATATATATACGCGCACACACACACATATATATAAACGTATTCTCCGTTGAGATATTGCAGCCGCTGCTGTGTCCAGGCCCAGGAGCCTTAGCACTGTGCTGTGATGTCACTCAATACCACTGACATCACTAGGTGTAAACAACATCTCTCCTTTGCTGTGTATGTGACTATGGAGCTGTTTGGTGATGTCGTCTATTATGGCCTTCATAGAAGCAACAGGAGATTGTTGCATCCATCTAGAACCCTCAGAACTACAGTGCTATGATGTCACTCACTTCCACAGGCCTTGCAGAGTGTAAACAACAACAACCCAGCTTTGTTGTGTATGTAACCATAGGGATTTGTGATGTCACCTAGAACCTTCACAGCAGCGACAGCTTTATGAGGAGCATCAGCACTGCTCTGCCTGAGCAGAACCATCACCGCCATAGGTTGTCAAATAACCCGGGTTTAACCCACACAGGTAAGTCCAATGGGGTGCAGGCATGTCCTCTATGCTTACAGCTTCCCGTGGGTGTTGGTTTGATACCGTTTGGGGACAGCCAAGGAGGCATCTGCAGGCAACAAAGGTAGGTGTGTGCTTGTGTGTGTGTTTCCTATGCAGATCCTAAGCCCAGTGTCACATGCAAGTAGGAGGAGTAAGAAGGGTTCCTGGCAAATCCGGGTTATGGATTGCATTTAAAAAGGCCCCGTGGGAGTGCAATGGGCCCCTGTCTTGCTGCTTAGCAATAATGGTATGGGTTTAGGTTCTGCTGTGTGTACTGGTGGTTGACTGCCCCCCAGCCCAGAGTGTGCATGGAAAATTGTCTGGCAGCCTCCCTGACAGCAAGCAGTGATAGTGCCCATGAAGGGCACCTTGTTGGGCCCGCCCCTTTCACGGTTATCGCTTCTCGGCCTTTTGGCTAAGGTATAGGGATATACCTTGGCTGATCCGGTTCCTGCTTTTGTGGGTGCTCTGAGACCCCCCTCCTCGGCCCTGGGACATCGCCCTTCGTTGGGCTTAAGTCCCTTGCTGCTATTGGGGAGGGGGCCCACCTCAGTGTAGAGTTGCGATCCCCCTTTGCCTTAGGGACCTAGTGTCTCTTTGGTGCGCTTGATTGTGAGCATGGCGTCAGCCAGTGACGGAGATCCAGGCATGGTACCATCTTATGCCAAGCTCAAGAACTCAGTACGTATATCGTACTTGGAGGACCAGAGAAAGAACCGGGACCTGAAGTACATCGTGGAGCAAGTTCTGCTGGGCGTCTTTGGATTAAGGAAGCATGAGATATTATCCATCCAAGATTATCCGAAAAGAGGAGTATACGATGTTACTTTTACGGAAGGAGGTATTTACAAGGACTTTGTTATACAGATGAAGAAGGTAAGCGGAGATGCCCGCTTGAGTGGAATAAGAATTGTTGAGCACTTTCCCGATGAACTTATGCTTTTAGTTATAAAAATGTACTCTCCATACGTTAAAGAAGATGAAATTGTTGTGTTTTTAAGGAATTTTTGTAAAAAAATTATAAATAGAGGGAAAGTGATGAATGAGTGTGGAATATGGTCCTCTAAGTGGAAGTTTCTGGTTGAGTTCAAAGAAGATCTATTACTCCCAGGACGAAAGGTTATGCCTCCAGCTCGGTTCAAGTTAGGAAATGTAAATGGTGACGTGTTTTTCCCAGGAATGCCCAATTTCTGCAGAGCTTGTAGAAGATATGGACATGATAAAAACGTATGTGAGAGTACATGTACAAATTGTGGCAGCACTGAGCACTCCTCCAGAGAATGCACAAAAGAAAAGAAATGCAGTTTATGTTACAGAGTTGACCATTTGTATGCTTCTTGTCCTCACAGAAACAAAGAGAAACAACAGAGAAGCCAGCCAGACCCCCGTCATATGAACAGAGAAGACAGCAAACCAGAAGAAAACCCAACTGATCAACATGGTGAGTCTGCTACCTCTGATGAAGATGGATATGAGAAACCCTCCAGCATGAAGGTAAGAAGAAAGGAGAAGAAAGCATGGCAGACAGGAGCTCCTCTCTCGCAGCAGAGGGGTAGTAACCTGGATGAAGCTGTCAGCAAGCCTCAGAGTGCCCCCCTGAGGAAGCCAGAAAATGTTGGGGCTAAGAGAAGAAAGACCGGAACAGGAAGAGAAGAGGCGTTTGTGGAAGAAGAGGGGGGGGTAGGGATGCCATCAGGTGTTCCAGCCCCCTCCCCAAGTGAAACAGGCAACTCGTCCATGGTTCCCGACACGGTGGAAGTCGTTGTGCCCGACCAGCTGCCCGGGGTGGCTCCGACAGGTCATCCCGGGGAGGAGATGGACACTGGGCAAGGTGACGGAGACGGGACAACCCCTGTTCCGGCGAAGAGGAATCCTCTCCTTAGTCCCCTACCGGAGGATCTTCAGGAGGAGGTAATGGAGGAGTCAGACGGTAGCAGCTCACCGGAATCTCTGGTGACAGTGAGATCAGAAGGGGAAAATGATAGTTTTGGGGGTCTGGCTGATGAGGATGAGATAGAATGTGCACAAAGATATTGAAAGTGGTCTCTCTGTAACCTTTAATGATGGCGCTCCATGGACTCTCCCTCAATGTGAGGGGCCTTAAGACACACGCAAGAAGAACTGCTATTTTTAATTTTTTATCCTTTTTGTCTGCATCAGTTTTCTTCTTACAGGAATGTGGCATCCCTCACCAAGCATCATACAAGAAATATGAAGAAGACTGGAAGCATGGCCCCTCAGTGTGGTCAGGGTCCAACGCATCTAAATCTGGAGGAGTTGCTATACTTTTTAAGGGTAATGTTAATATAATTTTTAAGCAAGAGATTTTACCAGGAAGGATTTTATTAGTTAAAGCTTTTATAAATGGTTTTACATGGCAGTTTTTAAACTTTTATGGTTCACCTGATAAAAAAGAAAGAGAAGAGATGTTAGAGATTTTACCTCTTTTTATTAATGATTCTTATCCTTTGATTTTAGCTGGGGATTTTAATTGTGTTTTAAGAGGTGAGAAAAGATATTCTCGAGCTACTAGTAGAAATTATGATAAGACATCTAACATTTTAAAAAATATTACTTTAGATTTTAGGCTTATAGATGTTTTTAAAAAATGTAATCCAAATTTACCTGATACTGAAGGCATTACATGGAGTAATGTGAATTGTAGCTCGAGGATTGATTTTATCTTCTCTTCTCAAAATGTTTTACCTGCCAAATGTGAGCTTTTAACTAATATATTTTCTGATCATAAATGTCTTCTATTTGTTTTAAATCCTGTTCCTGGTTTTAAGAGGGGTATTGGTTCATGGAAATTGAACATATCTCTTTTAGAAGATAAAATAATCTTAACAGAATACGCCAATTTTTATAATAAATGTAAAAATAATAGAGACCCAAATATAGATATAAAAGTATGGTGGGAAAATATGAAGAAAAAAACTAAAGATTTTTTTATAAAACAAGGTATCCAAAAAGCTAAAGATAAAAGACATTGTTATGATATTTTAAATACACATCTTCAAACTCTTTTTAAATTGCACAATATAGGGATAGATGTAAAAGATGATATTGTTAACATTAAAAAAGAAATAAAAACATTTTTAAATGAAAAAGGTAAAGAGATCATTTTTAAAGCTAAAATCAAACATATTGAAAATAACGAAAAATGTACAAGATATTTTTTTAAAAAATCTAATCAAAAAAGAGTCCATATCGAAAAACTAGAAGGAGAAGTGGAGATGAATAAAATTTTATTTAAAGTACAATGTTATTATAGGGAACTTTTTAATGAGAAAAAAATAGATGCTAATTTCATGAACGATGCCTTAAACAAAATAGAACGTGTTTTAGAGAATAATTCTCAATCCTTTCTTTTACAGTCTATCCCAGAGAAGGAAATATTGGATACCATAAACAGTTTTAATTTGGGTAAAGTACCAGGGTCTGATGGCCTGCCAATCGAATTTTATAAGGTTTTTTATGAGGTTTTAAAAGATGATCTTTTATCTCTTTTTACAGATGTTTTTAATACCAAGATTTTACCACAGTCATGGAAAATGGGTGAGGTTTCTCTGCTCTTTAAAAAAGGTGATAAAGAGGATATTAGGAATTGGAGACCAATAACCCTTTTAAACGCTGATTATAAAATAATGGCTAAAATATGTGCAAACAGACTAAAAAATGTTATAGATAAATTAATACATAATAATCAAGTGTGTGGTATACCGGGTAGAAACATGTGGGAAAATTTAAACCTCATAAAAGATATAATAGAAGATGCTAAAATAAGGAAAAGTAATTTAGCAATTTTAACAATAGACTTTGAAAAAGCATTTGACAGAGTCTCGCACTGTTTTTTATTTAATGTTTTAAATAAAATGGGCATACCAGAAGGTTTTTTAACGTCACTCAAAGCCTTTTATAATGACTGTTTTAGCAAAATTTTAATTAATGGTTTTAAGACTGAAATGGTTCCTTTAAAATCTGGTGTGAAGCAGGGTTGCCCCCTATCACCCCTTTTATTTATTTGTGCACTAGAGCCACTTTTATGTGTCATAAGAGGTGATAAACAGATCCGTGGGATAAGGCTCCCCGGAGGAAATGGTCTTGAAGCTAAAGTAGTCAGTTATATGGATGATGTAGCAGTGACATGTCAAGATAGCCTGGCACTTAAAAAAACTTTAACACAAATTAACTATTTCTGTTGTGCTTCTGGTTTTAAAGTGAATTTTAACAAGTGCGAGATTTTAAAAGTCGGCAAGCTGGATACAAGAGACATAAAGGTACCGGTAGTAGAAAAAGTAAAAATTTTAGGTGTGTATTTTAATGAATTAAATAATGGAAACGAAAGCTGGGAGCTAACAATGCAAAAGGTGAACCAAAAATTATGTGTATGGAGACTAAGAGACCTTACAATGGAAGGAAAAGTGCTGATTTTAAAGATGGTGATTTTACCTTTGCTTTTATATTTAAGTTTAGTGTTCCCACCTAACACACATATAATACGTAAAGTCTCAAAAGTCTGTTACACCTTTTTTTGGAATTCCAAATATGAGAAGTTAAAAAGAGAAATTGTATCTAAACCTAAAGAGAAAGGGGGGAAAAGTTTTACTGATTTTACTGCGTTCCTTTATACAAAATTCTTTTCATTGTGTCTTAAGAATGTTTTTAAAGACAACTATTGGTCGTTCTTTTTGCGCTATAATGTTGGTAATCTCATGAGACACCATGGTTGGTTTGAAACAGATCTTAAACACCCTTATGCTTTTAACCTCCCTATTACTTATTGTATTTTAGAAAAGATTGTTTCTCTTTTTAAACTGTTTGATTTTAGTAAAGATATTCTAATCGATGGGAAAAAACTTACGAGAGTCATTTTAAACAATATTAACATGTGCCAAGTTGGAAATTTTAATGATGATAAATGTAAAGAAATCTGGAGAATTGTGAACTCATTTTATCTTTTTAACTCACAGAAGGACTTATCCTGGAGCTGCATCCACAGTTGCCTTCCGTGCCGGGCTTTCCAACACCGTAGAGGATTTGCAAGCACAGCAAAGTGTCCAAGAGAGGGATGCCACGAAGAGGAGACTGTTTTACATCTTTTATGGACATGTGATTTTTCTAGAAGGATATGGACTAAAATGCTGCCACTTTTAAACAAAATTGCTGCTATAAAAGACTTGGACTATAATATGGTTTTATATGGGTGTTTGGATTGTCCCGGCGAACAAGAGAAACGGAAGGCATGGCAAATAATAAACTGTGTGAAGGCAGCTCTGTGGAAAAATAGGAATATTTTATTATTTAAAAAGGACATTTTATCTTTCGATGATGTTATTGGAATGATATTAAGTGAAATGTACATCTATCTTTTAATCGATAAACAAAGTGATGAGTTTGCATTCTTAAAATGGCATTTTACCGACTGGCATATGTGAAATTGTAAAATTGTAAGTTTTTTATGTTCCCCTGGTTTTAATGCTATGTAACTATGTAACTATGTTAAAACTTGAAACTTAAATAAAATAGGTGTGTACCTGTGAAGGTGCAGCCAAGTTAAAAAAAAAAAAAATCTGTTCTTATCAGTTTAATATCTGATACGTCCCCTATCTGGGGACCATATATTAAATGGATTTTTGAGAACGGGGGCCGATTTCGAAGCTTGCTTCCGTCGCCCTATGCATTGACCCGATATGGCAGTATCTTCGGGTACAGTGCACCACCCCCTTACAGGGTTAAAAAGAAAGATTCCTACTTTCATTGCTACCTGCTTGCTGGCTAGCCAGCTAGCCAGCCCTGTGGGCCTTGCTGCTGCTGCAGCCAAAAAACAAAAGGTGGTGCTGCTGCTGCTTCTGCTGCTTCTGCTTCTGCTTGTGTCTGGCCGCTGTTGGAGCGTCCAGGCACAGGACTTCTGCTGCTGCTGACTAAATGGCCTCCTTAATTGGATCATTTGAGTAGCCAGCACACCTGTGCAGGTAGGGCATGACATGATAGGCAGCTGCCTTGATAGCGGGTGGGTGCTGAATGTTCCTAATTGACAAAATAAGATTAATGCTTATGAAGAAATATAAAATCTCATCCCTTCCCCAATATCGCGCCACACCCCTACCCCTTGATTCCCTGGTTGAACTTGATGGACATATGTCTTTTTTTGACCGTACTAACTATGTAACTATGTAACATAACATGGGGGGGGGGGGTCTCCTGGCTGTTCACACAGGTGTGTCATTGCTGTACATTGACCATGCATTGCTTCTGTGGTATTGCAAAGGCAAAGACAAATGCTTCCAGCCATCCATTGCACTAATGGATTGGTCATCAGCTGGCTGTCTATGTCCCGCATCAATATAGACCAAAGTACAGAGGGTTAGGCTATGCTATTGTGCACCTACCTGATGCATCAGAAGGTGCGAGGCCCTTGCTAAATTCTGTGCACAGACTTTGAGATCTATACTTTAGACTGTATCTAAACCTGCTCCAACATGGACTGACATTCTGGCCTACTTTCAGCCGATGCGACTTGTCTGTCGCTGAACAGTCGCTTTTTATGTATTCAGCACCTATGTATAATGTTGTAAAAATGCTCTAGAAGCTAAAGTCGCAGAAATGTCACACATATTTGGCCTGCAACTTTCTGTGCGACAAATTCAGACAGGAAAAATCAGTATAAATCCTTAGAAAATTATCCCCCAGTGTCTCCATCTGCTGGCGGTATTGAATAAGCATTGCTGCACTGATGGGGTATGCATTAGACGAAAAAAAAGAAGAAAAAGAAGAATAATACGCCCAGAAAAGAGGCGAAAAGGAGAAAAACGTAAAAAAACGTGAAAAAAAAGTAAGAGGAAGAGAAGGGAAAAAAAAGGGGAAATGGGTTTAAAAGTGATTTCGGCGGAGAAATATATATATATATATATATATATATATATATATATATATATATATGCGCACACACACACATATATATAAACGTATTCTCCGTTGAGATATTGCAGCCGCTGCTGTGTCCAGGCCCAGGAGCCTTAGCACTGTGCTGTGATGTCACTCAATACCACTGACATCACTAGGTGTAAACAACATCTCTCCTTTGCTGTGTATGTGACTATGGAGCTGTTTGGTGATGTCGTCTATTATGGCCTTCATAGAAGCAACAGGAGATTGTTGCATCCATCTAGAACCCTCAGAACTACAGTGCTATGATGTCACTCACTTCCACAGGCCTTGCAGAGTGTAAACAACAACAACCCAGCTTTGTTGTGTATGTAACCATAGGGATTTGTGATGTCACCTAGAACCTTCACAGCAGCGACAGCTTTATGAGGAGCATCAGCACTGCTCTGCCTGAGCAGAACCATCACCGCCATAGGTTGTCAAATAACCCGGGTTTAACCCACACAGGTAAGTCCAATGGGGTGCAGGCATGTCCTCTATGCTTACAGCTTCCCGTGGGTGTTGGTTTGATACCGTTTGGGGACAGCCAAGGAGGCATCTGCAGGCAACAAAGGTAGGTGTGTGCTTGTGTGTGTGTTTCCTATGCAGATCCTAAGCCCAGTGTCACATGCAAGTAGGAGGAGTAAGAAGGGTTCCTGGCAAATCCGGGTTATGGATTGCATTTAAAAAGGCCCCGTGGGAGTGCAATGGGCCCCTGTCTTGCTGCTTAGCAATAATGGTATGGGTTTAGGTTCTGCTGTGTGTACTGGTGGTTGACTGCCCCCCAGCCCAGAGTGTGCATGGAAAATTGTCTGGCAGCCTCCCTGACAGCAAGCAGTGATAGTGCCCATGAAGGGCACCTTGTTGGGCCCGCCCCTTTCACGGTTATCGCTTCTCGGCCTTTTGGCTAAGATCAAGTGTAGTATCTGTTCTTATCAGTTTAATATCTGATACGTCCCCTATCTGGGGACCATATATTAAATGGATTTTTGAGAACGGGGGCCGATTTCGAAGCTTGCTTCCGTCGCCCTATGCATTGACCCGATATGGCAGTATCTTCGGGTACAGTGCACCACCCCCTTACAGGGTTAAAAAGAAAGATTCCTACTTTCATTGCTACCTGCTTGCTGGCTAGCCAGCTAGCCAGCCCTGTGGGCCTTGCTGCTGCTGCAGCCAAAAAACAAAAGGTGGTGCTGCTGCTGCTTCTGCTGCTTCTGCTTGTGTCTGGAATACTTGTGAGAAAAAAGACCAATGGATCCAGGCGCTGCTCTATCCAGGTATACACAGGATGCAGGTAAGTGTTCTTAATCAAGCAATTTTATTGAACACAAAACAACAAAAGGATCATGACGCGTTTCATTAATTGCTCCACACGGTTTGTTGTTTATCTCCTTGTGTGTCCATGTGGCCTACAGTACGTGGGTCGTACTACCCAATGCCTCAGGGAGAGGATCAACAAACATCGTAGCAATGCAAATTTAGGGTTCACCTTGCATAGTGTATCTCGGCATCTGCTGACCCACCATCAGTCTGATTTCAGTTGCATGAAACTTCAGGCTATAGAAAATATTGCACTTGATAATTCCCAGAGATTCAACTTATTGAGAAGGAGAGAGAATTTCTGGATCTTTAAACTCCGTACCCTTGTACCGTCTGGTTTGAATGAGTTGGTGGAGACTGCCTTGTGATATTGCAACATTCAGCGGTTATAACATCTTAATAGCTTTATTTTTCCATTAATTATCATTATTTTTTTTTTTTTTTTAATATTTTTTTTTAATATATTTTTTTTTTTATTTTTTATTTTTTTTTAAATCTTTTAGATATGGGTATATGATTGTGTAGACATACTGGATGGGGACGCCTTTTGTCTAAGTATTTATCATCACATTTTGTTAGTAGCTGTCACAGCGTTGACTCCTTATTTATACTATTTTATTATTAAGATCCAGACTTAATTTTATTAGTATTTTAATGTACATTTATTTTGTGTATTTATATATATCAATTCATTTTTTATGTAATCATGTACTGTTTATAGGGATCATCGCATTTTTTATTAATTATTTTCTATCAATTAATTTATTCTGGCGTGTTAAATAATTTATTATGTGTGTTCAGAAGGTACATTTTAGTTTGTGGTTGTTGCTGTTAGAAACGCCCGATATGGACATCCTAAGGCGTTTTTTTTTTATTATTATTATTTTTTTAATTTTTTTTTAATTTTTTTTTTTTTTTTTTTTTTTTTTTTTTATTCCCACCCTTTAACATGGGATATTGTGGATTACTTATATCTCTTGCCTTCATTTCATTTATTTATTTTTGTATTTATTTTACCTTTTTCTTCCATAGATGGTGTTGTTCCCTATGTTGTTTACTCACTATGTTGGGCGCTCCGCTGCAAGCCGCGCCCTGTGGACTGTGATTGGTTGTTTTCCGTTCAGAGACGTCTGCTTGGCAACGCGTCCGTGGATACTCCTGTCACTGCTATGCCGGTGCGTGCTGCGAGTGGAGCGCCTTACAATAGACCGATGCCATTGTTTATGTTTATTTTCAGCCACATGGCTATGTTGTTTACCTCGTCAGAGCTCCCGCATGTGTTTGTCACATTGCCGATTCCACCCATGTTATATCACTTAGTACTGTTTATATTGATGTTATATTATCATAATCGAACGCACACCTGTATGTTTTAGACAATAATTATTTTCTGCTGTTTCTACATGTAAATTAAGTTTTTTGTAAGTGGACTGGATGTGACATCACATTCAGCCCACCCCTTCCTGACCTGTACCTCCTCCACCTTGCCATTATATAAAGGGTGCTTGTTGTAGCAGCACCTAGATCATCTGAGGAAGGGGAATTTACCCCGAAACGCGTCATGATCCTTTTGTTGTTTTGTGTTCAATAAAATTGCTTGATTAAGAACACTTACCTGCATCCTGTGTATACCTGGATAGAGCAGCGCCTGCATCCATTGGTCTTTTTTCTCACAAGTATTCCAGTTTCTACAGGGCGTTGACACGCTCCTGTGACCATCAGGCTCGGCAGCTCATCCAACTCTATCTGGTACCCCAATCAAGGGGTGATATGCGCAATTCTTCTACTTTAAGGTGAGCGGCCACCCTGACTTAAGTCCTGGGTGTACATTCAGCATACTTTTTGGTTCCCTCACCTGCCAAGGGTAATACACGAGGCGCTGCCTCCCGGTTGTCTTTTTTGTCTTTATTTCTTCGTAGGTCTTGGCTGTCCAGGAGGACAGACCAATAGGTGCATTTGTGCCCACTACCGGAGCGACTCGTGTAAAATCCATATCTTACACATCTATTTCTGGAGTACACTTCCCTCCAGTGACTGGCATCATGGATCTAAAGGATTCCCGTCTGAACAAAAGATCTACATTCTTCAACTCTATGATCTCCACAGAACCCGTGAGAACGGAAGATCTCCTTTCATCCAATGCATTAACAGGTACGCCTGATGAACTGGCTCGTATGAAATCTCTCTTCTTTGAACTAGAGAAACTTTCCCTTGAGGAAACCCAACATCATTTAGACAGTTCATTTTTAGAGGTATACCTGGCAGAACAGATCATTCCACGTGGACTGAGATTGCGCCCTCTACCTACGTTTGAGGATGATTCCGAGTTCTGTGGATCTTGGGACCATGCACTTAATTTTTGCTCTAACACCATTTTGAAACTTTTGAGAGACAAACGTAACATCTTAGTTGAAAACGTTTCAAATAGGATAGACTCATGTATTTTGTTACTTTCAGCGTATGAACACTTACCAGAGTATGCGTCATGGCTCTCTAGTTTTAAGAGGAAAGTACATAAGTTTGAAGTAGACATTATGCACAAAAAGATAGGCAAACTAAATAGAGATAGGGACGATTATAGGTCCAACAATATCCGTTATTGGTTAAATAACCATACCCATTTAAAACATACAGATAACCAATTATCCTCTGCACAACAATCAGACACCTGCCTGCCTAACACACCGGCATTTTCCAGTCACAAACCCAATTTTACTAGACAGCGCAAAATATCACTTTCCAACCGGAATAAGCAGAATTTGAATACATATCAACATCCACGGACCTTTAAGGCTTCCAATCATCAGGGTAATCAATACCCTAACAAAAGAAAAGCAATAAATCATGTTACTAAGCCGGTTATTCAGTCCAACACTGTCAATAATAAAAATAATGTTCATAACAAAAATAGTAATACTAATATAAACATTTCTTCAATTAGATCTCAACCCATTAATGTTGCGAATAGTCTAGTTAAATCCAATACACAGTCACTTGGCAACCTTTGTGTTACAACTAATCATCCAGTACCTCTAATTCCCGAGGTGATTCATAGTAACCATTTAGCACCTCTAATTCCTGAGGTGATACATAGTACCACTTTAGTATCCACTACTGATAGTGCTTTGCCATCTACAGAACAAGTAGGCTATTGTTCTGTATCCAATAATGTTTCACAGGATTTGTTGGACCTCCTTGAGTTTTTACCAAGCGGGACCAACAATCTTCCCACAGGGAGGTTTGATAACAGCGATAATTCGCTGCTAGAGGACTCCCTTATTACGGTACACCATGTCACACCCAGTACTTCAACTTCAGTCATAGAACACCAGTTTTATACCCCAACAGGACCTAATATCTCCCTTTCAGCCCTCACTATACATGAGGATCCTGATCTAGATGACTCCATCCAAGCCAACACAACAGCTTTTTTAGGGCTTCCTCAAATTGTGAACATTACCCCTCCCAATTTGAAAACACTGGAATCCCAGCCAGTAGAGACGGTACATGTAGCCCCACCATTAGGTCTAAAAAGAAAAGACAGAGGAAAAGAGGGTGCAGAGGAGGAGGTAAGAGACGAAAAGAAAAAGAGAACAAACCATCACAACCAACTACAGAAACGGTAACTACCGTGAACATTTTTAATTTGTCTAAATATATCTTGGATGAGATTGAGTTAGATGTACTTAGAAAAGGCTTATCTTTCTGTCCGACTGATAAGTCCAATAATTTTAATTTATTTATGGATCTTAATAATTTTATTAGGAAGTTAACTATCAAGCGGTTTTTTGCTATGAAGGACACAGAGGGCCCCACCAACTCTGAGTATAACCCCATCACCACTTATGTTGAGACCCTGGATCCACCCCCCATTTGCACTGGGGTTCGCCCTAAATCTACTTTTTTTCCCCTGCAAGCCAGGGGTTGCTTTATTGAGACCTTCTTTGCTTTGGTCAACACTGATCTAGAGGGTCTCTCTAAAGGCAACCAGAAAAAGCCCAGTAATATCAATCAGAAGGAAGCTTTGGCCATCAAACAATTGGCGGACAATGCAAACATTGTTATTAAGTCTGCAGATAAGGGGGGGGGAATTGTTATCATGGACCGGGACAACTATATTAAAGAAGCACTCAGACTACTATCAGACACTAAGTTTTATAGACCCCTTTCTTTTAATCCTACTACTATTTATTTGAAAGAGTTGCATATTTTGGTGATGAAAGGCTATACGGAAGGTGTTCTTACCAAGTCAGAAAAAGATTACCTACTAGTTACAGAACCCGCACTTCCCCTTTTTTACTTTTTACCCAAAATCCACAAGTGTGTCATGAACCCCCCAGGTCGTCCGATAGTGTCAGGGATTAATTCCCTGACCGCGAATTTGTCACACTATGTGGATTTATTACTCCAGAAACATGTGATAGGCTTAAAATCCTTTCTAAAAGACACAGCTCAATTTATTAACAGTGTGGTTGATACAACATGGGAAGACCATTTTCTTTTGGTCACCATGGATGTTTCTTCTTTGTATACGGTGATTGACCATGAATTAGGAGTAAACGCTGTCAAACAGTTTTTATTACGAGATCTTAACATGCCTGATGTCCAGAGAGAGTTTGTATTGGAAAGCCTGATGTTCATTTTAAAACACAATTACTTCGAGTTTCAAAAACAAATCTACTCGCAAGACACGGGTACCGCTATGGGTTCTAAGATGGCGCCCAGTTTTGCGAATCTATTTGTGGGGCTTTTTGAGGAGACGGTCATATATACCCATCCCCTTTTTGTACATTGTCATTTGTTTAAAAGGTATATTGATGATATTTTTTTTATCTGGGATGGTGGTAGTTTGGAGCTCAATAGATTTTTAACGGATCTTAATTTAAATCAATGGGGCCTTAATTTTACGCAGTCTGTTTACAATAACCATGCAGAATTCCTAGATGTGGTAGTCTTTCATGATGAGTCCAAAAAACTGCACACTAAGACGCACTTTAAAGCGGTAGATAGTAATAGTTACTTAGATTTTGGTAGTGCCCATTTTAAAAAATGGCTGACTAATATCCCTTTCGGACAGTTTAAAAGGATCCGTAGAAACTGTACCCTTCAGAGCGACTTTGATAAGCAAAGTAAAACACTAGAAGCAAGATTTGCTGCTAAAAGATATCCAAGGAAACTGGTTAAAGCGTCACTTGATAGAGCCAGACCCCTAACCCAAAAAGAGTGTCTTGTTCCAAAAGATATAACTGAGCATACGGAACAAAAAACTGTACCCGATTGGGCGGGCAACTTTATTACTACTTTTAATCAGGACCATCAGGCCATTAGGAACATTTTTAATACACATTGGCATGTTTTATGTAAGGATCCTTTTTTGAATTCATTACTACCACCTAAGCCTGGCATCACTTTCAGAAGAGGCCGCACTTTAAAGAATATTTTAGCGCCAAGTAGACTAAAGGCACCCAAGAAGGTTTCAGAGACCTTTTTAACCACAGTTGGGACGTTTAAATGTGGACACAACAGATGTAAGTGCTGCGACTCAATTGTGAGTCGCAGTAAAACATTTGTTTCCACTGTCTCCCATGAAAGTTTTAAAACTAAAACATTCATTAATTGCTCCACACGGTTTGTTGTTTATCTCCTTGAGTGTCCATGTGGCCTACAGTACGTGGGTCGTACTACCCAATGCCTCAGGGAGAGGATCAACAAACATCGTAGCAATGCAAATTTAGGGTTCACCTTGCATAGTGTATCTCGGCATCTGCTGACCCACCATCAGTCTGATTTCAGTTGCATGAAACTTCAGGCTATAGAAAATATTGCACTTGATAATTCCCAGAGATTCAGCTTATTGAGAAGGAGAGAGAATTTCTGGATCTTTAAACTCCGTACCCTTGTACCGTCTGGTTTGAATGAGTTGGTGGAGACTGCCTTGTGATATTGCAACATTCAGCGGTTATAACATCTTAATAGCTTTATTTTTCCATTAATTATCATTATTTTATTTTTTTATTTTTTTATATTTTTTTTTTTTTTATTTTTTATTTTTTATTTTTTTAAATCTTTTAGATATGGGTATATGATTGTGTAGACATACTGGATGGGGACGCCTTTTGTCTAAGTATTTATCATCACATTTTGTTAGTAGCTGTCACAGCGTTGACTCCTTATTTATACTATTTTATTATTAAGATCCAGACTTAATTTTATTAGTATTTTAATGTACATTTATTTTGTGTATTTATATATATCAATTCATTTTTTATGTAATCATGTACTGTTTATAGGGATCATCGCATTTTTTATTAATTATTTTCTATCAATTAATTTATTCTGGCGTGTTAAATAATTTATTATGTGTGTTCAGAAGGTACATTTTAGTTTGTGGTTGTTGCTGTTAGAAACGCCCGATATGGACATCCTAAGGCGTTTTTTTTTTTTATTATTATTATTTTTTTAATTTTTTTTTAATTTTTTTTTTTTTTTTTTTTTTATTCCCACCCTTTAACATGGGATATTGTGGATTACTTATATCTCTTGCCTTCATTTCATTTATTTATTTTTGTATTTATTTTACCTTTTTCTTCCATAGATGGTGTTGTTCCCTATGTTGTTTACTCACTATGTTGGGCGCTCCGCTGCAAGCCGCGCCCTGTGGACTGTGATTGGTTGTTTTCCGTTCAGAGACGTCTGCTTGGCAACGCGTCCGTGGATACTCCTGTCACTGCTATGCCGGTGCGTGCTGCGAGTGGAGCGCCTTACAGTAGACCGATGCCATTGTTTATGTTTATTTTCAGCCACATGGCTATGTTGTTTACCTCGTCAGAGCTCCCGCATGTGTTTGTCACATTGCCGATTCCACCCATGTTATATCACTTAGTACTGTTTATATTGCGTTATATTATCATAATCGAACGCACACCTGTATGTTTTAGACAATAATTATTTTCTGCTGTTTCTACATGTAAATTAAGTTTTTTGTAAGTGGACTGGATGTGACATCACATTCAGCCCACCCCTTCCTGACCTGTACCTCCTCCACCTTGCCATTATATAAAGGGTGCTTGTTGTAGCAGCACCTAGATCATCTGAGGAAGGGGAATTTACCCCGAAACGCGTCATGATCCTTTTGTTGTTTTGTGTTCAATAAAATTGCTTGATTAAGAACACTTACCTGCATCCTGTGTATACCTGGATAGAGCAGCGCCTGGATCCATTGGTCTTTTTTCTCACAAGTATTCCAGTTTCTACAGGGCGTTGACACGCTCCTGTGACCATCAGGCTCGGCAGCTCATCCAACTCTATCTGGTACCCCAATCAAGGGGTGATATGCGCAATTCTTCTACTTTAAGGTGAGCGGCCACCCTGACTTAAGTCCTGGGTGTACATTCAGCATACTTTTTGGTTCCCTCACCTGCCAAGGGTAATACACGAGGCGCTGCCTCCCGGTTGTCTTTTTTGTCTTTATTTCTGCTTGTGTCTGGCCGCTGTTGGAGCGTCCAGGCACAGGACTTCTGCTGCTGCTGACTAAATGGCCTCCTTAATTGGATCATTTGAGTAGCCAGCACACCTGTGCAGGTAGGGCATGACATGATAGGCAGCTGCCTTGATAGCGGGTGGGTGCTGAATGTTCCTAATTGACAAAATAAGATTAATGCTTATGAAGAAATATAAAATCTCATCCCTTCCCCAATATCGCGCCACACCCCTACCCCTTAATTCCCTGGTTGAACTTGATGGACATATGTCTTTTTTCGACCGTACTAACTATGTAACTATGTAACATAACATGGGGGGGGGGGGTCTCCTGGCTGTTCACACAGGTGTGTCATTGCTGTACATTGACCATGCATTGCTTCTGTGGTATTGCAAAGGCAAAGACAAATGCTTCCAGCCATCCATTGCACTAATGGATTGGTCATCAGCTGGCTGTCTATGTCCCGCATCAATATAGACCAAAGTACAGAGGGTTAGGCTATGCTATTGTGCACCTACCTGATGCATCAGAAGGTGCGAGGCCCTTGCTAAATTCTGTGCACAGACTTTGAGATCTATACTTTAGACTGTATCTAAACCTGCTCCAACATGGACTGACATTCTGGCCTACTTTCAGCCGATGCGACTTGTCTGTCGCTGAACAGTCGCTTTTTATGTATTCAGCACCTATGTATAATGTTGTAAAAATGCTCTAGAAGCTAAAGTCGCAGAAATGTCACACATATTTGGCCTGCAACTTTCTGTGCGACAAATTCAGACAGGAAAAATCAGTATAAATCCTTAGAAAATTATCCCCCAGTGTCTCCATCTGCTGGCGGTATTGAATAAGCATTGCTGCACTGATGGGGTATGCATTAGACGAAAAAAAAGAAGAAAAAGAAGAATAATACGCCCAGAAAAGAGGCGAAAAGGAGAAAAACGTAAAAAAACGTGAAAAAAAAGTAAGAGGAAGAGAAGGGAAAAAAAGGTGGAAATGGGTTTAAAAGTGATTTCGGCGGAGAAATATATATATATATATATATATATATATATATATATATATATATACGCGCACACACACACATATATATAAACGTATTCTCCGTTGAGATATTGCAGCCGCTGCTGTGTCCAGGCCCAGGAGCCTTAGCACTGTGCTGTGATGTCACTCAATACCACTGACATCACTAGGTGTAAACAACATCTCTCCTTTGCTGTGTATGTGACTATGGAGCTGTTTGGTGATGTCGTCTATTATGGCCTTCATAGAAGCAACAGGAGATTGTTGCATCCATCTAGAACCCTCAGAACTACAGTGCTATGATGTCACTCACTTCCACAGGCCTTGCAGAGTGTAAACAACAACAACCCAGCTTTGTTGTGTATGTAACCATAGGGATTTGTGATGTCACCTAGAACCTTCACAGCAGCGACAGCTTTATGAGGAGCATCAGCACTGCTCTGCCTGAGCAGAACCATCACCGCCATAGGTTGTCAAATAACCCGGGTTTAACCCACACAGGTAAGTCCAATGGGGTGCAGGCATGTCCTCTATGCTTACAGCTTCCCGTGGGTGTTGGTTTGATACCGTTTGGGGACAGCCAAGGAGGCATCTGCAGGCAACAAAGGTAGGTGTGTGCTTGTGTGTGTGTTTCCTATGCAGATCCTAAGCCCAGTGTCACATGCAAGTAGGAGGAGTAAGAAGGGTTCCTGGCAAATCCGGGTTATGGATTGCATTTAAAAAGGCCCCGTGGGAGTGCAATGGGCCCCTGTCTTGCTGCTTAGCAATAATGGTATGGGTTTAGGTTCTGCTGTGTGTACTGGTGGTTGACTGCCCCCCAGCCCAGAGTGTGCATGGAAAATTGTCTGGCAGCCTCCCTGACAGCAAGCAGTGATAGTGCCCATGAAGGGCACCTTGTTGGGCCCGCCCCTTTCACGGTTATCGCTTCTCGGCCTTTTGGCTAAGATCAAGTGTAGTATCTGTTCTTATCAGTTTAATATCTGATACGTCCCCTATCTGGGGACCATATATTAAATGGATTTTTGAGAACGGGGGCCGATTTCGAAGCTTGCTTCCGTCGCCCTATGCATTGACCCGATATGGCAGTATCTTCGGGTACAGTGCACCACCCCCTTACAGGGTTAAAAAGAAAGATTCCTACTTTCATTGCTACCTGCTTGCTGGCTAGCCAGCTAGCCAGCCCTGTGGGCCTTGCTGCTGCTGCAGCCAAAAAACAAAAGGTGCTGCTTCTGCTGCTTCTGCTTCTGCTTGTGTCTGGCCGCTGTTGGAGCGTCCAGGCACAGGACTTCTGCTGCTGCTGACTAAATGGCCTCCTTAATTGGATCATTTGAGTAGCCAGCACACCTGTGCAGGTAGGGCATGACATGATAGGCAGCTGCCTTGATAGCGGGTGGGTGCTGAATGTTCCTAATTGACAAAATAAGATTAATGCTTATGAAGAAATATAAAATCTCATCCCTTCCCCAATATCGCGCCACACCCCTACCCCTTAATTCCCTGGTTGAACATGATGGACATATGTCTTTTTTCGACCGTACTAACTATGTAACTATGTAACATAACATGGGGGGGGGGGGGGGGGGTCTCCTGGCTGTTCACACAGGTGTGTCATTGCTGTACATTGACCATGCATTGCTTCTGTGGTATTGCAAAGGCAAAGACAAATGCTTCCAGCCATCCATTGCACTAATGGATTGGTCATCAGCTGGCTGTCTATGTCCCGCATCAATATAGACCAAAGTACAGAGGGTTAGGCTATGCTATTGTGCACCTACCTGATGCATCAGAAGGTGCGAGGCCCTTGCTAAATTCTGTGCACAGACTTTGAGATCTATACTTTAGACTGTATCTAAACCTGCTCCAACATGGACTGACATTCTGGCCTACTTTCAGCCGATGCGACTTGTCTGTCGCTGAACAGTCGCTTTTTATGTATTCAGCACCTATGTATAATGTTGTAAAAATGCTCTAGAAGCTAAAGTCGCAGAAATGTCACACATATTTGGCCTGCAACTTTCTGTGCGACAAATTCAGACAGGAAAAATCAGTATAAATCCTTAGAAAATTATCCCCCAGTGTCTCCATCTGCTGGCGGTATTGAATAAGCATTGCTGCACTGATGGGGTATGCATTAGACGAAAAAAAAGAAGAAAAAGAATAATAATACGCCCAGAAAAGAGGCGAAAAGGAGAAAAACGTAAAAAAACGTGAAAAAAAAGTAAGAGGAAGAGAAGGGAAAAAAAGGTGGAAATGGGTTTAAAAGTGATTTCGGCGGAGAAATATATATATATATATATATATATATATATATATATATATATATATATACGCGCACACACACACATATATATAAACGTATTCTCCGTTGAGATATTGCAGCCGCTGCTGTGTCCAGGCCCAGGAGCCTTAGCACTGTGCTGTGATGTCACTCAATACCACTGACATCACTAGGTGTAAACAACATCTCTCCTTTGCTGTGTATGTGACTATGGAGCTGTTTGGTGATGTCGTCTATTATGGCCTTCATAGAAGCAACAGGAGATTGTTGCATCCATCTAGAACCCTCAGAACTACAGTGCTATGATGTCACTCACTTCCACAGGCCTTGCAGAGTGTAAACAACAACAACCCAGCTTTGTTGTGTATGTAACCATAGGGATTTGTGATGTCACCTAGAACCTTCACAGCAGCGACAGCTTTATGAGGAGCATCAGCACTGCTCTGCCTGAGCAGAACCATCACCGCCATAGGTTGTCAAATAACCCGGGTTTAACCCACACAGGTAAGTCCAATGGGGTGCAGGCATGTCCTCTATGCTTACAGCTTCCCGTGGGTGTTGGTTTGATACCGTTTGGGGACAGCCAAGGAGGCATCTGCAGGCAACAAAGGTAGGTGTGTGCTTGTGTGTGTGTTTCCTATGCAGATCCTAAGCCCAGTGTCACATGCAAGTAGGAGGAGTAAGAAGGGTTCCTGGCAAATCCGGGTTATGGATTGCATTTAAAAAGGCCCCGTGGGAGTGCAATGGGCCCCTGTCTTGCTGCTTAGCAATAATGGTATGGGTTTAGGTTCTGCTGTGTGTACTGGTGGTTGACTGCCCCCCAGCCCAGAGTGTGCATGGAAAATTGTCTGGCAGCCTCCCTGACAGCAAGCAGTGATAGTGCCCATGAAGGGCACCTTGTTGGGCCCGCCCCTTTCACGGTTATCGCTTCTCGGCCTTTTGGCTAAGATCAAGTGTAGTATCTGTTCTTATCAGTTTAATATCTGATACGTCCCCTATCTGGGGACCATATATTAAATGGATTTTTGAGAACGGGGGCCGATTTCGAAGCTTGCTTCCGTCGCCCTATGCATTGACCCGATATGGCAGTATCTTCGGGTACAGTGCACCACCCCCTTACAGGGTTAAAAAGAAAGATTCCTACTTTCATTGCTACCTGCTTGCTGGCTAGCCAGCTCTGTGGGCCTTGCTGCTGCTGCAGCCAAAAAACAAAAGGTGGTGCTGCTGCTGCTTCTGCTGCTTCTGCTTCTGCTTGTGTCTGGCCGCTGTTGGAGCGTCCAGGCACAGGACTTCTGCTGCTGCTGACTAAATGGCCTCCTTAATTGGATCATTTGAGTAGCCAGCACACCTGTGCAGGTAGGGCATGACATGATAGGCAGCTGCCTTGATAGCGGGTGGGTGCTGAATGTTCCTAATTGACAAAATAAGATTAATGCTTATGAAGAAATATAAAATCTCATCCCTTCCCCAATATCGCGCCACACCCCTACCCCTTAATTCCCTGGTTGAACTTGATGGACATATGTCTTTTTTCGACCGTACTAACTATGTAACTATGTAACATAACATGGGGGGGGGGGGGGGTCTCCTGGCTGTTCACACAGGTGTGTCATTGCTGTACATTGACCATGCATTGCTTCTGTGGTATTGCAAAGGCAAAGACAAATGCTTCCAGCCATCCATTGCACTAATGGATTGGTCATCAGCTGGCTGTCTATGTCCCGCATCAATATAGACCAAAGTACAGAGGGTTAGGCTATGCTATTGTGCACCTACCTGATGCATCAGAAGGTGCGAGGCCCTTGCTAAATTCTGTGCACAGACTTTGAGATCTATACTTTAGACTGTATCTAAACCTGCTCCAACATGGACTGACATTCTGGCCTACTTTCAGCCGATGCGACTTGTCTGTCGCTGAACAGTCGCTTTTTATGTATTCAGCACCTATGTATAATGTTGTAAAAATGCTCTAGAAGCTAAAGTCGCAGAAATGTCACACATATTTGGCCTGCAACTTTCTGTGCGACAAATTCAGACAGGAAAAATCAGTATAAATCCTTAGAAAATTATCCCCCAGTGTCTCCATCTGCTGGCGGTATTGAATAAGCATTGCTGCACTGATGGGGTATGCATTAGACGAAAAAAAAGAAGAAAAAGAAGAATAATACGCCCAGAAAAGAGGCGAAAAGGAGAAAAACGTAAAAAAACGTGAAAAAAAAGTAAGAGGAAGAGAAGGGAAAAAAAGGTGGAAATGGGTTTAAAAGTGATTTCGGCGGAGAATATATATATATATATATATATATATATATATATATATATATACGCGCACACACACACATATATATAAACGTATTCTCCGTTGAGATATTGCAGCCGCTGCTGTGTCCAGGCCCAGGAGCCTTAGCACTGTGCTGTGATGTCACTCAATACCACTGACATCACTAGGTGTAAACAACATCTCTCCTTTGCTGTGTATGTGACTATGGAGCTGTTTGGTGATGTCGTCTATTATGGCCTTCATAGAAGCAACAGGAGATTGTTGCATCCATCTAGAACCCTCAGAACTACAGTGCTATGATGTCACTCACTTCCACAGGCCTTGCAGAGTGTAAACAACAACAACCCAGCTTTGTTGTGTATGTAACCATAGGGATTTGTGATGTCACCTAGAACCTTCACAGCAGCGACAGCTTTATGAGGAGCATCAGCACTGCTCTGCCTGAGCAGAACCATCACCGCCATAGGTTGTCAAATAACCCGGGTTTAACCCACACAGGTAAGTCCAATGGGGTGCAGGCATGTCCTCTATGCTTACAGCTTCCCGTGGGTGTTGGTTTGATACCGTTTGGGGACAGCCAAGGAGGCATCTGCAGGCAACAAAGGTAGGTGTGTGCTTGTGTGTGTGTTTCCTATGCAGATCCTAAGCCCAGTGTCACATGCAAGTAGGAGGAGTAAGAAGGGTTCCTGGCAAATCCGGGTTATGGATTGCATTTAAAAAGGCCCCGTGGGAGTGCAATGGGCCCCTGTCTTGCTGCTTAGCAATAATGGTATGGGTTTAGGTTCTGCTGTGTGTACTGGTGGTTGACTGCCCCCCAGCCCAGAGTGTGCATGGAAAATTGTCTGGCAGCCTCCCTGACAGCAAGCAGTGATAGTGCCCATGAAGGGCACCTTGTTGGGCCCGCCCCTTTCACGGTTATCGCTTCTCGGCCTTTTGGCTAAGATCAAGTGTAGTATCTGTTCTTATCAGTTTAATATCTGATACGTCCCCTATCTGGGGACCATATATTAAATGGATTTTTGAGAACGGGGGCCGATTTCGAAGCTTGCTTCCGTCGCCCTATGCATTGACCCGATATGGCAGTATCTTCGGGTACAGTGCACCACCCCCTTACAGGGTTAAAAAGAAAGATTCCTACTTTCATTGCTACCTGCTTGCTGGCTAGCCAGCTAGCCAGCCCTGTGGGCCTTGCTGCTGCTGCAGCCAAAAAACAAAAGGTGGTGCTGCTGCTGCTTCTGCTGCTTCTGCTTCTGCTTGTGTCTGGCCGCTGTTGGAGCGTCCAGGCACAGGACTTCTGCTGCTGCTGACTAAATGGCCTCCTTAATTGGATCATTTGAGTAGCCAGCACACCTGTGCAGGTAGGGCATGACATGATAGGCAGCTGCCTTGATAGCGGGTGGGTGCTGAATGTTCCTAATTGACAAAATAAGATTAATGCTTATGAAGAAATATAAAATCTCATCCCTTCCCCAATATCGCGCCACACCCCTACCCCTTAATTCCCTGGTTGAACTTGATGGACATATGTCTTTTTTCGACCGTACTAACTATGTAACTATGTAACATAACATGGGGGGGGGGGGTCTCCTGGCTGTTCACACAGGTGTGTCATTGCTGTACATTGACCATGCATTGCTTCTGTGGTATTGCAAAGGCAAAGACAAATGCTTCCAGCCATCCATTGCACTAATGGATTGGTCATCAGCTGGCTGTCTATGTCCCGCATCAATATAGACCAAAGTACAGAGGGTTAGGCTATGCTATTGTGCACCTACCTGATGCATCAGAAGGTGCGAGGCCCTTGCTAAATTCTGTGCACAGACTTTGAGATCTATACTTTAGACTGTATCTAAACCTGCTCCAACATGGACTGACATTCTGGCCTACTTTCAGCCGATGCGACTTGTCTGTCGCTGAACAGTCGCTTTTTATGTATTCAGCACCTATGTATAATGTTGTAAAAATGCTCTAGAAGCTAAAGTCGCAGAAATGTCACACATATTTGGCCTGCAACTTTCTGTGCGACAAATTCAGACAGGAAAAATCAGTATAAATCCTTAGAAAATTATCCCCCAGTGTCTCCATCTGCTGGCGGTATTGAATAAGCATTGCTGCACTGATGGGGTATGCATTAGACGAAAAAAAAGAAGAAAAAGAAGAATAATACGCCCAGAAAAGAGGCGAAAAGGAGAAAAACGTAAAAAAACGTGAAAAAAAAGTAAGAGGAAGAGAAGGGAAAAAAAGGTGGAAATGGGTTTAAAAGTGATTTCGGCGGAGAAATATATATATATATATATATATATATATATATATATACGCGCACACACACACATATATATAAACGTATTCTCCGTTGAGATATTGCAGCCGCTGCTGTGTCCAGGCCCAGGAGCCTTAGCACTGTGCTGTGATGTCACTCAATACCACTGACATCACTAGGTGTAAACAACATCTCTCCTTTGCTGTGTATGTGACTATGGAGCTGTTTGGTGATGTCGTCTATTATGGCCTTTATAGAAGCAACAGGAGATTGTTGCATCCATCTAGAACCCTCAGAACTACAGTGCTATGATGTCACTCACTTCCACAGGCCTTGCAGAGTGTAAACAACAACAACCCAGCTTTGTTGTGTATGTAACCATAGGGATTTGTGATGTCACCTAGAACCTTCACAGCAGCGACAGCTTTATGAGGAGCATCAGCACTGCTCTGCCTGAGCAGAACCATCACCGCCATAGGTTGTCAAATAACCCGGGTTTAACCCACACAGGTAAGTCCAATGGGGTGCAGGCATGTCCTCTATGCTTACAGCTTCCCGTGGGTGTTGGTTTGATACCGTTTGGGGACAGCCAAGGAGGCATCTGCAGGCAACAAAGGTAGGTGTGTGCTTGTGTGTGTGTTTCCTATGCAGATCCTAAGCCCAGTGTCACATGCAAGTAGGAGGAGTAAGAAGGGTTCCTGGCAAATCCGGGTTATGGATTGCATTTAAAAAGGCCCCGTGGGAGTGCAATGGGCCCCTGTCTTGCTGCTTAGCAATAATGGTATGGGTTTAGGTTCTGCTGTGTGTACTGGTGGTTGACTGCCCCCCAGCCCAGAGTGTGCATGGAAAATTGTCTGGCAGCCTCCCTGACAGCAAGCAGTGATAGTGCCCATGAAGGGCACCTTGTTGGGCCCGCCCCTTTCACGGTTATCGCTTCTCGGCCTTTTGGCTAAGATCAAGTGTAGTATCTGTTCTTATCAGTTTAATATCTGATACGTCCCCTATCTGGGGACCATATATTAAATGGATTTTTGAGAACGGGGGTCGATTTCGAAGCTTGCTTCCGTCGCCCTATGCATTGACCCGATATGGCAGTATCTTCGGGTACAGTGCACCACCCCCTTACAGGGTTAAAAAGAAAGATTCCTACTTTCATTGCTACCTGCTTGCTGGCTAGCCAGCTAGCCAGCCCTGTGGGCCTTGCTGCTGCTGCAGCCAAAAAACAAAAGGTGGTGCTGCTGCTGCTTCTGCTGCTTCTGCTTCTGCTTGTGTCTGGCCGCTGTTGGAGCGTCCAGGCACAGGACTTCTGCTGCTGCTGACTAAATGGCCTCCTTAATTGGATCATTTGAGTAGCCAGCACACCTGTGCAGGTAGGGCATGACATGATAGGCAGCTGCCTTGATAGCGGGTGGGTGCTGAATGTTCCTAATTGACAAAATAAGATTAATGCTTATGAAGAAATATAAAATCTCATCCCTTCCCCAATATCGCGCCACACCCCTACCCCTTAATTCCCTGGTTGAACTTGATGGACATATGTCTTTTTTCGACCGTACTAACTATGTAACTATGTAACATAACATGGGGGGGGGGGGGGGTCTCCTGGCTGTTCACACAGGTGTGTCATTGCTGTACATTGACCATGCATTGCTTCTGTGGTATTGCAAAGGCAAAGACAAATGCTTCCAGCCATCCATTGCACTAATGGATTGGTCATCAGCTGGCTGTCTATGTCCCGCATCAATATAGACCAAAGTACAGAGGGTTAGGCTATGCTATTGTGCACCTACCTGATGCATCAGAAGGTGCGAGGCCCTTGCTAAATTCTGTGCACAGACTTTGAGATCTATACTTTAGACTGTATCTAAACCTGCTCCAACATGGACTGACATTCTGGCCTACTTTCAGCCGATGCGACTTGTCTGTCGCTGAACAGTCGCTTTTTATGTATTCAGCACCTATGTATAATGTTGTAAAAATGCTCTAGAAGCTAAAGTCGCAGAAATGTCACACATATTTGGCCTGCAACTTTCTGTGCGACAAATTCAGACAGGAAAAATCAGTATAAATCCTTAGAAAATTATCCCCCAGTGTCTCCATCTGCTGGCGGTATTGAATAAGCATTGCTGCACTGATGGGGTATGCATTAGACGAAAAAAAAGAAGAAAAAGAAGAATAATACGCCCAGAAAAGAGGCGAAAAGGAGAAAAACGTAAAAAAACGTGAAAAAAAAGTAAGAGGAAGAGAAGGGAAAAAAAGGTGGAAATGGGTTTAAAAGTGATTTCGGCGGAGAAATATATATATATATATATATATATATATATATATATATATATACGCGCACACACACACATATATATAAACGTATTCTCCGTTGAGATATTGCAGCCGCTGCTGTGTCCAGGCCCAGGAGCCTTAGCACTGTGCTGTGATGTCACTCAATACCACTGACATCACTAGGTGTAAACAACATCTCTCCTTTGCTGTGTATGTGACTATGGAGCTGTTTGGTGATGTCGTCTATTATGGCCTTCATAGAAGCAACAGGAGATTGTTGCATCCATCTAGAACCCTCAGAACTACAGTGCTATGATGTCACTCACTTCCACAGGCCTTGCAGAGTGTAAACAACAACAACCCAGCTTTGTTGTGTATGTAACCATAGGGATTTGTGATGTCACCTAGAACCTTCACAGCAGCGACAGCTTTATGAGGAGCATCAGCACTGCTCTGCCTGAGCAGAACCATCACCGCCATAGGTTGTCAAATAACCCGGGTTTAAACCACACAGGTAAGTCCAATGGGGTGCAGGCATGTCCTCTATGCTTACAGCTTCCCGTGGGTGTTGGTTTGATACCGTTTGGGGACAGCCAAGGAGGCATCTGCAGGCAACAAAGGTAGGTGTGTGCTTGTGTGTGTGTTTCCTATGCAGATCCTAAGCCCAGTGTCACATGCAAGTAGGAGGAGTAAGAAGGGTTCCTGGCAAATCCGGGTTATGGATTGCATTTAAAAAGGCCCCGTGGGAGTGCAATGGGCCCCTGTCTTGCTGCTTAGCAATAATGGTATGGGTTTAGGTTCTGCTGTGTGTACTGGTGGTTGACTGCCCCCCAGCCCAGAGTGTGCATGGAAAATTGTCTGGCAGCCTCCCTGACAGCAAGCAGTGATAGTGCCCATGAAGGGCACCTTGTTGGGCCCGCCCCTTTCACGGTTATCGCTTCTCGGCCTTTTGGCTAAGATCAAGTGTAGTATCTGTTCTTATCAGTTTAATATCTGATACGTCCCCTATCTGGGGACCATATATTAAATGGATTTTTGAGAACGGGGGCCGATTTCGAAGCTTGCTTCCGTCGCCCTATGCATTGACCCGATATGGCAGTATCTTCGGGTACAGTGCACCACCCCCTTACAGGGTTAAAAAGAAAGATTCCTACTTTCATTGCTACCTGCTTGCTGGCTAGCCAGCTAGCCAGCCCTGTGGGCCTTGCTGCTGCTGCAGCCAAAAAACAAAAGGTGGTGCTGCTGCTGCTTCTGCTGCTTCTGCTTCTGCTTGTGTCTGGCCGCTGTTGGAGCGTCCAGGCACAGGACTTCTGCTGCTGCTGACTAAAAATGGCCTCCTTAATTGGATCATTTGAGTAGCCAGCACACCTGTGCAGGTAGGGCATGACATGATAGGCAGCTGCCTTGATAGCGGGTGGGTGCTGAATGTTCCTAATTGACAAAATAAGATTAATGCTTATGAAGAAATATAAAATCTCATCCCTTCCCCAATATCGCGCCACACCCCTACCCCTTAATTCCCTGGTTGAACTTGATGGACATATGTCTTTTTTCGACCGTACTAACTATGTAACTATGTAACATAACATGGGGGGGGGGGGGGGTCTCCTGGCTGTTCACACAGGTGTGTCATTGCTGTACATTGACCATGCATTGCTTCTGTGGTATTGCAAAGGCAAAGACAAATGCTTCCAGCCATCCATTGCACTAATGGATTGGTCATCAGCTGGCTGTCTATGTCCCGCATCAATATAGACCAAAGTACAGAGGGTTAGGCTATGCTATTGTGCACCTACCTGATGCATCAGAAGGTGCGAGGCCCTTGCTAAATTCTGTGCACAGACTTTGAGATCTATACTTTAGACTGTATCTAAACCTGCTCCAACATGGACTGACATTCTGGCCTACTTTCAGCCGATGCGACTTGTCTGTCGCTGAACAGTCGCTTTTTATGTATTCAGCACCTATGTATAATGTTGTAAAAATGCTCTAGAAGCTAAAGTCGCAGAAATGTCACACATATTTGGCCTGCAACTTTCTGTGCGACAAATTCAGACAGGAAAAATCAGTATAAATCCTTAGAAAATTATCCCCCAGTGTCTCCATCTGCTGGCGGTATTGAATAAGCATTGCTGCACTGATGGGGTATGCATTAGACGAAAAAAAGAAGAAAAAGAAGAATAATACGCCCAGAAAAGAGGCGAAAAGGAGAAAAACGTAAAAAAACTTGAAAAAAAGTAAGAGGAAGAGAAGGGAAAAAAAGGTGGAAATGGGTTTAAAAGTGATTTCGGCGGAGAAATATATATATATATATATATATATATATATATATATATATATACGCGCACACACACACATATATATAAACGTATTCTCCGTTGAGATATTGCAGCCGCTGCTGTGTCCAGGCCCAGGAGCCTTAGCACTGTGCTGTGATGTCACTCAATACCACTGACATCACTAGGTGTAAACAACATCTCTCCTTTGCTGTGTATGTGACTATGGAGCTGTTTGGTGATGTCGTCTATTATGGCCTTCATAGAAGCAACAGGAGATTGTTGCATCCATCTAGAACCCTCAGAACTACAGTGCTATGATGTCACTCACTTCCACAGGCCTTGCAGAGTGTAAACAACAACAACCCAGCATTGTTGTGTATGTAACCATAGGGATTTGTGATGTCACCTAGAACCTTCACAGCAGCGACAGCTTTATGAGGAGCATCAGCACTGCTCTGCCTGAGCAGAACCATCACCGCCATAGGTTGTCAAATAACCCGGGTTTAACCCACACAGGTAAGTCCAATGGGGTGCAGGCATGTCCTCTATGCTTACAGCTTCCCGTGGGTGTTGGTTTGATACCGTTTGGGGACAGCCAAGGAGGCATCTGCAGGCAACAAAGGTAGGTGTGTGCTTGTGTGTGTGTTTCCTATGCAGATCCTAAGCCCAGTGTCACATGCAAGTAGGAGGAGTAAGAAGGGTTCCTGGCAAATCCGGGTTATGGATTGCATTTAAAAAGGCCCCGTGGGAGTGCAATGGGCCCCTGTCTTGCTGCTTAGCAATAATGGTATGGGTTTAGGTTCTGCTGTGTGTACTGGTGGTTGACTGCCCCCCAGCCCAGAGTGTGCATGGAAAATTGTCTGGCAGCCTCCCTGACAGCAAGCAGTGATAGTGCCCATGAAGGGCACCTTGTTGGGCCCGCCCCTTTCACGGTTATCGCTTCTCGGCCTTTTGGCTAAGATCAAGTGTAGTATCTGTTCTTATCAGTTTAATATCTGATACGTCCCCTATCTGGGGACCATATATTAAATGGATTTTTGAGAACGGGGGCCGATTTCGAAGCTTGCTTCCGTCACCCTATGCATTGACCCGATATGGCAGTATCTTCGGGTACAGTGCACCACCCCCTTACAGGGTTAAAAAGAAAGATTCCTACTTTCATTGCTACCTGCTTGCTGGCTAGCCAGCTAGCCAGCCCTGTGGGCCTTGCTGCTGCTGCAGCCAAAAAACAAAAGGTGGTGCTGCTGCTGCTTCTGCTGCTTCTGCTTCTGCTTGTGTCTGGCCGCTGTTGGAGCGTCCAGGCACAGGACTTCTGCTGCTGCTGACTAAATGGCCTCCTTAATTGGATCATTTGAGTAGCCAGCACACCTGTGCAGGTAGGGCATGACATGATAGGCAGCTGCCTTGATAGCGGGTGGGTGCTGAATGTTCCTAATTGACAAAATAAGATTAATGCTTATGAAGAAATATAAAATCTCATCCCTTCCCCAATATCGCGCCACACCCCTACCCCTTAATTCCCTGGTTGAACTTGATGGACATATGTCTTTTTTCGACCGTACTAACTATGTAACTATGTAACATAACATGGGGGGGGGGGGGGGTCTCCTGGCTGTTCACACAGGTGTGTCATTGCTGTACATTGACCATGCATTGCTTCTGTGGTATTGCAAAGGCAAAGACAAATGCTTCCAGCCATCCATTGCACTAATGGATTGGTCATCAGCTGGCTGTCTATGTCCCGCATCAATATAGACCAAAGTACAGAGGGTTAGGCTATGCTATTGTGCACCTACCTGATGCATCAGAAGGTGCGAGGCCCTTGCTAAATTCTGTGCACAGACTTTGAGATCTATACTTTAGACTGTATCTAAACCTGCTCCAACATGGACTGACATTCTGGCCTACTTTCAGCCGATGCGACTTGTCTGTCGCTGAACAGTCGCTTTTTATGTATTCAGCACCTATGTATAATGTTGTAAAAATGCTCTAGAAGCTAAAGTCGCAGAAATGTCACACATATTTGGCCTGCAACTTTCTGTGCGACAAATTCAGACAGGAAAAATCAGTATAAATCCTTAGAAAATTATCCCCCAGTGTCTCCATCTGCTGGCGGTATTGAATAAGCATTGCTGCACTGATGGGGTATGCATTAGACGAAAAAAAAGAAGAAAAAGAAGAATAATACGCCCAGAAAAGAGGCGAAAAGGAGAAAAACGTAAAAAAACGTGAAAAAAAAGTAAGAGGAAGAGAAGGGAAAAAAAGGTGGAAATGGGTTTAAAAGTGATTTCGGCGGAGAAATATATATATATATATATATATATATATATATATATATATATATACGCGCACACACACACATATATATAAACGTATTCTCCGTTGAGATATTGCAGCCGCTGCTGTGTCCAGGCCCAGGAGCCTTAGCACTGTGCTGTGATGTCACTCAATACCACTGACATCACTAGGTGTAAACAACATCTCTCCTTTGCTGTGTATGTGACTATGGAGCTGTTTGGTGATGTCGTCTATTATGGCCTTCATAGAAGCAACAGGAGATTGTTGCATCCATCTAGAACCCTCAGAACTACAGTGCTATGATGTCACTCACTTCCACAGGCCTTGCAGAGTGTAAACAACAACAACCCAGCTTTGTTGTGTATGTAACCATAGGGATTTGTGATGTCACCTAGAACCTTCACAGCAGCGACAGCTTTATGAGGAGCATCAGCACTGCTCTGCCTGAGCAGAACCATCACCGCCATAGGTTGTCAAATAACCCGGGTTTAACCCACACAGGTAAGTCCAATGGGGTGCAGGCATGTCCTCTATGCTTACAGCTTCCCGTGGGTGTTGGTTTGATACCGTTTGGGGACAGCCAAGGAGGCATCTGCAGGCAACAAAGGTAGGTGTGTGCTTGTGTGTGTGTTTCCTATGCAGATCCTAAGCCCAGTGTCACATGCAAGTAGGAGGAGTAAGAAGGGTTCCTGGCAAATCCGGGTTATGGATTGCATTTAAAAAGGCCCCGTGGGAGTGCAATGGGCCCCTGTCTTGCTGCTTAGCAATAATGGTATGGGTTTAGGTTCTGCTGTGTGTACTGGTGGTTGACTGCCCCCCAGCCCAGAGTGTGCATGGAAAATTGTCTGGCAGCCTCCCTGACAGCAAGCAGTGATAGTGCCCATGAAGGGCACCTTGTTGGGCCCGCCCCTTTCACGGTTATCGCTTCTCGGCCTTTTGGCTAAGATCAAGTGTAGTATCTGTTCTTATCAGTTTAATATCTGATACGTCCCCTATCTGGGGACCATATATTAAATGGATTTTTGAGAACGGGGGCCGATTTCGAAGCTTGCTTCCGTCGCCCTATGCATTGACCCGATATGGCAGTATCTTCGGGTACAGTGCACCACCCCCTTACAGGGTTAAAAAGAAAGATTCCTACTTTCATTGCTACCTGCTTGCTGGCTAGCCAGCTAGCCAGCCCTGTGGGCCTTGCTGCTGCTGCAGCCAAAAAACAAAAGGTGGTGCTGCTGCTGCTTCTGCTGCTTCTGCTTCTGCTTGTGTCTGGCCGCTGTTGGAGCGTCCAGGCACAGGACTTCTGCTGCTGCTGACTAAATGGCCTCCTTAATTGGATCATTTGAGTAGCCAGCACACCTGTGCAGGTAGGGCATGACATGATAGGCAGCTGCCTTGATAGCGGGTGGGTGCTGAATGTTCCTAATTGACAAAATAAGATTAATGCTTATGAAGAAATATAAAATCTCATCCCTTCCCCAATATCGCGCCACACCCCTACCCCTTAATTCCCTGGTTGAACTTGATGGACATATGTCTTTTTTCGACCGTACTAACTATGTAACTATGTAACATAACATGGGGGGGGGGGGGGGTCTCCTGGCTGTTCACACAGGTGTGTCATTGCTGTACATTGACCATGCATTGCTTCTGTGGTATTGCAAAGGCAAAGACAAATGCTTCCAGCCATCCATTGCACTAATGGATTGGTCATCAGCTGGCTGTCTATGTCCCGCATCAATATAGACCAAAGTACAGAGGGTTAGGCTATGCTATTGTGCACCTACCTGATGCATCAGAAGGTGCGAGGCCCTTGCTAAATTCTGTGCACAGACTTTGAGATCTATACTTTAGACTGTATCTAAACCTGCTCCAACATGGACTGACATTCTGGCCTACTTTCAGCCGATGCGACTTGTCTGTCGCTGAACAGTCGCTTTTTATGTATTCAGCACCTATGTATAATGTTGTAAAAATGCTCTAGAAGCTAAAGTCGCAGAAATGTCACACATATTTGGCCTGCAACTTTCTGTGCGACAAATTCAGACAGGAAAAATCAGTATAAATCCTTAGAAAATTATCCCCCAGTGTCTCCATCTGCTGGCGGTATTGAATAAGCATTGCTGCACTGATGGGGTATGCATTAGACGAAAAAAAAGAAGAAAAAGAAGAATAATACGCCCAGAAAAGAGGCGAAAAGGAGAAAAACGTAGAAAAACGTGAAAAAAAAGTAAGAGGAAGAGAAGGGAAAAAAAGGTGGAAATGGGTTTAAAAGTGATTTCGGCGGAGAAATATATATATATATATATATATATATATATATATATACGCGCACACACACACATATATATAAACGTATTCTTCGTTGAGATATTGCAGCCGCTGCTGTGTCCAGGCCCAGGAGCCTTAGCACTGTGCTGTGATGTCACTCAATACCACTGACATCACTAGGTGTAAACAACATCTCTCCTTTGCTGTGTATGTGACTATGGAGCTGTTTGGTGATGTCGTCTATTATGGCCTTCATAGAAGCAACAGGAGATTGTTGCATCCATCTAGAACCCTCAGAACTACAGTGCTATGATGTCACTCACTTCCACAGGCCTTGCAGAGTGTAAACAACAACAACCCAGCTTTGTTGTGTATGTAACCATAGGGATTTGTGATGTCACCTAGAACCTTCACAGCAGCGACAGCTTTATGAGGAGCATCAGCACTGCTCTGCCTGAGCAGAACCATCACCGCCATAGGTTGTCAAATAACCCGGGTTTAACCCACACAGGTAAGTCCAATGGGGTGCAGGCATGTCCTCTATGCTTACAGCTTCCCGTGGGTGTTGGTTTGATACCGTTTGGGGACAGCCAAGGAGGCATCTGCAGGCAACAAAGGTAGGTGTGTGCTTGTGTGTGTGTTTCCTATGCAGATCCTAAGCCCAGTGTCACATGCAAGTAGGAGGAGTAAGAAGGGTTCCTGGCAAATCCGGGTTATGGATTGCATTTAAAAAGGCCCCGTGGGAGTGCAATGGGCCCCTGTCTTGCTGCTTAGCAATAATGGTATGGGTTTAGGTTCTGCTGTGTGTACTGGTGGTTGACTGCCCCCCAGCCCAGAGTGTGCATGGAAAATTGTCTGGCAGCCTCCCTGACAGCAAGCAGTGATAGTGCCCATGAAGGGCACCTTGTTGGGCCCGCCCCTTTCACGGTTATCGCTTCTCGGCCTTTTGGCTAAGATCAAGTGTAGTATCTGTTCTTATCAGTTTAATATCTGATACGTCCCCTATCTGGGGACCATATATTAAATGGATTTTTGAGAACGGGGGCCGATTTCGAAGCTTGCTTCCGTCGCCCTATGCATTGACCCGATATGGCAGTATCTTCGGGTACAGTGCACCACCCCCTTACAGGGTTAAAAAGAAAGATTCCTACTTTCATTGCTACCTGCTTGCTGGCTAGCCAGCTAGCCAGCCCTGTGGGCCTTGCTGCTGCTGCAGCCAAAAAACAAAAGGTGGTGCTGCTGCTGCTTCTGCTGCTTCTGCTGCTTCTGCTTCTGCTTGTGTCTGGCCGCTGTTGGAGCGTCCAGGCACAGGACTTCTGCTGCTGCTGACTAAATGGCCTCCTTAATTGGATCATTTGAGTAGCCAGCACACCTGTGCAGGTAGGGCATGACATGATAGGCAGCTGCCTTGATAGCGGGTGGGTGCTGAATGTTCCTAATTGACAAAATAAGATTAATGCTTATGAAGAAATATAAAATCTCATCCCTTCCCCAATATCGCGCCACACCCCTACCCCTTAATTCCCTGGTTGAACTTGATGGACATATGTCTTTTTTCGACCGTACTAACTATGTAACTATGTAACATAACATGGGGGGGGGGGTCTCCTGGCTGTTCACACAGGTGTGTCATTGCTGTACATTGACCATGCATTGCTTCTGTGGTATTGCAAAGGCAAAGACAAATGCTTCCAGCCATCCATTGCACTAATGGATTGGTCATCAGCTGGCTGTCTATGTCCCGCATCAATATAGACCAAAGTACAGAGGGTTAGGCTATGCTATTGTGCACCTACCTGATGCATCAGAAGGTGCGAGGCCCTTGCTAAATTCTGTGCACAGACTTTGAGATCTATACTTTAGACTGTATCTAAACCTGCTCCAACATGGACTGACATTCTGGCCTACTTTCAGCCGATGCGACTTGTCTGTCGCTGAACAGTCGCTTTTTATGTATTCAGCACCTATGTATAATGTTGTAAAAATGCTCTAGAAGCTAAAGTCGCAGAAATGTCACACATATTTGGCCTGCAACTTTCTGTGCGACAAATTCAGACAGGAAAAATCAGTATAAATCCTTAGAAAATTATCCCCCAGTGTCTCCATCTGCTGGCGGTATTGAATAAGCATTGCTGCACTGATGGGGTATGCATTAGACGAAAAAAAAGAAGAAAAAGAAGAATAATACGCCCAGAAAAGAGGCGAAAAGGAGAAAAACGTAAAAAAACGTGAAAAAAAAGTAAGAGGAAGAGAAGGGAAAAAAAGGTGGAAATGGGTTTAAAAGTGATTTCGGCGGAGAAATATATATATATATATATATATATATATATATATATATATATACGCGCACACACACACATATATATATATAAACGTATTCTCCGTTGAGATATTGCAGCCGCTGCTGTGTCCAGGCCCAGGAGCCTTAGCACTGTGCTGTGATGTCACTCAATACCACTGACATCACTAGGTATAAACAACATCTCTCCTTTGCTGTGTATGTGACTATGGAGCTGTTTGGTGATGTCGTCTATTATGGCCTTCATAGAAGCAACAGGAGATTGTTGCATCCATCTAGAACCCTCAGAACTACAGTGCTATGATGTCACTCACTTCCACAGGCCTTGCAGAGTGTAAACAACAACAACCCAGCTTTGTTGTGTATGTAACCATAGGGATTTGTGATGTCACCTAGAACCTTCACAGCAGCGACAGCTTTATGAGGAGCATCAGCACTGCTCTGCCTGAGCAGAACCATCACCGCCATAGGTTGTCAAATAACCCGGGTTTAACCCACACAGGTAAGTCCAATGGGGTGCAGGCATGTCCTCTATGCTTACAGCTTCCCGTGGGTGTTGGTTTGATACCGTTTGGGGACAGCCAAGGAGGCATCTGCAGGCAACAAAGGTAGGTGTGTGCTTGTGTGTGTGTTTCCTATGCAGATCCTAAGCCCAGTGTCACATGCAAGTAGGAGGAGTAAGAAGGGTTCCTGGCAAATCCGGGTTATGGATTGCATTTAAAAAGGCCCCGTGGGAGTGCAATGGGCCCCTGTCTTGCTGCTTAGCAATAATGGTATGGGTTTAGGTTCTGCTGTGTGTACTGGTGGTTGACTGCCCCCCAGCCCAGAGTGTGCATGGAAAATTGTCTGGCAGCCTCCCTGACAGCAAGCAGTGATAGTGCCCATGAAGGGCACCTTGTTGGGCCCGCCCCTTTCACGGTTATCGCTTCTCGGCCTTTTGGCTAAGATCAAGTGTAGTATCTGTTCTTATCAGTTTAATATCTGATACGTCCCCTATCTGGGGACCATATATTAAATGGATTTTTGAGAACGGAGGCCGATTTCGAAGCTTGCTTCCGTCGCGCTATGCATTGACCCGATATGGCAGTATCTTCGGGTACAGTGCACCACCCCCTTACAGGGTTAAAAAGAAAGATTCCTACTTTCATTGCTACCTGCTTGCTGGCTAGCCAGCTAGCCAGCCCTGTGGGCCTTGCTGCTGCTGCAGCCAAAAAACAAAAGGTGGTGCTGCTGCTGCTTCTGCTGCTTCTGCTTCTGCTTGTGTCTGGCCGCTGTTGGAGCGTCCAGGCACAGGACTTCTGCTGCTGCTGACTAAATGGCCTCCTTAATTGGATCATTTGAGTAGCCAGCACACCTGTGCAGGTAGGGCATGACATGATAGGCAGCTGCCTTGATAGCGGGTGGGTGCTGAATGTTCCTAATTGACAAAATAAGATTAATGCTTATGAAGAAATATAAAATCTCATCCCTTCCCCAATATCGCGCCACACCCCTACCCCTTAATTCCCTGGTTGAACTTGATGGACATATGTCTTTTTTCGACCGTACTAACTATGTAACTATGTAACATAACATGGGGGGGGGGGGTCTCCTGGCTGTTCACACAGGTGTGTCATTGCTGTACATTGACCATGCATTGCTTCTGTGGTATTGCAAAGGCAAAGACAAATGCTTCCAGCCATCCATTGCACTAATGGATTGGTCATCAGCTGGCTGTCTATGTCCCGCATCAATATAGACCAAAGTACAGAGGGTTAGGCTATGCTATTGTGCACCTACCTGATGCATCAGAAGGTGCGAGGCCCTTGCTAAATTCTGTGCACAGACTTTGAGATCTATACTTTAGACTGTATCTAAACCTGCTCCAACATGGACTGACATTCTGGCCTACTTTCAGCCGATGCGACTTGTCTGTCGCTGAACAGTCGCTTTTTATGTATTCAGCACCTATGTATAATGTTGTAAAAATGCTCTAGAAGCTAAAGTCGCAGAAATGTCACACATATTTGGCCTGCAACTTTCTGTGCGACAAATTCAGACAGGAAAAATCAGTATAAATCCTTAGAAAATTATCCCCCAGTGTCTCCATCTGCTGGCGGTATTGAATAAGCATTGCTGCACTGATGGGGTATGCATTAGACGAAAAAAAAGAAGAAAAAGAAGAATAATACGCCCAGAAAAGAGGCGAAAAGGAGAAAAACGTAAAAAAACGTGAAAAAAAAGTAAGAGGAAGAGAAGGGAAAAAAAGGTGGAAATGGGTTTAAAAGTGATTTCGGCGGAGAAATATATATATATATATATATATATATATATATATATATATATACGCGCACACACACACATATATATAAACGTATTCTCCGTTGAGATATTGCAGCCGCTGCTGTGTCCAGGCCCAGGAGCCTTAGCACTGTGCTGTGATGTCACTCAATACCACTGACATCACTAGGTGTAAACAACATCTCTCCTTTGCTGTGTATGTGACTATGGAGCTGTTTGGTGATGTCGTCTATTATGGCCTTCATAGAAGCAACAGGAGATTGTTGCATCCATCTAGAACCCTCAGAACTACAGTGCTATGATGTCACTCACTTCCACAGGCCTTGCAGAGTGTAAACAACAACAACCCAGCTTTGTTGTGTATGTAACCATAGGGATTTGTGATGTCACCTAGAACCTTCACAGCAGCGACAGCTTTATGAGGAGCATCAGCACTGCTCTGCCTGAGCAGAACCATCACCGCCATAGGTTGTCAAATAACCCGGGTTTAACCCACACAGGTAAGTCCAATGGGGTGCAGGCATGTCCTCTATGCTTACAGCTTCCCGTGGGTGTTGGTTTGATACCGTTTGGGGACAGCCAAGGAGGCATCTGCAGGCAACAAAGGTAGGTGTGTGCTTGTGTGTGTGTTTCCTATGCAGATCCTAAGCCCAGTGTCACATGCAAGTAGGAGGAGTAAGAAGGGTTCCTGGCAAATCCGGGTTATGGATTGCATTTAAAAAGGCCCCGTGGGAGTGCAATGGGCCCCTGTCTTGCTGCTTAGCAATAATGGTATGGGTTTAGGTTCTGCTGTGTGTACTGGTGGTTGACTGCCCCCCAGCCCAGAGTGTGCATGGAAAATTGTCTGGCAGCCTCCCTGACAGCAAGCAGTGATAGTGCCCATGAAGGGCACCTTGTTGGGCCCGCCCCTTTCACGGTTATCGCTTCTCGGCCTTTTGGCTAAGATCAAGTGTAGTATCTGTTCTTATCAGTTTAATATCTGATACGTCCCCTATCTGGGGACCATATATTAAATGGATTTTTGAGAACGGGGGCCGATTTCGAAGCTTGCTTCCGTCGCCCTATGCAGTGACCCGATATGGCAGTATCTTCGGGTACAGTGCACCACCCCCTTACAGGGTTAAAAAGAAAGATTCCTACTTTCATTGCTACCTGCTTGCTGGCTAGCCAGCTAGCCAGCCCTGTGGGCCTTGCTGCTGCTGCAGCCAAAAAACAAAAGGTGGTGCTGCTGCTGCTTCTGCTTCTGCTTGTGTCTGGCCGCTGTTGGAGCGTCCAGGCACAGGACTTCTGCTGCTGCTGACTAAATGGCCTCCTTAATTGGATCATTTGAGTAGCCAGCACACCTGTGCAGGTAGGGCATGACATGATAGGCAGCTGCCTTGATAGCGGGTGGGTGCTGAATGTTCCTAATTGACAAAATAAGATTAATGCTTATGAAGAAATATAAAATCTCATCCCTTCCCCAATATCGCGCCACACCCCTACCCCTTAATTCCCTGGTTGAACTTGATGGACATATGTCTTTTTTCGACCGTACTAACTATGTAACTATGTAACATAACATGGGGGGGGGGGGTCTCCTGGCTGTTCACACAGGTGTGTCATTGCTGTACATTGACCATGCATTGCTTCTGTGGTATTGCAAAGGCAAAGACAAATGCTTCCAGCCATCCATTGCACTAATGGATTGGTCATCAGCTGGCTGTCTATGTCCCGCATCAATATAGACCAAAGTACAGAGGGTTAGGCTATGCTATTGTGCACCTACCTGATGCATCAGAAGGTGCGAGGCCCTTGCTAAATTCTGTGCACAGACTTTGAGATCTATACTTTAGACTGTATCTAAACCTGCTCCAACATGGACTGACATTCTGGCCTACTTTCAGCCGATGCGACTTGTCTGTCGCTGAACAGTCGCTTTTTATGTATTCAGCACCTATGTATAATGTTGTAAAAATGCTCTAGAAGCTAAAGTCGCAGAAATGTCACACATATTTGGCCTGCAACTTTCTGTGCGACAAATTCAGACAGGAAAAATCAGTATAAATCCTTAGAAAATTATCCCCCAGTGTCTCCATCTGCTGGCGGTATTGAATAAGCATTGCTGCACTGATGGGGTATGCATTAGACGAAAAAAAAGAAGAAAAAGAAGAATAATACGCCCAGAAAAGAGGCGAAAAGGAGAAAAACGTAAAAAAACGTGAAAAAAAAGTAAGAGGAAGAGAAGGGAAAAAAAGGTGGAAATGGGTTTAAAAGTGATTTCGGCGGAGAAATATATATATATATATATATATATATATATATATATATATATATATACGCGCACACACACACATATATATATATAAACGTATTCTCCGTTGAGATATTGCAGCCGCTGCTGTGTCCAGGCCCAGGAGCCTTAGCACTGTGCTGTGATGTCACTCAATACCACTGACATCACTAGGTATAAACAACATCTCTCCTTTGCTGTGTATGTGACTATGGAGCTGTTTGGTGATGTCGTCTATTATGGCCTTCATAGAAGCAACAGGAGATTGTTGCATCCATCTAGAACCCTCAGAACTACAGTGCTATGATGTCACTCACTTCCACAGGCCTTGCAGAGTGTAAACAACAACAACCCAGCTTTGTTGTGTATGTAACCATAGGGATTTGTGATGTCACCTAGAACCTTCACAGCAGCGACAGCTTTATGAGGAGCATCAGCACTGCTCTGCCTGAGCAGAACCATCACCGCCATAGGTTGTCAAATAACCCGGGTTTAACCCACACAGGTAAGTCCAATGGGGTGCAGGCATGTCCTCTATGCTTACAGCTTCCCGTGGGTGTTGGTTTGATACCGTTTGGGGACAGCCAAGGAGGCATCTGCAGGCAACAAAGGTAGGTGTGTGCTTGTGTGTGTGTTTCCTATGCAGATCCTAAGCCCAGTGTCACATGCAAGTAGGAGGAGTAAGAAGGGTTCCTGGCAAATCCGGGTTATGGATTGCATTTAAAAAGGCCCCGTGGGAGTGCAATGGGCCCCTGTCTTGCTGCTTAGCAATAATGGTATGGGTTTAGGTTCTGCTGTGTGTACTGGTGGTTGACTGCCCCCCAGCCCAGAGTGTGCATGGAAAATTGTCTGGCAGCCTCCCTGACAGCAAGCAGTGATAGTGCCCATGAAGGGCACCTTGTTGGGCCCGCCCCTTTCACGGTTATCGCTTCTCGGCCTTTTGGCTAAGATCAAGTGTAGTATCTGTTCTTATCAGTTTAATATCTGATACGTCCCCTATCTGGGGACCATATATTAAATGGATTTTTGAGAACGGAGGCCGATTTCGAAGCTTGCTCTTCCGTCGCCCTATGCATTGACCCGATATGGCAGTATCTTCGGGTACAGTGCACCACCCCCTTACAGGGTTAAAAAGAAAGATTCCTACTTTCATTGCTACCTGCTTGCTGGCTAGCCAGCTAGCCAGCCCTGTGGGCCTTGCTGCTGCTGCAGCCAAAAAACAAAAGGTGGTGCTGCTGCTGCTTCTGCTGCTTCTGCTTCTGCTTGTGTCTGGCCGCTGTTGGAGCGTCCAGGCACAGGACTTCTGCTGCTGCTGACTAAATGGCCTCCTTAATTGGATCATTTGAGTAGCCAGCACACCTGTGCAGGTAGGGCATGACATGATAGGCAGCTGCCTTGATAGCGGGTGGGTGCTGAATGTTCCTAATTGACAAAATAAGATTAATGCTTATGAAGAAATATAAAATCTCATCCCTTCCCCAATATCGCGCCACACCCCTACCCCTTAATTCCCTGGTTGAACTTGATGGACATATGTCTTTTTTCGACCGTACTAACTATGTAACTATGTAACATAACATGGGGGGGGGGGGTCTCCTGGCTGTTCACACAGGTGTGTCATTGCTGTACATTGACCATGCATTGCTTCTGTGGTATTGCAAAGGCAAAGACAAATGCTTCCAGCCATCCATTGCACTAATGGATTGGTCATCAGCTGGCTGTCTATGTCCCGCATCAATATAGACCAAAGTACAGAGGGTTAGGCTATGCTATTGTGCACCTACCTGATGCATCAGAAGGTGCGAGGCCCTTGCTAAATTCTGTGCACAGACTTTGAGATCTATACTTTAGACTGTATCTAAACCTGCTCCAACATGGACTGACATTCTGGCCTACTTTCAGCCGATGCGACTTGTCTGTCGCTGAACAGTCGCTTTTTATGTATTCAGCACCTATGTATAATGTTGTAAAAATGCTCTAGAAGCTAAAGTCGCAGAAATGTCACACATATTTGGCCTGCAACTTTCTGTGCGACAAATTCAGACAGGAAAAATCAGTATAAATCCTTAGAAAATTATCCCCCAGTGTCTCCATCTGCTGGCGGTATTGAATAAGCATTGCTGCACTGATGGGGTATGCATTAGACGAAAAAAAAGAAGAAAAAGAAGAATAATACGCCCAGAAAAGAGGCGAAAAGGAGAAAAACGTAAAAAAACGTGAAAAAAAAGTAAGAGGAAGAGAAGGGAAAAAAAGGTGGAAATGGGTTTAAAAGTGATTTCGGCGGAGAAATATATATATATATATATATATATATATATATATATATACGCGCACACACACACATATATATAAACGTATTCTCCGTTGAGATATTGCAGCCGCTGCTGTGTCCAGGCCCAGGAGCCTTAGCACTGTGCTGTGATGTCACTCAATACCACTGACATCACTAGGTGTAAACAACATCTCTCCTTTGCTGTGTATGTGACTATGGAGCTGTTTGGTGATGTCGTCTATTATGGCCTTCATAGAAGCAACAGGAGATTGTTGCATCCATCTAGAACCCTCAGAACTACAGTGCTATGATGTCACTCACTTCCACAGGCCTTGCAGAGTGTAAACAACAACAACCCAGCTTTGTTGTGTATGTAACCATAGGGATTTGTGATGTCACCTAGAACCTTCACAGCAGCGACAGCTTTATGAGGAGCATCAGCACTGCTCTGCCTGAGCAGAACCATCACCGCCATAGGTTGTCAAATAACCCGGGTTTAACCCACACAGGTAAGTCCAATGGGGTGCAGGCATGTCCTCTATGCTTACAGCTTCCCGTGGGTGTTGGTTTGATACCGTTTGGGGACAGCCAAGGAGGCATCTGCAGGCAACAAAGGTAGGTGTGTGCTTGTGTGTGTGTTTCCTATGCAGATCCTAAGCCCAGTGTCACATGCAAGTAGGAGGAGTAAGAAGGGTTCCTGGCAAATCCGGGTTATGGATTGCATTTAAAAAGGCCCCGTGGGAGTGCAATGGGCCCCTGTCTTGCTGCTTAGCAATAATGGTATGGGTTTAGGTTCTGCTGTGTGTACTGGTGGTTGACTGCCCCCCAGCCCAGAGTGTGCATGGAAAATTGTCTGGCAGCCTCCCTGACAGCAAGCAGTGATAGTGCCCATGAAGGGCACCTTGTTGGGCCCGCCCCTTTCACGGTTATCGCTTCTCGGCCTTTTGGCTAAGATCAAGTGTAGTATCTGTTCTTATCAGTTTAATATCTGATACGTCCCCTATCTGGGGACCATATATTAAATGGATTTTTGAGAACGGGGGCCGATTTCGAAGCTTGCTTCCGTCGCCCTATGCAGTGACCCGATATGGCAGTATCTTCGGGTACAGTGCACCACCCCCTTACAGGGTTAAAAAGAAAGATTCCTACTTTCATTGCTACCTGCTTGCTGGCTAGCCAGCTAGCCAGCCCTGTGGGCCTTGCTGCTGCTGCAGCCAAAAAACAAAAGGTGGTGCTGCTGCTGCTTCTGCTTCTGCTTGTGTCTGGCCGCTGTTGGAGCGTCCAGGCACAGGACTTCTGCTGCTGCTGACTAAATGGCCTCCTTAATTGGATCATTTGAGTAGCCAGCACACCTGTGCAGGTAGGGCATGACATGATAGGCAGCTGCCTTGATAGCGGGTGGGTGCTGAATGTTCCTAATTGACAAAATAAGATTAATGCTTATGAAGAAATATAAAATCTCATCCCTTCCCCAATATCGCGCCACACCCCTACCCCTTAATTCCCTGGTTGAACTTGATGGACATATGTCTTTTTTCGACCGTACTAACTATGTAACTATGTAACATAACATGGGGGGGGGGGGGTCTCCTGGCTGTTCACACAGGTGTGTCATTGCTGTACATTGACCATGCATTGCTTCTGTGGTATTGCAAAGGCAAAGACAAATGCTTCCAGCCATCCATTGCACTAATGGATTGGTCATCAGCTGGCTGTCTATGTCCCGCATCAATATAGACCAAAGTACAGAGGGTTAGGCTATGCTATTGTGCACCTACCTGATGCATCAGAAGGTGCGAGGCCCTTGCTAAATTCTGTGCACAGACTTTGAGATCTATACTTTAGACTGTATCTAAACCTGCTCCAACATGGACTGACATTCTGGCCTACTTTCAGCCGATGCGACTTGTCTGTCGCTGAACAGTCGCTTTTTATGTATTCAGCACCTATGTATAATGTTGTAAAAATGCTCTAGAAGCTAAAGTCGCAGAAATGTCACACATATTTGGCCTGCAACTTTCTGTGCGACAAATTCAGACAGGAAAAATCAGTATAAATCCTTAGAAAATTATCCCCCAGTGTCTCCATCTGCTGGCGGTATTGAATAAGCATTGCTGCACTGATGGGGTATGCATTAGACGAAAAAAAAGAAGAAAAAGAAGAATAATACGCCCAGAAAAGAGGCGAAAAGGAGAAAAACGTAAAAAAACGTGAAAAAAAAGTAAGAGGAAGAGAAGGGAAAAAAAGGTGGAAATGGGTTTAAAAGTGATTTCGGCGGAGAAATATATATATATATATATATATATATATATATATATATATATACGCGCACACACACACATATATATAAACGTATTCTCCGTTGAGATATTGCAGCCGCTGCTGTGTCCAGGCCCAGGAGCCTTAGCACTGTGCTGTGATGTCACTCAATACCACTGACATCACTAGGTGTAAACAACATCTCTCCTTTGCTGTGTATGTGACTATGGAGCTGTTTGGTGATGTCGTCTATTATGGCCTTCATAGAAGCAACAGGAGATTGTTGCATCCATCTAGAACCCTCAGAACTACAGTGCTATGATGTCACTCACTTCCACAGGCCTTGCAGAGTGTAAACAACAACAACCCAGCTTTGTTGTGTATGTAACCATAGGGATTTGTGATGTCACCTAGAACCTTCACAGCAGCGACAGCTTTATGAGGAGCATCAGCACTGCTCTGCCTGAGCAGAACCATCACCGCCATAGGTTGTCAAATAACCCGGGTTTAACCCACACAGGTAAGTCCAATGGGGTGCAGGCATGTCCTCTATGCTTACAGCTTCCCGTGGGTGTTGGTTTGATACCGTTTGGGGACAGCCAAGGAGGCATCTGCAGGCAACAAAGGTAGGTGTGTGCTTGTGTGTGTGTTTCCTATGCAGATCCTAAGCCCAGTGTCACATGCAAGTAGGAGGAGTAAGAAGGGTTCCTGGCAAATCCGGGTTATGGATTGCATTTAAAAAGGCCCCGTGGGAGTGCAATGGGCCCCTGTCTTGCTGCTTAGCAATAATGGTATGGGTTTAGGTTCTGCTGTGTGTACTGGTGGTTGACTGCCCCCCAGCCCAGAGTGTGCATGGAAAATTGTCTGGCAGCCTCCCTGACAGCAAGCAGTGATAGTGCCCATGAAGGGCACCTTGTTGGGCCCGCCCCTTTCACGGTTATCGCTTCTCGGCCTTTTGGCTAAGATCAAGTGTAGTATCTGTTCTTATCAGTTTAATATCTGATACGTCCCCTATCTGGGGACCATATATTAAATGGATTTTTGAGAACGGGGGCCGATTTCGAAGCTTGCTTCCGTCGCCCTATGCAGTGACCCGATATGGCAGTATCTTCGGGTACAGTGCACCACCCCCTTACAGGGTTAAAAAGAAAGATTCCTACTTTCATTGCTACCTGCTTGCTGGCTAGCCAGCTAGCCAGCCCTGTGGGCCTTGCTGCTGCTGCAGCCAAAAAACAAAAGGTGGTGCTGCTGCTGCTTCTGCTGCTTCTGCTTCTGCTTGTGTCTGGCCGCTGTTGGAGCGTCCAGGCACAGGACTTCTGCTGCTGCTGACTAAATGGCCTCCTTAATTGGATCATTTGAGTAGCCAGCACACCTGTGCAGGTAGGGCATGACATGATAGGCAGCTGCCTTGATAGCGGGTGGGTGCTGAATGTTCCTAATTGACAAAATAAGATTAATGCTTATGAAGAAATATAAAATCTCATCCCTTCCCCAATATCGCGCCACACCCCTACCCCTTAATTCCCTGGTTGAACTTGATGGACATATGTCTTTTTTCGACCGTACTAACTATGTAACTATGTAACATAACATGGGGGGGGGGGGGTCTCCTGGCTGTTCACACAGGTGTGTCATTGCTGTACATTGACCATGCATTGCTTCTGTGGTATTGCAAAGGCAAAGACAAATGCTTCCAGCCATCCATTGCACTAATGGATTGGTCATCAGCTGGCTGTCTATGTCCCGCATCAATATAGACCAAAGTACAGAGGGTTAGGCTATGCTATTGTGCACCTACCTGATGCATCAGAAGGTGCGAGGCCCTTGCTAAATTCTGTGCACAGACTTTGAGATCTATACTTTAGACTGTATCTAAACCTGCTCCAACATGGACTGACATTCTGGCCTACTTTCAGCCGATGCGACTTGTCTGTCGCTGAACAGTCGCTTTTTATGTATTCAGCACCTATGTATAATGTTGTAAAAATGCTCTAGAAGCTAAAGTCGCAGAAATGTCACACATATTTGGCCTGCAACTTTCTGTGCGACAAATTCAGACAGGAAAAATCAGTATAAATCCTTAGAAAATTATCCCCCAGTGTCTCCATCTGCTGGCGGTATTGAATAAGCATTGCTGCACTGATGGGGTATGCATTAGACGAAAAAAAAGAAGAAAAAGAAGAATAATACGCCCAGAAAAGAGGCGAAAAGGAGAAAAACGTAAAAAAACGTGAAAAAAAAGTAAGAGGAAGAGAAGGGAAAAAAAGGTGGAAATGGGTTTAAAAGTGATTTCGGCGGAGAAATATATATATATATATATATATATATATATATATATATATATATACGCGCACACACACACATATATATAAACGTATTCTCCGTTGAGATATTGCAGCCGCTGCTGTGTCCAGGCCCAGGAGCCTTAGCACTGTGCTGTGATGTCACTCAATACCACTGACATCACTAGGTGTAAACAACATCTCTCCTTTGCTGTGTATGTGACTATGGAGCTGTTTGGTGATGTCGTCTATTATGGCCTTCATAGAAGCAACAGGAGATTGTTGCATCCATCTAGAACCCTCAGAACTACAGTGCTATGATGTCACTCACTTCCACAGGCCTTGTAGAGTGTAAACAACAACAACCCAGCTTTGTTGTGTATGTAACCATAGGGATTTGTGATGTCACCTAGAACCTTCACAGCAGCGACAGCTTTATGAGGAGCATCAGCACTGCTCTGCCTGAGCAGAACCATCACCACCATAGGTTGTCAAATAACCCGGGTTTAACCCACACAGGTAAGTCCAATGGGGTGCAGGCATGTCCTCTATGCTTACAGCTTCCCGTGGGTGTTGGTTTGATACCGTTTGGGGACAGCCAAGGAGGCATCTGCAGGCAACAAAGGTAGGTGTGTGCTTGTGTGTGTGTTTCCTATGCAGATCCTAAGCCCAGTGTCACATGCAAGTAGGAGGAGTAAGAAGGGTTCCTGGCAAATCCGGGTTATGGATTGCATTTAAAAAGGCCCCGTGGGAGTGCAATGGGCCCCTGTCTTGCTGCTTAGCAATAATGGTATGGGTTTAGGTTCTGCTGTGTGTACTGGTGGTTGACTGCCCCCCAGCCCAGAGTGTGCATGGAAAATTGTCTGGCAGCCTCCCTGACAGCAAGCAGTGATAGTGCCCATGAAGGGCACCTTGTTGGGCCCGCCCCTTTCACGGTTATCGCTTCTCGGCCTTTTGGCTAAGATCAAGTGTAGTATCTGTTCTTATCAGTTTAATATCTGATACGTCCCCTATCTGGGGACCATATATTAAATGGATTTTTGAGAACGGGGGCCGATTTCGAAGCTTGCTTCCGTCGCCCTATGCATTGACCCGATATGGCAGTATCTTCGGGTACAGTGCACCACCCCCTTACAGGGTTAAAAAGAAAGATTCCTACTTTCATTGCTACCTGCTTGCTGGCTAGCCAGCTAGCCAGCCCTGTGGGCCTTGCTGCTGCTGCTGCAGCCAAAAAACAAAAGGTGGTGCTGCTGCTGCTTCTGCTGCTTCTGCTTCTGCTTGTGTCTGGCCGCTGTTGGAGCGTCCAGGCACAGGACTTCTGCTGCTGCTGACTAAATGGCCTCCTTAATTGGATCATTTGAGTAGCCAGCACACCTGTGCAGGTAGGGCATGACATGATAGGCAGCTGCCTTGATAGTGGGTGGGTGCTGAATGTTCCTAATTGACAAAATAAGATTAATGCTTATGAAGAAATATAAAATCTCATCCCTTCCCCAATATCGCGCCACACCCCTACCCCTTAATTCCCTGGTTGAACTTGATGGACATATGTCTTTTTTCGACCGTACTAACTATGTAACTATGTAACATAACATGGGGGGGGGGGGGGGTCTCCTGGCTGTTCACACAGGTGTGTCATTGCTGTACATTGACCATGCATTGCTTCTGTGGTATTGCAAAGGCAAAGACAAATGCTTCCAGCCATCCATTGCACTAATGGATTGGTCATCAGCTGGCTGTCTATGTCCCGCATCAATATAGACCAAAGTACAGAGGGTTAGGCTATGCTATTGTGCACCTACCTGATGCATCAGAAGGTGCGAGGCCCTTGCTAAATTCTGTGCACAGACTTTGAGATCTATACTTTAGACTGTATCTAAACCTGCTCCAACATGGACTGACATTCTGGCCTACTTTCAGCCGATGCGACTTGTCTGTCGCTGAACAGTCGCTTTTTATGTATTCAGCACCTATGTATAATGTTGTAAAAATGCTCTAGAAGCTAAAGTCGCAGAAATGTCACACATATTTGGCCTGCAACTTTCTGTGCGACAAATTCAGACAGGAAAAATCAGTATAAATCCTTAGAAAATTATCCCCCAGTGTCTCCATCTGCTGGCGGTATTGAATAAGCATTGCTGCACTGATGGGGTATGCATTAGACGAAAAAAAAGAAGAAAAAGAAGAATAATACGCCCAGAAAAGAGGCGAAAAGGAGAAAAACGTAAAAAAACTTGAAAAAAAAGTAAGAGGAAGAGAAGGGAAAAAAAGGTGGAAATGGGTTTAAAAGTGATTTCGGCGGAGAAATATATATATATATATATATATATATATATATATATATATATATATACGCGCACACACACACATATATATAAACGTATTCTCCGTTGAGATATTGCAGCCGCTGCTGTGTCCAGGCCCAGGAGCCTTAGCACTGTGCTGTGATGTCACTCAATACCACTGACATCACTAGGTGTAAACAACATCTCTCCTTTGCTGTGTATGTGACTATGGAGCTGTTTGGTGATGTCGTCTATTATGGCCTTCATAGAAGCAACAGGAGATTGTTGCATCCATCTAGAACCCTCAGAACTACAGTGCTATGATGTCACTCACTTCCACAGGCCTTGCAGAGTGTAAACAACAACAACCCAGCTTTGTTGTGTATGTAACCATAGGGATTTGTGATGTCACCTAGAACCTTCACAGCAGCGACAGCTTTATGAGGAGCATCAGCACTGCTCTGCCTGAGCAGAACCATCACCGCCATAGGTTGTCAAATAACCCGGGTTTAACCCACACAGGTAAGTCCAATGGGGTGCAGGCATGTCCTCTATGCTTACAGCTTCCCGTGGGTGTTGGTTTGATACCGTTTGGGGACAGCCAAGGAGGCATCTGCAGGCAACAAAGGTAGGTGTGTGCTTGTGTGTGTGTTTCCTATGCAGATCCTAAGCCCAGTGTCACATGCAAGTAGGAGGAGTAAGAAGGGTTCCTGGCAAATCCGGGTTATGGATTGCATTTAAAAAGGCCCCGTGGGAGTGCAATGGGCCCCTGTCTTGCTGCTTAGCAATAATGGTATGGGTTTAGGTTCTGCTGTGTGTACTGGTGGTTGACTGCCCCCCAGCCCAGAGTGTGCATGGAAAATTGTCTGGCAGCCTCCCTGACAGCAAGCAGTGATAGTGCCCATGAAGGGCACCTTGTTGGGCCCGCCCCTTTCACGGTTATCGCTTCTCGGCCTTTTGGCTAAGATCAAGTGTAGTATCTGTTCTTATCAGTTTAATATCTGATACGTCCCCTATCTGGGGACCATATATTAAATGGATTTTTGAGAACGGGGGCCGATTTCGAAGCTTGCTTCCGTCGCCCTATGCAGTGACCCGATATGGCAGTATCTTCGGGTACAGTGCACCACCCCCTTACAGGGTTAAAAAGAAAGATTCCTACTTTCATTGCTACCTGCTTGCTGGCTAGCCAGCTAGCCAGCCCTGTGGGCCTTGCTGCTGCTGCAGCCAAAAAACAAAAGGTGGTGCTGCTGCTGCTTCTGCTTCTGCTTGTGTCTGGCCGCTGTTGGAGCGTCCAGGCACAGGACTTCTGCTGCTGCTGACTAAATGGCCTCCTTAATTGGATCATTTGAGTAGCCAGCACACCTGTGCAGGTAGGGCATGACATGATAGGCAGCTGCCTTGATAGCGGGTGGGTGCTGAATGTTCCTAATTGACAAAATAAGATTAATGCTTATGAAGAAATATAAAATCTCATCCCTTCCCCAATATCGCGCCACACCCCTACCCCTTAATTCCCTGGTTGAACTTGATGGACATATGTCTTTTTTCGACCGTACTAACTATGTAACTATGTAACATAACATGGGGGGGGGGGGGTCTCCTGGCTGTTCACACAGGTGTGTCATTGCTGTACATTGACCATGCATTGCTTCTGTGGTATTGCAAAGGCAAAGACAAATGCTTCCAGCCATCCATTGCACTAATGGATTGGTCATCAGCTGGCTGTCTATGTCCCGCATCAATATAGACCAAAGTACAGAGGGTTAGGCTATGCTATTGTGCACCTACCTGATGCATCAGAAGGTGCGAGGCCCTTGCTAAATTCTGTGCACAGACTTTGAGATCTATACTTTAGACTGTATCTAAACCTGCTCCAACATGGACTGACATTCTGGCCTACTTTCAGCCGATGCGACTTGTCTGTCGCTGAACAGTCGCTTTTTATGTATTCAGCACCTATGTATAATGTTGTAAAAATGCTCTAGAAGCTAAAGTCGCAGAAATGTCACACATATTTGGCCTGCAACTTTCTGTGCGACAAATTCAGACAGGAAAAATCAGTATAAATCCTTAGAAAATTATCCCCCAGTGTCTCCATCTGCTGGCGGTATTGAATAAGCATTGCTGCACTGATGGGGTATGCATTAGACGAAAAAAAAGAAGAAAAAGAAGAATAATACGCCCAGAAAAGAGGCGAAAAGGAGAAAAACGTAAAAAAACGTGAAAAAAAAGTAAGAGGAAGAGAAGGGAAAAAAAGGTGGAAATGGGTTTAAAAGTGATTTCGGCGGAGAAATATATATATATATATATATATATATATATATATATATATATATACGCGCACACACACACATATATATAAACGTATTCTCCGTTGAGATATTGCAGCCGCTGCTGTGTCCAGGCCCAGGAGCCTTAGCACTGTGCTGTGATGTCACTCAATACCACTGACATCACTAGGTGTAAACAACATCTCTCCTTTGCTGTGTATGTGACTATGGAGCTGTTTGGTGATGTCGTCTATTATGGCCTTCATAGAAGCAACAGGAGATTGTTGCATCCATCTAGAACCCTCAGAACTACAGTGCTATGATGTCACTCACTTCCACAGGCCTTGCAGAGTGTAAACAACAACAACCCAGCTTTGTTGTGTATGTAACCATAGGGATTTGTGATGTCACCTAGAACCTTCACAGCAGCGACAGCTTTATGAGGAGCATCAGCACTGCTCTGCCTGAGCAGAACCATCACCGCCATAGGTTGTCAAATAACCCGGGTTTAACCCACACAGGTAAGTCCAATGGGGTGCAGGCATGTCCTCTATGCTTACAGCTTCCCGTGGGTGTTGGTTTGATACCGTTTGGGGACAGCCAAGGAGGCATCTGCAGGCAACAAAGGTAGGTGTGTGCTTGTGTGTGTGTTTCCTATGCAGATCCTAAGCCCAGTGTCACATGCAAGTAGGAGGAGTAAGAAGGGTTCCTGGCAAATCCGGGTTATGGATTGCATTTAAAAAGGCCCCGTGGGAGTGCAATGGGCCCCTGTCTTGCTGCTTAGCAATAATGGTATGGGTTTAGGTTCTGCTGTGTGTACTGGTGGTTGACTGCCCCCCAGCCCAGAGTGTGCATGGAAAATTGTCTGGCAGCCTCCCTGACAGCAAGCAGTGATAGTGCCCATGAAGGGCACCTTGTTGGGCCCGCCCCTTTCACGGTTATCGCTTCTCGGCCTTTTGGCTAAGATCAAGTGTAGTATCTGTTCTTATCAGTTTAATATCTGATACGTCCCCTATCTGGGGACCATATATTAAATGGATTTTTGAGAACGGGGGCCGATTTCGAAGCTTGCTTCCGTCGCCCTATGCAGTGACCCGATATGGCAGTATCTTCGGGTACAGTGCACCACCCCCTTACAGGGTTAAAAAGAAAGATTCCTACTTTCATTGCTACCTGCTTGCTGGCTAGCCAGCTAGCCAGCCCTGTGGGCCTTGCTGCTGCTGCAGCCAAAAAACAAAAGGTGGTGCTGCTGCTGCTTCTGCTGCTTCTGCTTCTGCTTGTGTCTGGCCGCTGTTGGAGCGTCCAGGCACAGGACTTCTGCTGCTGCTGACTAAATGGCCTCCTTAATTGGATCATTTGAGTAGCCAGCACACCTGTGCAGGTAGGGCATGACATGATAGGCAGCTGCCTTGATAGCGGGTGGGTGCTGAATGTTCCTAATTGACAAAATAAGATTAATGCTTATGAAGAAATATAAAATCTCATCCCTTCCCCAATATCGCGCCACACCCCTACCCCTTAATTCCCTGGTTGAACTTGATGGACATATGTCTTTTTTCGACCGTACTAACTATGTAACTATGTAACATAACATGGGGGGGGGGGGTCTCCTGGCTGTTCACACAGGTGTGTCATTGCTGTACATTGACCATGCATTGCTTCTGTGGTATTGCAAAGGCAAAGACAAATGCTTCCAGCCATCCATTGCACTAATGGATTGGTCATCAGCTGGCTGTCTATGTCCCGCATCAATATAGACCAAAGTACAGAGGGTTAGGCTATGCTATTGTGCACCTACCTGATGCATCAGAAGGTGCGAGGCCCTTGCTAAATTCTGTGCACAGACTTTGAGATCTATACTTTAGACTGTATCTAAACCTGCTCCAACATGGACTGACATTCTGGCCTACTTTCAGCCGATGCGACTTGTCTGTCGCTGAACAGTCGCTTTTTATGTATTCAGCACCTATGTATAATGTTGTAAAAATGCTCTAGAAGCTAAAGTCGCAGAAATGTCACACATATTTGGCCTGCAACTTTCTGTGCGACAAATTCAGACAGGAAAAATCAGTATAAATCCTTAGAAAATTATCCCCCAGTGTCTCCATCTGCTGGCGGTATTGAATAAGCATTGCTGCACTGATGGGGTATGCATTAGACGAAAAAAAAGAAGAAAAAGAAGAATAATACGCCCAGAAAAGAGGCGAAAAGGAGAAAAACGTAAAAAAACGTGAAAAAAAAGTAAGAGGAAGAGAAGGGAAAAAAAGGTGGAAATGGGTTTAAAAGTGATTTCGGCGGAGAAATATATATATATATATATATATATATATATATATATATATATATATACGCGCACACACACACATATATATAAACGTATTCTCCGTTGAGATATTGCAGCCGCTGCTGTGTCCAGGCCCAGGAGCCTTAGCACTGTGCTGTGATGTCACTCAATACCACTGACATCACTAGGTGTAAACAACATCTCTCCTTTGCTGTGTATGTGACTATGGAGCTGTTTGGTGATGTCGTCTATTATGGCCTTCATAGAAGCAACAGGAGATTGTTGCATCCATCTAGAACCCTCAGAACTACAGTGCTATGATGTCACTCACTTCCACAGGCCTTGTAGAGTGTAAACAACAACAACCCAGCTTTGTTGTGTATGTAACCATAGGGATTTGTGATGTCACCTAGAACCTTCACAGCAGCGACAGCTTTATGAGGAGCATCAGCACTGCTCTGCCTGAGCAGAACCATCACCACCATAGGTTGTCAAATAACCCGGGTTTAACCCACACAGGTAAGTCCAATGGGGTGCAGGCATGTCCTCTATGCTTACAGCTTCCCGTGGGTGTTGGTTTGATACCGTTTGGGGACAGCCAAGGAGGCATCTGCAGGCAACAAAGGTAGGTGTGTGCTTGTGTGTGTGTTTCCTATGCAGATCCTAAGCCCAGTGTCACATGCAAGTAGGAGGAGTAAGAAGGGTTCCTGGCAAATCCGGGTTATGGATTGCATTTAAAAAGGCCCCGTGGGAGTGCAATGGGCCCCTGTCTTGCTGCTTAGCAATAATGGTATGGGTTTAGGTTCTGCTGTGTGTACTGGTGGTTGACTGCCCCCCAGCCCAGAGTGTGCATGGAAAATTGTCTGGCAGCCTCCCTGACAGCAAGCAGTGATAGTGCCCATGAAGGGCACCTTGTTGGGCCCGCCCCTTTCACGGTTATCGCTTCTCGGCCTTTTGGCTAAGATCAAGTGTAGTATCTGTTCTTATCAGTTTAATATCTGATACGTCCCCTATCTGGGGACCATATATTAAATGGATTTTTGAGAACGGGGGCCGATTTCGAAGCTTGCTTCCGTCGCCCTATGCATTGACCCGATATGGCAGTATCTTCGGGTACAGTGCACCACCCCCTTACAGGGTTAAAAAGAAAGATTCCTACTTTCATTGCTACCTGCTTGCTGGCTAGCCAGCTAGCCAGCCCTGTGGGCCTTGCTGCTGCTGCTGCAGCCAAAAAACAAAAGGTGGTGCTGCTGCTGCTTCTGCTGCTTCTGCTTCTGCTTGTGTCTGGCCGCTGTTGGAGCGTCCAGGCACAGGACTTCTGCTGCTGCTGACTAAATGGCCTCCTTAATTGGATCATTTGAGTAGCCAGCACACCTGTGCAGGTAGGGCATGACATGATAGGCAGCTGCCTTGATAGTGGGTGGGTGCTGAATGTTCCTAATTGACAAAATAAGATTAATGCTTATGAAGAAATATAAAATCTCATCCCTTCCCCAATATCGCGCCACACCCCTACCCCTTAATTCCCTGGTTGAACTTGATGGACATATGTCTTTTTTCGACCGTACTAACTATGTAACTATGTAACATAACATGGGGGGGGGGGGGGGTCTCCTGGCTGTTCACACAGGTGTGTCATTGCTGTACATTGACCATGCATTGCTTCTGTGGTATTGCAAAGGCAAAGACAAATGCTTCCAGCCATCCATTGCACTAATGGATTGGTCATCAGCTGGCTGTCTATGTCCCGCATCAATATAGACCAAAGTACAGAGGGTTAGGCTATGCTATTGTGCACCTACCTGATGCATCAGAAGGTGCGAGGCCCTTGCTAAATTCTGTGCACAGACTTTGAGATCTATACTTTAGACTGTATCTAAACCTGCTCCAACATGGACTGACATTCTGGCCTACTTTCAGCCGATGCGACTTGTCTGTCGCTGAACAGTCGCTTTTTATGTATTCAGCACCTATGTATAATGTTGTAAAAATGCTCTAGAAGCTAAAGTCGCAGAAATGTCACACATATTTGGCCTGCAACTTTCTGTGCGACAAATTCAGACAGGAAAAATCAGTATAAATCCTTAGAAAATTATCCCCCAGTGTCTCCATCTGCTGGCGGTATTGAATAAGCATTGCTGCACTGATGGGGTATGCATTAGACGAAAAAAAAGAAGAAAAAGAAGAATAATACGCCCAGAAAAGAGGCGAAAAGGAGAAAAACGTAAAAAAACTTGAAAAAAAAGTAAGAGGAAGAGAAGGGAAAAAAAGGTGGAAATGGGTTTAAAAGTGATTTCGGCGGAGAAATATATATATATATATATATATATATATATATATATATATACGCGCACACACACACATATATATAAACGTATTCTCCGTTGAGATATTGCAGCCGCTGCTGTGTCCAGGCCCAGGAGCCTTAGCACTGTGCTGTGATGTCACTCAATACCACTGACATCACTAGGTGTAAACAACATCTCTCCTTTGCTGTGTATGTGACTATGGAGCTGTTTGGTGATGTCGTCTATTATGGCCTTCATAGAAGCAACAGGAGATTGTTGCATCCATCTAGAACCCTCAGAACTACAGTGCTATGATGTCACTCACTTCCACAGGCCTTGCAGAGTGTAAACAACAACAACCCAGCTTTGTTGTGTATGTAACCATAGGGATTTGTGATGTCACCTAGAACCTTCACAGCAGCGACAGCTTTATGAGGAGCATCAGCACTGCTCTGCCTGAGCAGAACCATCACCGCCATAGGTTGTCAAATAACCCGGGTTTAACCCACACAGGTAAGTCCAATGGGGTGCAGGCATGTCCTCTATGCTTACAGCTTCCCGTGGGTGTTGGTTTGATACCGTTTGGGGACAGCCAAGGAGGCATCTGCAGGCAACAAAGGTAGGTGTGTGCTTGTGTGTGTGTTTCCTATGCAGATCCTAAGCCCAGTGTCACATGCAAGTAGGAGGAGTAAGAAGGGTTCCTGGCAAATCCGGGTTATGGATTGCATTTAAAAAGGCCCCGTGGGAGTGCAATGGGCCCCTGTCTTGCTGCTTAGCAATAATGGTATGGGTTTAGGTTCTGCTGTGTGTACTGGTGGTTGACTGCCCCCCAGCCCAGAGTGTGCATGGAAAATTGTCTGGCAGCCTCCCTGACAGCAAGCAGTGATAGTGCCCATGAAGGGCACCTTGTTGGGCCCGCCCCTTTCACGGTTATCGCTTCTCGGCCTTTTGGCTAAGATCAAGTGTAGTATCTGTTCTTATCAGTTTAATATCTGATACGTCCCCTATCTGGGGACCATATATTAAATGGATTTTTGAGAACGGGGGCCGATTTCGAAGCTTGCTTCCGTCGCCCTATGCATTGACCCGATATGGCAGTATCTTCGGGTACAGTGCACCACCCCCTTACAGGGTTAAAAAGAAAGATTCCTACTTTCATTGCTACCTGCTTGCTGGCTAGCCAGCTAGCCAGCCCTGTGGGCCTTGCTGCTGCTGCAGCCAAAAAACAAAAGGTGGTGCTGCTGCTGCTTCTGCTGCTTCTGCTTCTGCTTGTGTCTGGCCGCTGTTGGAGCGTCCAGGCACAGGACTTCTGCTGCTGCTGACTAAATGGCCTCCTTAATTGGATCATTTGAGTAGCCAGCACACCTGTGCAGGTAGGGCATGACATGATAGGCAGCTGCCTTGATAGCGGGTGGGTGCTGAATGTTCCTAATTGACAAAATAAGATTAATGCTTATGAAGAAATATAAAATCTCATCCCTTCCCCAATATCGCGCCACACCCCTACCCCTTAATTCCCTGGTTGAACTTGATGGACATATGTCTTTTTTCGACCGTACTAACTATGTAACTATGTAACATAACATGGGGGGGGGGGGGGGGTCTCCTGGCTGTTCACACAGGTGTGTCATTGCTGTACATTGACCATGCATTGCTTCTGTGGTATTGCAAAGGCAAAGACAAATGCTTCCAGCCATCCATTGCACTAATGGATTGGTCATCAGCTGGCTGTCTATGTCCCGCATCAATATAGACCAAAGTACAGAGGGTTAGGCTATGCTATTGTGCACCTACCTGATGCATCAGAAGGTGCGAGGCCCTTGCTAAATTCTGTGCACAGACTTTGAGATCTATACTTTAGACTGTATCTAAACCTGCTCCAACATGGACTGACATTCTGGCCTACTTTCAGCCGATGCGACTTGTCTGTCGCTGAACAGTCGCTTTTTATGTATTCAGCACCTATGTATAATGTTGTAAAAATGCTCTAGAAGCTAAAGTCGCAGAAATGTCACACATATTTGGCCTGCAACTTTCTGTGCGACAAATTCAGACAGGAAAAATCAGTATAAATCCTTAGAAAATTATCCCCCAGTGTCTCCATCTGCTGGCGGTATTGAATAAGCATTGCTGCACTGATGGGGTATGCATTAGACGAAAAAAAAGAAGAAAAAGAAGAATAATACGCCCAGAAAAGAGGCGAAAAGGAGAAAAACGTAAAAAAACTTGAAAAAAAAGTAAGAGGAAGAGAAGGGAAAAAAAGGTGGAAATGGGTTTAAAAGTGATTTCGGCGGAGAAATATATATATATATATATATATATATATATATATATATATATACGCGCACACACACACATATATATAAACGTATTCTCCGTTGAGATATTGCAGCCGCTGCTGTGTCCAGGCCCAGGAGCCTTAGCACTGTGCTGTGATGTCACTCAATACCACTGACATCACTAGGTGTAAACAACATCTCTCCTTTGCTGTGTATGTGACTATGGAGCTGTTTGGTGATGTCGTCTATTATGGCCTTCATAGAAGCAACAGGAGATTGTTGCATCCATCTAGAACCCTCAGAACTACAGTGCTATGATGTCACTCACTTCCACAGGCCTTGCAGAGTGTAAACAACAACAAACCAGCTTTGTTGTGTATGTAACCATAGGGATTTGTGATGTCACCTAGAACCTTCACAGCAGCGACAGCTTTATGAGGAGCATCAGCACTGCTCTGCCTGAGCAGAACCATCACCGCCATAGGTTGTCAAATAACCCGGGTTTAACCCACACAGGTAAGTCCAATGGGGTGCAGGCATGTCCTCTATGCTTACAGCTTCCCGTGGGTGTTGGTTTGATACCGTTTGGGGACAGCCAAGGAGGCATCTGCAGGCAACAAAGGTAGGTGTGTGCTTGTGTGTGTGTTTCCTATGCAGATCCTAAGCCCAGTGTCACATGCAAGTAGGAGGAGTAAGAAGGGTTCCTGGCAAATCCGGGTTATGGATTGCATTTAAAAAGGCCCCGTGGGAGTGCAATGGGCCCCTGTCTTGCTGCTTAGCAATAATGGTATGGGTTTAGGTTCTGCTGTGTGTACTGGTGGTTGACTGCCCCCCAGCCCAGAGTGTGCATGGAAAATTGTCTGGCAGCCTCCCTGACAGCAAGCAGTGATAGTGCCCATGAAGGGCACCTTGTTGGGCCCGCCCCTTTCACGGTTATCGCTTCTCGGCCTTTTGGCTAAGATCAAGTGTAGTATCTGCATTTGGTCTGGTCGGAAGGTGTCTGTGGTACCCCGCTTCTCGGCCTTGGGGGATTGTCTCTCCTTACGGAGGGACTTCACCCCCTTGCTGCTATTGGGGAGCGGGCTTAGTCCACAGACAACGGGTTGCGATCCCCCTGTCTCTGGGACCTTGTGTCTCAGAAGGCATTTTCGGTACGTTGAGCGTTACCTGTAGCTTCGGAAGCACCTAGGGTACCCCCGACCTCTGCCTTGGGTAAGGGTTCCGCTTTTATAGCGGGATTCCGAGCCCCTGCTGCTATTGGGGAAGGGGCTTAGTCCCTGGGTGTGGAAGATGCCGTTCTCCTGGGCTTTCCCCTCTGGGGAAATGTCGATGCGAAATACCATCCGCATAGAGGTGTCGGAGAGCCATCGTCAGTTGAAGAACCTCCGCTTCATTGCGGAGGTGATTCTTCTTGACTACTTCCGCCTCAATAGGGAGGACATCCTGTGTCTAAATGACCAGGAAAGCCGTGGCCTGTATACCGTCACCTTCACGGCCACGGCGTGTTGCGATAACATCTATGCAACCTTGTCTGGTGCGGACCAGAGGGACGATCGACTCGACGGTCTTTCGTTCCAGTTCCTCTATGGTGAGGAACATATACCGTTGGTGGTGGCTATGCACAGCCCTCATGTGACCACGGAGGATATAGCCACTTTTCTTCGGCGATACTGCGAAGAGGTGCGATTCGCAAACAAAATCTTGAACTCCGTGCGGTTCTGGAACGGCAAGAGGAAGTTCTGGGTCAAGCTCCGTAAGGATCCCGGTGGTATTGGGGGTCTTTGCCATCCGCCCCCAAATTTTGCCATCGGGAGAGTTCGGGGCTTCCTGTTCTATCCTCAAATGCCTATGTATTGCCGAAATTGCTTGAGGTTTGGCCACACCCAGGAGACCTGCGGCGCGGAGCGTGTGATTCGCTGCAATAGGTGTGGCCAAGAAGGTCACATAGCCTCAAGATGTAGCCATACGATAAGGTGCAACCTCTGCGGAGAGGAAAATCACGATTTTAATTCCTGTCCCCATAAAGCAAAAACTACGATGGGTGGGTCAAGGCTGGGCCCACCCAAAGAGGGGACAGGACAAAAGACGTCCTTTTTTAAGATGCCCAAACCCCAGATGGCAGGTACTGATGGGTCCAGGCCCAAGACCTCTGGTGCTCCATCGGGGGGCCCACCGGTGGTAGTGCTAGGGGGAGGCCATGGGGATTCCACGAAGCCCGGGCGGGTGATCGAGTTTACTGCCCGGGAAATTGAAAGACGTCGATCGACTTCCTACCTGGCTCAAGAGCCCGCCGAAACTTCTGAAGGGGGCTCAACTGTGGCGGGTGGCAGCCGACGGGCCTCGGTGGGGGCAGAGGTGGACCCAAAATTGCAGCATAAGCCAGGTACTGGCTTGGCCCAGGGTCGCCCTGCTCCGGACGAAGAGGCCCCGGTGAAAGCCCGCCGGAAGGGGAGCCAGGTGGCCAGGTCTGAGCCTGGTCCTGTTACTCCGCCTATACAGGACAGGGCCAAGAAGACAAGTGGCGCCAAACCAGGGTTTGCTGCCCCGCCAGCAGTGGACCCGGTGGGTAAAACTGGCCATCGTCGATCGATGGGGAAGTTGGAGCAACAGTCCTCAGCAACGCTTGCTGGGGAACAAGCGATGAAAACTTCCCAAGGTAGCGGCAAAGGTTCCGGAAAAGAGGCCTCACAGGCCCCTGTGCAGCAGTTCCAGTCGTCAAAAGATGAAAGAAGACGCAGATCCATCAGCCGGGGGCCAGAGATTACATCGAGTGAGAGCAACACAGAGGATATGGATAGCAGTGTGACATTTAAAAGACAAAGAGAAGAAGAAGAGGAAGACATTCAAAGGAAAGCGGCGTGCCGTAGTTCGGACGAGAGCGAGCTCATGGTCGGGGCATCATCGATCTCAAGCTCCGACCCTCAGAACATCAAGGAGCTGATGACCCCGCAGGCGGGGGATGACGGTACGCAGCTTATTATTGACTTTGATTCTCCAAGCACGGACTCTCCATAAACTATGCCTATCCCTGTAAAAATTGCCTCACTCAATGTGAGGTCCTTAAAGAGCCCTGATCGCAGGGCTGCTTTATTTTCTTATCTAGAGACATGTGACTTTGACCTTTGCCTGCTACAAGAATGTGGAATCCCTAGTAAAATGGACTATAAAGACTTAAAAGAAGACTGGAAGCTGGGCCCATCCATATGGTCCGGTGCAAATGACTGTCGTTCTGTGGGTGTTGGGCTGCTCTGCCGAGGCCAGTCCTTTTCTATTCATACAGTAACTGAGATTGTGCCTGGCAGAGCTCTTTTAATTCATCTATATTTTAATGGACTTTTAATTCGTGTTTTAAATGTGTATGCCCCTCCTGATAAACAGGAGCGGGCAGAACTATTTGAAATTTTACCACTGTTTTGTGTTGGGTCTTCCCCCCTGCTGGTGGGAGGTGATTTTAACTGCATACGTGATGGGGAACACCGGCAGGGTGGGGATATTAATCGTAAAGACCGCACTTCTTACCTGCTTAAAAATGTTATTGATGATTTTAATTTGAAAGATTGCTGGAAGGATCTCTTGCCGGAGGACCCGGGCGCCACATGGTCCAATGGAAGAGTGAGCTCCAGAATCGATTTTATTTTTTCCTCTAGAGCTTTTAAACCCCTGAAATGCACGCTCGAGCAGAATATCTTCTCTGATCATAAGCTCCTCTTGGTGGGCCTGGAGCTAGAGGGGGAGCAAAAAGCAAAAAGGGGCCTCTGGAGATTAAACACCACACTCCTAGAGGACCCTGAGATAAAAGAGGAGTTTGTGCGGACCTACCAATGCTGGCAATCACAAAGAAAACCCCACGAGCCTATGCTGCACTGGTGGGAGGGCACCAAATCTAAAATCAGATTTTTTTTTATCAAAGCAGGTAAGAAGAAGGCAAAAATGGAAAAACAGTGGTTTTATGTTCTTAACATGCGTTTAAATGTACTTTTTAAATTGAAAGAAGCTGGTATGGATGTAGAAAATGATATTTTAAACCTTAAAACTGAAATAAAACATGCCATAGAAAAGAAAGGGAAACAAATCATTTTTAACTCACATGTGCAGCACCTGGAGGAGGGCGAGAAATGTTCCCGTTTCTTTTTTAAAAAAGTGATGAATAGGAGGGATATCATCCAAAACCTTGAGGGTGAATCCACTCCAAAAGGCATGTTAGATGCAGTTTTTAACTTCTACCAGCTTCTTTTTAATAAGAAAGATCTTAATCCATCCTTTTTAGAACATGTTCTTAATTCCCTTGATTTTAAGCTAGATGTTTTAGACCAGGAGGTTTTATCCCGTGATCTTAACTTAGATGAACTTTTATTTGTTTTTAAAAGTTTTTCTAGTGGGAAGGCCCCTGGGGAAGATGGTTTACCCATCGAATTTTATTTAGCTTTTTGGGATATTTTAAAGGATGATATGGTTTTATTGTATAAAGAAACTTTTATTGTTAATGAACTTCCCCCTTCCTGGAGGAGGGGGATTGTATCATTACTTTTTAAAAAGGGTGAAAAGGATATGCTAAAAAATTGGCGCCCCATCACACTTTTAAATGTCGATTATAAAGTTTTAGCCAAGTTATTAGCTGTCCGTTTTAAACCTTTTATTCATAAATTAATTCACCCAAATCAGGTTTGTGGGGTACCTGGAAGGTCTATAGCTGAATCCCTAAATATTTTAAGAGATGTTTTATGGTATTTTAAGGATAGAAATCAAACTGTAGCAATTTTATCCTTAGACTTTGAAAAAGCCTTTGATAGGGTCTCCCATGAATACCTGTTTTTAGTTCTTAAAAAGATGGCAGTGCCTGAAACGATTTTAAGCCGAATCATGCTTTTATACCGATCCTGTTTTAGTCAAGTCTCTGTTAATGGCTTTTTAACCAGCGGTGTTCCTCTTTTATCAGGTGTCAAACAGGGCTGCCCCCTGTCCCCACTCCTTTTTATTTGCGCAATCGAACCACTGATGGCCCTCCTCAGAAAAGACCGGGTAGTAAGAGGCGTACCGATACCTGGTGGAGGAGGGACCCATCTAAAGGTGTTGGGGTACATGGATGATGTCACCATACTGTGCCCGGATTCTCCATCCATGAGGGGGGCATTGAGGAACACCAGCTATTTCTGCGAGGTCTCTGGTTTTAAGCTAAACACAGATAAATGTGACTGTTTTTATATTGGCTCCTGGGATTCATCCATCACCCCAGGAGTCACAATGCAACAGGATCAAATTAAAGTTTTAGGTATTGTTTTTAACCAGGTCAATGATGGGAGCCCTAACTGGGATTCAGCTATAGCTAAGATGGAGAAGAAGATTTTAATGTGGAATCTTAGAAACCTTACCATGGAGGGGAAGATTTTAATAATAAAGATGGTTTTACTCCCTATTATGCTATACATTGCCATGGTATTTCCTCCATCTATTTTATACATAAAAAAAGTAACTAGAATTGTTTTTACTTTTTTATGGGGTTCAAAAATGGAGAAATTAAAGCGTGATTTTATGTACAAAAGTAAAGATAATGGCGGGAAAGATGTTCCTAACCTTTTTACTTTCTTTTACATAAAGTATTTCTGTTTCTGTTTTAAAATTATTAAATCCGATGGCATTTTTAGCTGCTTTTTAAGGTACGCTGCGGGCATGGTTTTTAAAAGATGGTTGCGCATCCCTCTGAACGCTCCGGTGCTTCTGTGTCCCCCAAAACATTATGTGGTGTTGGAAAAGACAGTCAGGCTCCTAGGTCTCCAAGATTTGGAGCCTGACATACTGGGGGACCAGAGAAAGGTATCAAAGGTCCTCAGGTGGAGTGAGGTTACCCTGGCAGTGTCCAATTTCACACAGGCAAGATCCAAAAAGGTATGGCGGAACGTGTACGGGAAGTTTCTGGCGAATGTACACAGGGATCTTGCCTGGGCAATCGTCCACCAGTGCCTCCCTACTCGTGAGTTCCAGCACAGGCGAGGACTGGTGGCGAGAGCCAAGTGCCCGAGAGATGGCTGCGGAGTGGACGAAACGGTGCTGCACATATTTTGGAACTGCCCTTTTGCACGGGAGCTTTGGAGGAAGGTAGGCCCACTTTTGAAGTGGGCCTGCGGCCTAAAAGATTTTAATCACGAATGTGTCTTTTACGGTCTTTTTAACTGCCCCAATTTTAAACAGCAGATGATCTGCTGGATGATTATTAATTGTTTTAAAAATGCCATCTGGAAAGTTAGGAACATCTTACTTTTTAAACATGATTTTATTGATGTTAAAAACTGTATAAAGCTGGCCCTGAGTGAGATGTACATCTATTACCTAAGAGACAAGAAACAGTTGGGGGCCAGCGAGGCAGCATCCATGTGGTGTCTGCCTCTATGGAACGAAATAACAATATAATCAGTTTTTATGACATTTGTATAATGTTTTATCCTGCCATTTTTATTTTTTCTCCTTTTATTACTGGTTTTAATATTTGTATTTTAAAACTTTTGTGAACCTTTTATTATTTAGCATTTTAAATTTTGTATGGTTTCTTATTTATTGAATAAAATTTAGTTGAAACCTTATCTGTTCTTATCAGTTTAATATCTGATACGTCCCCTATCTGGGGACCATATATTAAATGGATTTTTGAGAACGGGGGCCGATTTCGAAGCTTGCTTCCGTCGCCCTATGCATTGACCCGATATGGCAGTATCTTCGGGTACAGTGCACCACCCCCTTACAGGGTTAAAAAGAAAGATTCCTACTTTCATTGCTACCTGCTTGCTGGCTAGCCAGCTAGCCAGCCCTGTGGGCCTTGCTGCTGCTGCAGCCAAAAAACAAAAGGTGGTGCTGCTGCTGCTTCTGCTGCTTCTGCTTCTGCTTGTGTCTGGCCGCTGTTGGAGCGTCCAGGCACAGGACTTCTGCTGCTGCTGACTAAATGGCCTCCTTAATTGGATCATTTGAGTAGCCAGCACACCTGTGCAGGTAGGGCATGACATGATAGGCAGCTGCCTTGATAGCGGGTGGGTGCTGAATGTTCCTAATTGACAAAATAAGATTAATGCTTATGAAGAAATATAAAATCTCATCCCTTCCCCAATATCGCGCCACACCCCTACCCCTTAATTCCCTGGTTGAACTTGATGGACATATGTCTTTTTTCGACCGTACTAACTATGTAACTATGTAACATAACATGGGGGGGGTCTCCTGGCTGTTCACACAGGTGTGTCATTGCTGTACATTGACCATGCATTGCTTCTGTGGTATTGCAAAGGCAAAGACAAATGCTTCCAGCCATCCATTGCGCTAATGGATTGGTCATCAGCTGGCTGTCTATGTCCCGCATCAATATAGACCAAAGTACAGAGGGTTAGGCTATGCTATTGTGCACCTACCTGATGCATCAGAAGGTGCGAGGCCCTTGCTAAATTCTGTGCACAGACTTTGAGATCTATACTTTAGACTGTATCTAAACCTGCTCCAACATGGACTGACATTCTGGCCTACTTTCAGCCGATGCGACTTGTCTGTCGCTGAACAGTCGCTTTTTATGTATTCAGCACCTATGTATAATGTTGTAAAAATGCTCTAGAAGCTAAAGTCGCAGAAATGTCACACATATTTGGCCTGCAACTTTCTGTGCGACAAATTCAGACAGGAAAAATCAGTATAAATCCTTAGAAAATTATCCCCCAGTGTCTCCATCTGCTGGCGGTATTGAATAAGCATTGCTGCACTGATGGGGTATGCATTAGACGAAAAAAAAGAAGAAAAAGAAGAATAATACGCCCAGAAAAGAGGCGAAAAGGAGAAAAACGTAAAAAAACGTGAAAAAAAAGTAAGAGGAAGAGAAGGGAAAAAAAGGTGGAAATGGGTTTAAAAGTGATTTCGGCGGAGAAATATATATATATATATATATATATATATATATATATATACGCGCACACACACACATATATATAAACGTATTCTCCGTTGAGATATTGCAGCCGCTGCTGTGTCCAGGCCCAGGAGCCTTAGCACTGTGCTGTGATGTCACTCAATACCACTGACATCACTAGGTGTAAACAACATCTCTCCTTTGCTGTGTATGTGACTATGGAGCTGTTTGGTGATGTCGTCTATTATGGCCTTCATAGAAGCAACAGGAGATTGTTGCATCCATCTAGAACCCTCAGAACTACAGTGCTATGATGTCACTCACTTCCACAGGCCTTGCAGAGTGTAAACAACAACAACCCAGCTTTGTTGTGTATGTAACCATAGGGATTTGTGATGTCACCTAGAACCTTCACAGCAGCGACAGCTTTATGAGGAGCATCAGCACTGCTCTGCCTGAGCAGAACCATCACCGCCATAGGTTGTCAAATAACCCGGGTTTAACCCACACAGGTAAGTCCAATGGGGTGCAGGCATGTCCTCTATGCTTACAGCTTCCCGTGGGTGTTGGTTTGATACCGTTTGGGGACAGCCAAGGAGGCATCTGCAGGCAACAAAGGTAGGTGTGTGCTTGTGTGTGTGTTTCCTATGCAGATCCTAAGCCCAGTGTCACATGCAAGTAGGAGGAGTAAGAAGGGTTCCTGGCAAATCCGGGTTATGGATTGCATTTAAAAAGGCCCCGTGGGAGTGCAATGGGCCCCTGTCTTGCTGCTTAGCAATAATGGTATGGGTTTAGGTTCTGCTGTGTGTACTGGTGGTTGACTGCCCCCCAGCCCAGAGTGTGCATGGAAAATTGTCTGGCAGCCTCCCTGACAGCAAGCAGTGATAGTGCCCATGAAGGGCACCTTGTTGGGCCCGCCCCTTTCACGGTTATCGCTTCTCGGCCTTTTGGCTAAGATCAAGTGTAGTATCTGTTCTTATCAGTTTAATATCTGATACGTCCCCTATCTGGGGACCATATATTAAATGGATTTTTGAGAACGGGGGCCGATTTCGAAGCTTGCTTCCGTCGCCCTATGCATTGACCCGATATGGCAGTATCTTCGGGTACAGTGCACCACCCCCTTACAGGGTTAAAAAGAAAGATTCCTACTTTCATTGCTACCTGCTTGCTGGCTAGCCAGCTAGCCAGCCCTGTGGGCCTTGCTGCTGCTGCAGCCAAAAAACAAAAGGTGGTGCTGCTGCTGCTGCTTCTGCTGCTTCTGCTTCTGCTTGTGTCTGGCCGCTGTTGGAGCGTCCAGGCACAGGACTTCTGCTGCTGCTGACTAAATGGCCTCCTTAATTGGATCATTTGAGTAGCCAGCACACCTGTGCAGGTAGGGCATGACATGATAGGCAGCTGCCTTGATAGCGGGTGGGTGCTGAATGTTCCTAATTGACAAAATAAGATTAATGCTTATGAAGAAATATAAAATCTCATCCCTTCCCCAATATCGCGCCACACCCCTACCCCTTAATTCCCTGGTTGAACTTGATGGACATATGTCTTTTTTCGACAGTACTAACTATGTAACTATGTAACATAACATGGGGGGGGGGGGGGGGGTCTCCTGGCTGTTCACACAGGTGTGTCATTGCTGTACATTGACCATGCATTGCTTCTGTGGTATTGCAAAGGCAAAGACAAATGCTTCCAGCCATCCATTGCACTAATGGATTGGTCATCAGCTGGCTGTCTATGTCCCGCATCAATATAGACCAAAGTACAGAGGGTTAGGCTATGCTATTGTGCACCTACCTGATGCATCAGAAGGTGCGAGGCCCTTGCTAAATTCTGTGCACAGACTTTGAGATCTATACTTTAGACTGTATCTAAACCTGCTCCAACATGGACTGACATTCTGGCCTACTTTCAGCCGATGCGACTTGTCTGTCGCTGAACAGTCGCTTTTTATGTATTCAGCACCTATGTATAATGTTGTAAAAATGCTCTAGAAGCTAAAGTCGCAGAAATGTCACACATATTTGGCCTGCAACTTTCTGTGCGACAAATTCAGACAGGAAAAATCAGTATAAATCCTTAGAAAATTATCCCCCAGTGTCTCCATCTGCTGGCGGTATTGAATAAGCATTGCTGCACTGATGGGGTATCCATTAGACGAAAAAAAGAAGAAAAAGAAGAATAATACGCCCAGAAAAGAGGCGAAAAGGAGAAAAACGTAAAAAAACGTGAAAAAAAAGTAAGAGGAAGAGAAGGGAAAAAAAGGTGGAAATGGGTTTAAAAGTGATTTCGGCGGAGAAATATATATATATATATATATATATATATATATATATATATATATATATATATATATACGCGCACACACACACATATATATAAACGTATTCTCCGTTGAGATATTGCAGCCGCTGCTGTGTCCAGGCCCAGGAGCCTTAGCACTGTGCTGTGATGTCACTCAATACCACTGACATCACTAGGTGTAAACAACATCTCTCCTTTGCTGTGTATGTGACTATGGAGCTGTTTGGTGATGTCGTCTATTATGGCCTTCATAGAAGCAACAGGAGATTGTTGCATCCATCTAGAACCCTCAGAACTACAGTGCTATGATGTCACTCACTTCCACAGGCCTTGCAGAGTGTAAACAACAACAACCCAGCTTTGTTGTGTATGTAACCATAGGGATTTGTGATGTCACCTAGAACCTTCACAGCAGCGACAGCTTTATGAGGAGCATCAGCACTGCTCTGCCTGAGCAGAACCATCACCGCCATAGGTTGTCAAATAACCCGGGTTTAACCCACACAGGTAAGTCCAATGGGGTGCAGGCATGTCCTCTATGCTTACAGCTTCCCGTGGGTGTTGGTTTGATACCGTTTGGGGACAGCCAAGGAGGCATCTGCAGGCAACAAAGGTAGGTGTGTGCTTGTGTGTGTGTTTCCTATGCAGATCCTAAGCCCAGTGTCACATGCAAGTAGGAGGAGTAAGAAGGGTTCCTGGCAAATCCGGGTTATGGATTGCATTTAAAAAGGCCCCGTGGGAGTGCAATGGGCCCCTGTCTTGCTGCTTAGCAATAATGGTATGGGTTTAGGTTCTGCTGTGTGTACTGGTGGTTGACTGCCCCCCAGCCCAGAGTGTGCATGGAAAATTGTCTGGCAGCCTCCCTGACAGCAAGCAGTGATAGTGCCCATGAAGGGCACCTTGTTGGGCCCGCCCCTTTCACGGTTATCGCTTCTCGGCCTTTTGGCTAAGATCAAGTGTAGTATCTGTTCTTATCAGTTTAATATCTGATACGTCCCCTATCTGGGGACCATATATTAAATGGATTTTTGAGAACGGGGGCCGATTTCGAAGCTTGCTTCCGTCGCCCTATGCATTGACCCGATATGGCAGTATCTTCGGGTACAGTGCACCACCCCCTTACAGGGTTAAAAAGAAAGATTCCTACTTTCATTGCTACCTGCTTGCTGGCTAGCCAGCTAGCCAGCCCTGTGGGCCTTGCTGCTGCTGCAGCCAAAAAACAAAAGGTGGTGCTGCTGCTGCTTCTGCTGCTTCTGCTTCTGCTTGTGTCTGGCCGCTGTTGGAGCGTCCAGGCACAGGACTTCTGCTGCTGCTGACTAAATGGCCTCCTTAATTGGATCATTTGAGTAGCCAGCACACCTGTGCAGGTAGGGCATGACATGATAGGCAGCTGCCTTGATAGCGGGTGGGTGCTGAATGTTCCTAATTGACAAAATAAGATTAATGCTTATGAAGAAATATAAAATCTCATCCCTTCCCCAATATCGCGCCACACCCCTACCCCTTAATTCCCTGGTTGAACTTGATGGACATATGTCTTTTTTCGACCGTACTAACTATGTAACTATGTAACATAACATGGGGGGGGGGGGTCTCCTGGCTGTTCACACAGGTGTGTCATTGCTGTACATTGACCATGCATTGCTTCTGTGGTATTGCAAAGGCAAAGACAAATGCTTCCAGCCATCCATTGCACTAATGGATTGGTCATCAGCTGGCTGTCTATGTCCCGCATCAATATAGACCAAAGTACAGAGGGTTAGGCTATGCTATTGTGCACCTACCTGATGCATCAGAAGGTGCGAGGCCCTTGCTAAATTCTGTGCACAGACTTTGAGATCTATACTTTAGACTGTATCTAAACCTGCTCCAACATGGACTGACATTCTGGCCTACTTTCAGCCGATGCGACTTGTCTGTCGCTGAACAGTCGCTTTTTATGTATTCAGCACCTATGTATAATGTTGTAAAAATGCTCTAGAAGCTAAAGTCGCAGAAATGTCACACATATTTGGCCTGCAACTTTCTGTGCGACAAATTCAGACAGGAAAAATCAGTATAAATCCTTAGAAAATTATCCCCCAGTGTCTCCATCTGCTGGCGGTATTGAATAAGCATTGCTGCACTGATGGGGTATGCATTAGACGAAAAAAAAGAAGAAAAAGAAGAATAATACGCCCAGAAAAGAGGCGAAAAGGAGAAAAACGTAAAAAAACGTGAAAAAAAAGTAAGAGGAAGAGAAGGGAAAAAAAGGTGGAAATGGGTTTAAAAGTGATTTCGGCGGAGAAATATATATATATATATATATATATATATATATATATATATATATACGCGCACACACACACATATATATAAACGTATTCTCCGTTGAGATATTGCAGCCGCTGCTGTGTCCAGGCCCAGGAGCCTTAGCACTGTGCTGTGATGTCACTCAATACCACTGACATCACTAGGTGTAAACAACATCTCTCCTTTGCTGTGTATGTGACTATGGAGCTGTTTGGTGATGTCGTCTATTATGGCCTTCATAGAAGCAACAGGAGATTGTTGCATCCATCTAGAACCCTCAGAACTACAGTGCTATGATGTCACTCACTTCCACAGGCCTTGCAGAGTGTAAACAACAACAACCCAGCTTTGTTGTGTATGTAACCATAGGGATTTGTGATGTCACCTAGAACCTTCACAGCAGCGACAGCTTTATGAGGAGCATCAGCACTGCTCTGCCTGAGCAGAACCATCACCGCCATAGGTTGTCAAATAACCCAGGTTTAACCCACACAGGTAAGTCCAATGGGGTGCAGGCATGTCCTCTATGCTTACAGCTTCCCGTGGGTGTTGGTTTGATACCGTTTGGGGACAGCCAAGGAGGCATCTGCAGGCAACAAAGGTAGGTGTGTGCTTGTGTGTGTGTTTCCTATGCAGATCCTAAGCCCAGTGTCACATGCAAGTAGGAGGAGTTAGAAGGGTTCCTGGCAAATCCGGGTTATGGATTGCATTTAAAAAGGCCCCGTGGGAGTGCAATGGGCCCCTGTCTTGCTGCTTAGCAATAATGGTATGGGTTTAGGTTCTGCTGTGTGTACTTGTGGTTGACTGCCCCCCAGCCCAGAGTGTGCATGGAAAATTGTCTGGCAGCCTCCCTGACAGCAAGCAGTGATAGTGCCCATGAAGGGCACCTTGTTGGGCCCGCCCCTTTCACGGTTATCGCTTCTCGGCCTTTTGGCTAAGATCAAGTGTAGTATCTGTTCTTATCAGTTTAATATCTGATACGTCCCCTATCTGGGGACCATATATTAAATGGATTTTTGAGAACGGGGGCCGATTTCGAAGCTTGCTTCCGTCGCCCTATGCATTGACCCGATATGGCAGTATCTTCGGGTACAGTGCACCACCCCCTTACAGGGTTAAAAAGAAAGATTCCTACTTTCATTGCTACCTGCTTGCTGGCTAGCCAGCTAGCCAGCCCTGTGGGCCTTGCTGCTGCTGCAGCCAAAAAACAAAAGGTGGTGCTGCTGCTGCTTCTGCTGCTTCTGCTTCTGCTTGTGTCTGGCCGCTGTTGGAGCGTCCAGGCACAGGACTTCTGCTGCTGCTGACTAAATGGCCTCCTTAATTGGATCATTTGAGTAGCCAGCACACCTGTGCAGGTAGGGCATGACATGATAGGCAGCTGCCTTGATAGCGGGTGGGTGCTGAATGTTCCTAATTGACAAAATAAGATTAATGCTTATGAAGAAATATAAAATCTCATCCCTTCCCCAATATCGCGCCACACCCCTACCCCTTAATTCCCTGGTTGAACTTGATGGACATATGTCTTTTTTCGACCGTACTAACTATGTAACTATGTAACATAACATGGGGGGGGGGGGGTCTCCTGGCTGTTCACACAGGTGTGTCATTGCTGTACATTGACCATGCATTGCTTCTGTGGTATTGCAAAGGCAAAGACAAATGCTTCCAGCCATCCATTGCACTAATGGATTGGTCATCAGCTGGCTGTCTATGTCCCGCATCAATATAGACCAAAGTACAGAGGGTTAGGCTATGCTATTGTGCACCTACCTGATGCATCAGAAGGTGCGAGGCCCTTGCTAAATTCTGTGCACAGACTTTGAGATCTATACTTTAGACTGTATCTAAACCTGCTCCAACATGGACTGACATTCTGGCCTACTTTCAGCCGATGCGACTTGTCTGTCGCTGAACAGTCGCTTTTTATGTATTCAGCACCTATGTATAATGTTGTAAAAATGCTCTAGAAGCTAAAGTCGCAGAAATGTCACACATATTTGGCCTGCAACTTTCTGTGCGACAAATTCAGACAGGAAAAATCAGTATAAATCCTTAGAAAATTATCCCCCAGTGTCTCCATCTGCTGGCGGTATTGAATAAGCATTGCTGCACTGATGGGGTATGCATTAGACGAAAAAAAAGAAGAAAAAGAAGAATAATACGCCCAGAAAAGAGGCGAAAAGGAGAAAAACGTAAAAAAACGTGAAAAAAAAGTAAGAGGAAGAGAAGGGAAAAAAAGGTGGAAATGGGTTTAAAAGTGATTTCGGCGGAGAAATATATATATATATATATATATATATATATATATATATATATATATATATATATACGCGCACACACACACATATATATAAACGTATTCTCCGTTGAGATATTGCAGCCGCTGCTGTGTCCAGGCCCAGGAGCCTTAGCACTGTGCTGTGATGTCACTCAATACCACTGACATCACTAGGTGTAAACAACATCTCTCCTTTGCTGTGTATGTGACTATGGAGCTGTTTGGTGATGTCGTCTATTATGGCCTTCATAGAAGCAACAGGAGATTGTTGCATCCATCTAGAACCCTCAGAACTACAGTGCTATGATGTCACTCACTTCCACAGGCCTTGCAGAGTGTAAACAACAACAACCCAGCTTTGTTGTGTATGTAACCATAGGGATTTGTGATGTCACCTAGAACCTTCACAGCAGCGACAGCTTTATGAGGAGCATCAGCACTGCTCTGCCTGAGCAGAACCATCACCGCCATAGGTTGTCAAATAACCCGGGTTTAACCCACACAGGTAAGTCCAATGGGGTGCAGGCATGTCCTCTATGCTTACAGCTTCCCGTGGGTGTTGGTTTGATACCGTTTGGGGACAGCCAAGGAGGCATCTGCAGGCAACAAAGGTAGGTGTGTGCTTGTGTGTGTGTTTCCTATGCAGATCCTAAGCCCAGTGTCACATGCAAGTAGGAGGAGTAAGAAGGGTTCCTGGCAAATCCGGGTTATGGATTGCATTTAAAAAGGCCCCGTGGGAGTGCAATGGGCCCCTGTCTTGCTGCTTAGCAATAATGGTATGGGTTTAGGTTCTGCTGTGTGTACTGGTGGTTGACTGCCCCCCAGCCCAGAGTGTGCATGGAAAATTGTCTGGCAGCCTCCCTGACAGCAAGCAGTGATAGTGCCCATGAAGGGCACCTTGTTGGGCCCGCCCCTTTCACGGTTATCGCTTCTCGGCCTTTTGGCTAAGATCAAGTGTAGTATCTGTTCTTATCAGTTTAATATCTGATACGTCCCCTATCTGGGGACCATATATTAAATGGATTTTTGAGAACGGGGGCCGATTTCGAAGCTTGCTTCCGTCGCCCTATGCATTGACCCGATATGGCAGTATCTTCGGGTACAGTGCACCACCCCCTTACAGGGTTAAAAAGAAAGATTCCTACTTTCATTGCTACCTGCTTGCTGGCTAGCCAGCTAGCCAGCCCTGTGGGCCTTGCTGCTGCTGCAGCCAAAAAACAAAAGGTGGTGCTGCTGCTGCTTCTGCTGCTTCTGCTTCTGCTTGTGTCTGGCCGCTGTTGGAGCGTCCAGGCACAGGACTTCTGCTGCTGCTGACTAAATGGCCTCCTTAATTGGATCATTTGAGTAGCCAGCACACCTGTGCAGGTAGGGCATGACATGATAGGCAGCTGCCTTGATAGCGGGTGGGTGCTGAATGTTCCTAATTGACAAAATAAGATTAATGCTTATGAAGAAATATAAAATCTCATCCCTTCCCCAATATCGCGCCACACCCCTACCCCTTAATTCCCTGGTTGAACTTGATGGACATATGTCTTTTTTCGACCGTACTAACTATGTAACTATGTAACATAACATGGGGGGGGTGGGGGGGGGTCTCCTGGCTGTTCACACAGGTGTGTCATTGCTGTACATTGACCATGCATTGCTTCTGTGGTATTGCAAAGGCAAAGACAAATGCTTCCAGCCATCCATTGCACTAATGGATTGGTCATCAGCTGGCTGTCTATGTCCCGCATCAATATAGACCAAAGTACAGAGGGTTAGGCTATGCTATTGTGCACCTACCTGATGCATCAGAAGGTGCGAGGCCCTTGCTAAATTCTGTGCACAGACTTTGAGATCTATACTTTAGACTGTATCTAAACCTGCTCCAACATGGACTGACATTCTGGCCTACTTTCAGCCGATGCGACTTGTCTGTCGCTGAACAGTCGCTTTTTATGTATTCAGCACCTATGTATAATGTTGTAAAAATGCTCTAGAAGCTAAAGTCGCAGAAATGTCACACATATTTGGCCTGCAACTTTCTGTGCGACAAATTCAGACAGGAAAAATCAGTATAAATCCTTAGAAAATTATCCCCCAGTGTCTCCATCTGCTGGCGGTATTGAATAAGCATTGCTGCACTGATGGGGTATGCATTAGACGAAAAAAAAGAAGAAAAAGAAGAATAATACGCCCAGAAAAGAGGCGAAAAGGAGAAAAACGTAAAAAAACGTGAAAAAAAAGTAAGAGGAAGAGAAGGGAAAAAAAGGTGGAAATGGGTTTAAAAGTGATTTCGGCGGAGAAATATATATATATATATATATATATATATATATATATATATATATACGCGCACACACACACATATATATAAACGTATTCTCCGTTGAGATATTGCAGCCGCTGCTGTGTCCAGGCCCAGGAGCCTTAGCACTGTGCTGTGATGTCACTCAATACCACTGACATCACTAGGTGTAAACAACATCTCTCCTTTGCTGTGTATGTGACTATGGAGCTGTTTGGTGATGTCGTCTATTATGGCCTTCATAGAAGCAACAGGAGATTGTTGCATCCATCTAGAACCCTCAGAACTACAGTGCTATGATGTCACTCACTTCCACAGGCCTTGCAGAGTGTAAACAACAACAACCCAGCTTTGTTGTGTATGTAACCATAGGGATTTGTGATGTCACCTAGAACCTTCACAGCAGCGACAGCTTTATGAGGAGCATCAGCACTGCTCTGCCTGAGCAGAACCATCACCGCCATAGGTTGTCAAATAACCCGGGTTTAACCCACACAGGTAAGTCCAATGGGGTGCAGGCATGTCCTCTATGCTTACAGCTTCCCGTGGGTGTTGGTTTGATACCGTTTGGGGACAGCCAAGGAGGCATCTGCAGGCAACAAAGGTAGGTGTGTGCTTGTGTGTGTGTTTCCTATGCAGATCCTAAGCCCAGTGTCACATGCAAGTAGGAGGAGTAAGAAGGGTTCCTGGCAAATCCGGGTTATGGATTGCATTTAAAAAGGCCCCGTGGGAGTGCAATGGGCCCCTGTCTTGCTGCTTAGCAATAATGGTATGGGTTTAGGTTCTGCTGTGTGTACTGGTGGTTGACTGCCCCCCAGCCCAGAGTGTGCATGGAAAATTGTCTGGCAGCCTCCCTGACAGCAAGCAGTGATAGTGCCCATGAAGGGCACCTTGTTGGGCCCGCCCCTTTCACGGTTATCGCTTCTCGGCCTTTTGGCTAAGATCAAGTGTAGTATCTGTTCTTATCAGTTTAATATCTGATACGTCCCCTATCTGGGGACCATATATTAAATGGATTTTTGAGAACGGGGGCCGATTTCGAAGCTTGCTTCCGTCGCCCTATGCATTGACCCGATATGGCAGTATCTTCGGGTACAGTGCACCACCCCCTTACAGGGTTAAAAAGAAAGATTCCTACTTTCATTGCTACCTGCTTGCTGGCTAGCCAGCTAGCCAGCCCTGTGGGCCTTGCTGCTGCTGCAGCCAAAAAACAAAAGGTGGTGCTGCTGCTGCTTCTGCTGCTTCTGCTTCTGCTTGTGTCTGGCCGCTGTTGGAGCGTCCAGGCACAGGACTTCTGCTGCTGCTGACTAAATGGCCTCCTTAATTGGATCATTTGAGTAGCCAGCACACCTGTGCAGGTAGGGCATGACATGATAGGCAGCTGCCTTGATAGCGGGTGGGTGCTGAATGTTCCTAATTGACAAAATAAGATTAATGCTTATGAAGAAATATAAAATCTCATCCCTTCCCCAATATCGCGCCACACCCCTACCCCTTAATTCCCTGGTTTAACTTGATGGACATATGTCTTTTTTCGACCGTACTAACTATGTAACTATGTAACATAACATGGGGGGGGGGTCTCCTGGCTGTTCACACAGGTGTGTCATTGCTGTACATTGACCATGCATTGCTTCTGTGGTATTGCAAAGGCAAAGACAAATGCTTCCAGCCATCCATTGCACTAATGGATTGGTCATCAGCTGGCTGTCTATGTCCCGCATCAATATAGACCAAAGTACAGAGGGTTAGGCTATGCTATTGTGCACCTACCTGATGCATCAGAAGGTGCGAGGCCCTTGCTAAATTCTGTGCACAGACTTTGAGATCTATACTTTAGACTGTATCTAAACCTGCTCCAACATGGACTGACATTCTGGCCTACTTTCAGCCGATGCGACTTGTCTGTCGCTGAACAGTCGCTTTTTATGTATTCAGCACCTATGTATAATGTTGTAAAAATGCTCTAGAAGCTAAAGTCGCAGAAATGTCACACATATTTGGCCTGCAACTTTCTGTGCGACAAATTCAGACAGGAAAAATCAGTATAAATCCTTAGAAAATTATCCCCCAGTGTCTCCATCTGCTGGCGGTATTGAATAAGCATTGCTGCACTGATGGGGTATGCATTAGACGAAAAAAAAGAAGAAAAAGAAGAATAATACGCCCAGAAAAGAGGCGAAAAGGAGAAAAACGTAAAAAAACGTGAAAAAAAAGTAAGAGGAAGAGAAGGGAAAAAAAGGTGGAAATGGGTTTAAAAGGGATTTCGGCGGAGAAATATATATATATATATATATATATATATATATATATATACGCGCACACACACACATATATATAAACGTATTCTCCGTTGAGATATTGCAGCCGCTGCTGTGTCCAGGCCCAGGAGCCTTAGCACTGTGCTGTGATGTCACTCAATACCACTGACATCACTAGGTGTAAACAACATCTCTCCTTTGCTGTGTATGTGACTATGGAGCTGTTTGGTGATGTCGTCTATTATGGCCTTCATAGAAGCAACAGGAGATTGTTGCATCCATCTAGAACCCTCAGAACTACAGTGCTATGATGTCACTCACTTCCACAGGCCTTGCAGAGTGTAAACAACAACAACCCAGCTTTGTTGTGTATGTAACCATAGGGATTTGTGATGTCACCTAGAACCTTCACAGCAGCGACAGCTTTATGAGGAGCATCAGCACTGCTCTGCCTGAGCAGAACCATCACCGCCATAGGTTGTCAAATAACCCGGGTTTAACCCACACAGGTAAGTCCAATGGGGTGCAGGCATGTCCTCTATGCTTACAGCTTCCCGTGGGTGTTGGTTTGATACCGTTTGGGGACAGCCAAGGAGGCATCTGCAGGCAACAAAGGTAGGTGTGTGCTTGTGTGTGTGTTTCCTATGCAGATCCTAAGCCCAGTGTCACATGCAAGTAGGAGGAGTAAGAAGGGTTCCTGGCAAATCCGGGTTATGGATTGCATTTAAAAAGGCCCCGTGGGAGTGCAATGGGCCCCTGTCTTGCTGCTTAGCAATAATGGTATGGGTTTAGGTTCTGCTGTGTGTACTGGTGGTTGACTGCCCCCCAGCCCAGAGTGTGCATGGAAAATTGTCTGGCAGCCTCCCTGACAGCAAGCAGTGATAGTGCCCATGAAGGGCACCTTGTTGGGCCCGCCCCTTTCACGGTTATCGCTTCTCGGCCTTTTGGCTAAGATCAAGTGTAGTATCTGTTCTTATCAGTTTAATATCTGATACGTCCCCTATCTGGGGACCATATATTAAATGCATTTTTGAGAACGGGGGCCGATTTCGAAGCTTGCTTCCGTCGCCCTATGCATTGACCCGATATGGCAGTATCTTCGGGTACAGTGCACCACCCCCTTACAGGGTTAAAAAGAAAGATTCCTACTTTCATTGCTACCTGCTTGCTGGCTAGCCAGCTAGCCAGCCCTGTGGGCCTTGCTGCTGCTGCAGCCAAAAAACAAAAGGTGGTGCTGCTGCTGCTTCTGCTGCTTCTGCTTCTGCTTGTGTCTGGCCGCTGTTGGAGCGTCCAGGCACAGGACTTCTGCTGCTGCTGACTAAATGGCCTCCTTAATTGGATCATTTGAGTAGCCAGCACACCTGTGCAGGTAGGGCATGACATGATAGGCAGCTGCCTTGATAGCGGGTGGGTGCTGAATGTTCCTAATTGACAAAATAAGATTAATGCTTATGAAGAAATATAAAATCTCATCCCTTCCCCAATATCGCGCCACACCCCTACCCCTTAATTCCCTGGTTGAACTTGATGGACATATGTCTTTTTTCGACCGTACTAACTATGTAACTATGTAACATAACATGGGGGGGTGGGGGGGGGGTCTCCTGGCTGTTCACACAGGTGTGTCATTGCTGTACATTGACCATGCATTGCTTCTGTGGTATTGCAAAGGCAAAGACAAATGCTTCCAGCCATCCATTGCACTAATGGATTGGTCATCAGCTGGCTGTCTATGTCCCGCATCAATATAGACCAAAGTACAGAGGGTTAGGCTATGCTATTGTGCACCTACCTGATGCATCAGAAGGTGCGAGGCCCTTGCTAAATTCTGTGCACAGACTTTGAGATCTATACTTTAGACTGTATCTAAACCTGCTCCAACATGGACTGACATTCTGGCCTACTTTCAGCCGATGCGACTTGTCTGTCGCTGAACAGTCGCTTTTTATGTATTCAGCACCTATGTATAATGTTGTAAAAATGCTCTAGAAGCTAAAGTCGCAGAAATGTCACACATATTTGGCCTGCAACTTTCTGTGCGACAAATTCAGACAGGAAAAATCAGTATAAATCCTTAGAAAATTATCCCCCAGTGTCTCCATCTGCTGGCGGTATTGAATAAGCATTGCTGCACTGATGGGGTATGCATTAGACGAAAAAAAAGAAGAAAAAGAAGAATAATACGCCCAGAAAAGAGGCGAAAAGGAGAAAAACGTAAAAAAACGTGAAAAAAAAGTAAGAGGAAGAGAAGGGAAAAAAAGGTGGAAATGGGTTTAAAAGTGATTTCGGCGGAGAAATATATATATATATATATATATATATATATATATATATATATATACGCGCACACACACACATATATATAAACGTATTCTCCGTTGAGATATTGCAGCCGCTGCTGTGTCCAGGCCCAGGAGCCTTAGCACTGTGCTGTGATGTCACTCAATACCACTGACATCACTAGGTGTAAACAACATCTCTCCTTTGCTGTGTATGTGACTATGGAGCTGTTTGGTGATGTCGTCTATTATGGCCTTCATAGAAGCAACAGGAGATTGTTGCATCCATCTAGAACCCTCAGAACTACAGTGCTATGATGTCACTCACTTCCACAGGCCTTGCAGAGTGTAAACAACAACAACCCAGCTTTGTTGTGTATGTAACCATAGGGATTTGTGATGTCACCTAGAACCTTCACAGCAGCGACAGCTTTATGAGGAGCATCAGCACTGCTCTGCCTGAGCAGAACCATCACCGCCATAGGTTGTCAAATAACCCGGGTTTAACCCACACAGGTAAGTCCAATGGGGTGCAGGCATGTCCTCTATGCTTACAGCTTCCCGTGGGTGTTGGTTTGATACCGTTTGGGGACAGCCAAGGAGGCATCTGCAGGCAACAAAGGTAGGTGTGTGCTTGTGTGTGTGTTTCCTATGCAGATCCTAAGCCCAGTGTCACATGCAAGTAGGAGGAGTAAGAAGGGTTCCTGGCAAATCCGGGTTATGGATTGCATTTAAAAAGGCCCCGTGGGAGTGCAATGGGCCCCTGTCTTGCTGCTTAGCAATAATGGTATGGGTTTAGGTTCTGCTGTGTGTACTGGTGGTTGACTGCCCCCCAGCCCAGAGTGTGCATGGAAAATTGTCTGGCAGCCTCCCTGACAGCAAGCAGTGATAGTGCCCATGAAGGGCACCTTGTTGGGCCCGCCCCTTTCACGGTTATCGCTTCTCGGCCTTTTGGCTAAGATCAAGTGTAGTATCTGTTCTTATCAGTTTAATATCTGATATGTCCCCTATCTGGGGACCATATATTAAATGGATTTTTGAGAACGGGGGCCGATTTCGAAGCTTGCTTCCGTCGCCCTATGCATTGACCCGATATGGCAGTATCTTCGGGTACAGTGCACCACCCCCTTACAGGGTTAAAAAGAAAGATTCCTACTTTCATTGCTGCTTGCTGGCTAGCCAGCTAGCCAGCCCTGTGGGCCTTGCTGCTGCTGCAGCCAAAAAACAAAAGGTGGTGCTGCTGCTGCTTCTGCTGCTTCTGCTTGTGTCTGGCCGCTGTTGGAGCGTCCAGGCACAGGACTTCTGCTGCTGCTGACTAAATGGCCTCCTTAATTGGATCATTTGAGTAGCCAGCACACCTGTGCAGGTAGGGCATGACATGATAGGCAGCTGCCTTGATAGCGGGTGGGTGCTGAATGTTCCTAATTGACAAAATAAGATTAATGCTTATGAAGAAATATAAAATCTCATCCCTTCCCCAATATCGCGCCACACCCCTACCCCTTAATTCCCTGGTTGAACTTGATGGACATATGTCTTTTTTCGACCGTACTAACTATGTAACTATGTAACATAACATGGGGGGGGGGGGGTCTCCTGGCTGTTCACACAGGTGTGTCATTGCTGTACATTGACCATGCATTGCTTCTGTGGTATTGCAAAGGCAAAGACAAATGCTTCCAGCCATCCATTGCACTAATGGATTGGTCATCAGCTGGCTGTCTATGTCCCGCATCAATATAGACCAAAGTACAGAGGGTTAGGCTATGCTATTGTGCACCTACCTGATGCATCAGAAGGTGCGAGGCCCTTGCTAAATTCTGTGCACAGACTTTGAGATCTATACTTTAGACTGTATCTAAACCTGCTCCAACATGGACTGACATTCTGGCCTACTTTCAGCCGATGCGACTTGTCTGTCGCTGAACAGTCGCTTTTTATGTATTCAGCACCTATGTATAATGTTGTAAAAATGCTCTAGAAGCTAAAGTCGCAGAAATGTCACACATATTTGGCCTGCAACTTTCTGTGCGACAAATTCAGACAGGAAAAATCAGTATAAATCCTTAGAAAATTATCCCCCAGTGTCTCCATCTGCTGGCGGTATTGAATAAGCATTGCTGCACTGATGGGGTATGCATTAGACGAAAAAAAAGAAGAAAAAGAAGAATAATACGCCCAGAAAAGAGGCGAAAAGGAGAAAAACGTAAAAAAACGTGAAAAAAAAGTAAGAGGAAGAGAAGGGAAAAAAAGGTGGAAATGGGTTTAAAAGTGATTTCGGCGGAGAAATATATATATATATATATATATATATATATATATACGCGCACACACACACATATACATAAACGTATTCTCCGTTGAGATATTGCAGCCGCTGCTGTGTCCAGGCCCAGGAGCCTTAGCACTGTGCTGTGATGTCACTCAATACCACTGACATCACTAGGTGTAAACAACATCTCTCCTTTGCTGTGTATGTGACTATGGAGCTGTTTGGTGATGTCGTCTATTATGGCCTTCATAGAAGCAACAGGAGATTGTTGCATCCATCTAGAACCCTCAGAACTACAGTGCTATGATGTCACTCACTTCCACAGGCCTTGCAGAGTGTAAACAACAACAACCCAGCTTTGTTGTGTATGTAACCATAGGGATTTGTGATGTCACCTAGAACCTTCACAGCAGCGACAGCTTTATGAGGAGCATCAGCACTGCTCTGCCTGAGCAGAACCATCACCGCCATAGGTTGTCAAATAACCCGGGTTTAACCCACACAGGTAAGTCCAATGGGGTGCAGGCATGTCCTCTATGCTTACAGCTTCCCGTGGGTGTTGGTTTGATACCGTTTGGGGACAGCCAAGGAGGCATCTGCAGGCAACAAAGGTAGGTGTGTGCTTGTGTGTGTGTTTCCTATGCAGATCCTAAGCCCAGTGTCACATGCAAGTAGGAGGAGTAAGAAGGGTTCCTGGCAAATCCGGGTTATGGATTGCATTTAAAAAGGCCCCGTGGGAGTGCAATGGGCCCCTGTCTTGCTGCTTAGCAATAATGGTATGGGTTTAGGTTCTGCTGTGTGTACTGGTGGTTGACTGCCCCCCAGCCCAGAGTGTGCATGGAAAATTGTCTGGCAGCCTCCCTGACAGCAAGCAGTGATAGTGCCCATGAAGGGCACCTTGTTGGGCCCGCCCCTTTCACGGTTATCGCTTCTCGGCCTTTTGGCTAAGATCAAGTGTAGTATCTGTTCTTATCAGTTTAATATCTGATACGTCCCCTATCTGGGGACCATATATTAAATGTATTTTTGAGAACGGGGGCCGATTTCGAAGCTTGCTTCCGTCGCCCTATGCATTGACCCGATATGGCAGTATCTTCGGGTACAGTGCACCACCCCCTTACAGGGTTAAAAAGAAAGATTCCTACTTTCATTGCTACCTGCTTGCTGGCTAGCCAGCTAGCCAGCCCTGTGGGCCTTGCTGCTGCTGCAGCCAAAAAACAAAAGGTGGTGCTGCTGCTGCTTCTGCTGCTTCTGCTTCTGCTTGTGTCTGGCCGCTGTTGGAGCGTCCAGGCACAGGACTTCTGCTGCTGCTGACTAAATGGCCTCCTTAATTGGATCATTTGAGTAGCCAGCACACCTGTGCAGGTAGGGCATGACATGATAGGCAGCTGCCTTGATAGCGGGTGGGTGCTGAATGTTCCTAATTGACAAAATAAGATTAATGCTTATGAAGAAATATAAAATCTCATCCCTTCCCCAATATTGCGCCACACCCCTACCCCTTAATTCCCTGGTTGAACTTGATGGACATATGTCTTTTCTCGACCGTACTAACTATGTAACTATGTAACATAACATGGGGGGGGGGGGGGGGGTCTCCTGGCTGTTCACACAGGTGTGTCATTGCTGTACATTGACCATGCATTGCTTCTGTGGTATTGCAAAGGCAAAGACAAATGCTTCCAGCCATCCATTGCACTAATGGATTGGTCATCAGCTGGCTGTCTATGTCCCGCATCAATATAGACCAAAGTACAGAGGGTTAGGCTATGCTATTGTGCACCTACCTGATGCATCAGAAGGTGCGAGGCCCTTGCTAAATTCTGTGCACAGACTTTGAGATCTATACTTTAGACTGTATCTAAACCTGCTCCAACATGGACTGACATTCTGGCCTACTTTCAGCCGATGCGACTTGTCTGTCGCTGAACAGTCGCTTTTTATGTATTCAGCACCTATGTATAATGTTGTAAAAATGCTCTAGAAGCTAAAGTCGCAGAAATGTCACACATATTTGGCCTGCAACTTTCTGTGCGACAAATTCAGACAGGAAAAATCAGTATAAATCCTTAGAAAATTATCCCCCAGTGTCTCCATCTGCTGGCGGTATTGAATAAGCATTGCTGCACTGATGGGGTATGCATTAGACGAAAAAAAAGAAGAAAAAGAAGAATAATACGCCCAGAAAAGAGGCGAAAAGGAGAAAAACGTAAAAAAACGTGAAAAAAAAGTAAGAGGAAGAGAAGGGAAAAAAAGGTGGAAATGGGTTTAAAAGTGATTTCGGCGGAGAAATATATATATATATATATATATATATATATATATATATATACGCGCACACACACACATATATATAAACGTATTCTCCGTTGAGATATTGCAGCCGCTGCTGTGTCCAGGCCCAGGAGCCTTAGCACTGTGCTGTGATGTCACTCAATACCACTGACATCACTAGGTGTAAACAACATCTCTCCTTTGCTGTGTATGTGACTATGGAGCTGTTTGGTGATGTCGTCTATTATGGCCTTCATAGAAGCAACAGGAGATTGTTGCATCCATCTAGAACCCTCAGAACTACAGTGCTATGATGTCACTCACTTCCACAGGCCTTGCAGAGTGTAAACAACAACAACCCAGCTTTGTTGTGTATGTAACCATAGGGATTTGTGATGTCACCTAGAACCTTCACAGCAGCGACAGCTTTATGAGGAGCATCAGGACTGCTCTGCCTGAGCAGAACCATCACCGCCATAGGTTGTCAAATAACCCGGGTTTAACCCACACAGGTAAGTCCAATGGGGTGCAGGCATGTCCTCTATGCTTACATCTTCCCGTGGGTGTTGGTTTGATACCGTTTGGGGACAGCCAAGGAGGCATCTGCAGGCAACAAAGGTAGGTGTGTGCTTGTGTGTGTGTTTCCTATGCAGATCCTAAGCCCAGTGTCACATGCAAGTAGGAGGAGTAAGAAGGGTTCCTGGCAAATCCGGGTTATGGATTGCATTTAAAAAGGCCCCGTGGGAGTGCAATGGGCCCCTGTCTTGCTGCTTAGCAATAATGGTATGGGTTTAGGTTCTGCTGTGTGTACTGGTGGTTGACTGCCCCCCAGCCCAGAGTGTGCATGGAAAATTGTCTGGCAGCCTCCCTGACAGCAAGCAGTGATAGTGCCCATGAAGGGCACCTTGTTGGGCCCGCCCCTTTCACGGTTATCGCTTCTCGGCCTTTTGGCTAAGATCAAGTGTAGTATCTGTTCTTATCAGTTTAATATCTGATACGTCCCCTATCTGGGGACCATATATTAAATGGATTTTTGAGAACGGGGGCCGATTTCGAAGCTTGCTTCCGTCGCCCTATGCATTGACCCGATATGGCAGTATCTTCGGGTACAGTGCACCACCCCCTTACAGGGTTAAAAAGAAAGATTCCTACTTTCATTGCTACCTGCTTGCTGGCTAGCCAGCTAGCCAGCCCTGTGGGCCTTGCTGCTGCTGCAGCCAAAAAACAAAAGGTGGTGCTGCTGCTGCTTCTGCTGCTTCTGCTTCTGCTTGTGTCTGGCCGCTGTTGGAGCGTCCAGGCACAGGACTTCTGCTGCTGCTGACTAAATGGCCTCCTTAATTGGATCATTTGAGTAGCCAGCACACCTGTGCAGGTAGGGCATGACATGATAGGCAGCTGCCTTGATAGCGGGTGGGTGCTGAATGTTCCTAATTGACAAAATAAGATTAATGCTTATGAAGAAATATAAAATCTCATCCCTTCCCCAATATCGCGCCACACCCCTACCCCTTAATTCCCTGGTTGAACTTGATGGACATATGTCTTTTTTCGACCGTACTAACTATGTAACTATGTAACATAACATGGCGGGGGGGGGGGGGGGGGGGTCTCCTGGCTGTTCACACAGGTGTGTCATTGCTGTACATTGACCATGCATTGCTTCTGTGGTATTGCAAAGGCAAAGACAAATGCTTCCAGCCATCCATTGCACTAATGGATTGGTCATCAGCTGGCTGTCTATGTCCCGCATCAATATAGACCAAAGTACAGAGGGTTAGGCTATGCTATTGTGCACCTACCTGATGCATCAGAAGGTGCGAGGCCCTTGCTAAATTCTGTGCACAGACTTTGAGATCTATACTTTAGACTGTATCTAAACCTGCTCCAACATGGACTGACATTCTGGCCTACTTTCAGCCGATGCGACTTGTCTGTCGCTGAACAGTCGCTTTTTATGTATTCAGCACCTATGTATAATGTTGTAAAAATGCTCTAGAAGCTAAAGTCGCAGAAATGTCACACATATTTGGCCTGCAACTTTCTGTGCGACAAATTCAGACAGGAAAAATCAGTATAAATCCTTAGAAAATTATCCCCCAGTGTCTCCATCTGCTGGCGGTATTGAATAAGCATTGCTGCACTGATGGGGTATGCATTAGACGAAAAAAAAGAAGAAAAAGAAGAATAATACGCCCAGAAAAGAGGCGAAAAGGAGAAAAACGTAAAAAAACGTGAAAAAAAAGTAAGAGGAAGAGAAGGGAAAAAAAGGTGGAAATGGGTTTAAAAGTGATTTCGGCGGAGAAATATATATATATATATATATATATATATATATATATATATATATATACGCGCACACACACACATATATATAAACGTATTCTCCGTTGAGATATTGCAGCCGCTGCTGTGTCCAGGCCCAGGAGCCTTAGCACTGTGCTGTGATGTCACTCAATACCACTGACATCACTAGGTGTAAACAACATCTCTCCTTTGCTGTGTATGTGACTATGGAGCTGTTTGGTGATGTCGTCTATTATGGCCTTCATAGAAGCAACAGGAGATTGTTGCATCCATCTAGAACCCTCAGAACTACAGTGCTATGATGTCACTCACTTCCACAGGCCTTGCAGAGTGTAAACAACAACAACCCAGCTTTGTTGTGTATGTAACCATAGGGATTTGTGATGTCACCTAGAACCTTCACAGCAGCGACAGCTTTATGAGGAGCATCAGCACTGCTCTGCCTGAGCAGAACCATCACCGCCATAGGTTGTCAAATAACCCGGGTTTAACCCACACAGGTAAGTCCAATGGGGTGCAGGCATGTCCTCTATGCTTACAGCTTCCCGTGGGTGTTGGTTTGATACCGTTTGGGGACAGCCAAGGAGGCATCTGCAGGCAACAAAGGTAGGTGTGTGCTTGTGTGTGTGTTTCCTATGCAGATCCTAAGCCCAGTGTCACATGCAAGTAGGAGGAGTAAGAAGGGTTCCTGGCAAATCCGGGTTATGGATTGCATTTAAAAAGGCCCCGTGGGAGTGCAATGGGCCCCTGTCTTGCTGCTTAGCAATAATGGTATGGGTTTAGGTTCTGCTGTGTGTACTGGTGGTTGACTGCCCCCCAGCCCAGAGTGTGCATGGAAAATTGTCTGGCAGCCTCCCTGACAGCAAGCAGTGATAGTGCCCATGAAGGGCACCTTGTTGGGCCCGCCCCTTTCACGGTTATCGCTTCTCGGCCTTTTGGCTAAGATCAAGTGTAGTATCTGTTCTTATCAGTTTAATATCTGATACGTCCCCTATCTGGGGACCATATATTAAATGGATTTTTGAGAACGGGGGCCGATTTCGAAGCTTGCTTCCGTCGCCCTATGCATTGACCCGATATGGCAGTATCTTCGGGTACAGTGCACCACCCCCTTACAGGGTTAAAAAGAAAGATTCCTACTTTCATTGCTACCTGCTTGCTGGCTAGCCAGCTAGCCAGCCCTGTGGGCCTTGCTGCTGCTGCAGCCAAAAAACAAAAGGTGGTGCTGCTGCTGCTTCTGCTGCTTCTGCTTGTGTCTGGCCGCTGTTGGAGCGTCCAGGCACAGGACTTCTGCTGCTGCTGACTAAATGGCCTCCTTAATTGGATCATTTGAGTAGCCAGCACACCTGTGCAGGTAGGGCATGACATGATAGGCAGCTGCCTTGATAGCGGGTGGGTGCTGAATGTTCCTAATTGACAAAATAAGATTAATGCTTATGAAGAAATATAAAATCTCATCCCTTCCCCAATATCGCGCCACACCCCTACCCCTTAATTCCCTGGTTGAACTTGATGGACATATGTCTTTTTTCGACCGTACTAACTATGTAACTATGTAACATAACATGGGGGGGGGGGGGTCTCCTGGCTGTTCACACAGGTGTGTCATTGCTGTACATTGACCATGCATTGCTTCTGTGGTATTGCAAAGGCAAAGACAAATGCTTCCAGCCATCCATTGCACTAATGGATTGGTCATCAGCTGGCTGTCTATGTCCCGCATCAATATAGACCAAAGTACAGAGGGTTAGGCTATGCTATTGTGCACCTACCTGATGCATCAGAAGGTGCGAGGCCCTTGCTAAATTCTGTGCACAGACTTTGAGATCTATACTTTAGACTGTATCTAAACCTGCTCCAACATGGACTGACATTCTGGCCTACTTTCAGCCGATGCGACTTGTCTGTCGCTGAACAGTCGCTTTTTATGTATTCAGCACCTATGTATAATGTTGTAAAAATGCTCTAGAAGCTAAAGTCGCAGAAATGTCACACATATTTGGCCTGCAACTTTCTGTGCGACAAATTCAGACAGGAAAAATCAGTATAAATCCTTAGAAAATTATCCCCCAGTGTCTCCATCTGCTGGCGGTATTGAATAAGCATTGCTGCACTGATGGGGTATGCATTAGACGAAAAAAAAGAAGAAAAAGAAGAATAATACGCCCAGAAAAGAGGCGAAAAGGAGAAAAACGTAAAAAAACGTGAAAAAAAAGTAAGAGGAAGAGAAGGGAAAAAAAGGTGGAAATGGGTTTAAAAGTGATTTCGGCGGAGAAATATATATATATATATATATATATATATATATATATATACGCGCACACACACACATATACATAAACGTATTCTCCGTTGAGATATTGCAGCCGCTGCTGTGTCCAGGCCCAGGAGCCTTAGCACTGTGCTGTGATGTCACTCAATACCACTGACATCACTAGGTGTAAACAACATCTCTCCTTTGCTGTGTATGTGACTATGGAGCTGTTTGGTGATGTCGTCTATTATGGCCTTCATAGAAGCAACAGGAGATTGTTGCATCCATCTAGAACCCTCAGAACTACAGTGCTATGATGTCACTCACTTCCACAGGCCTTGCAGAGTGTAAACAACAACAACCCAGCTTTGTTGTGTATGTAACCATAGGGATTTGTGATGTCACCTAGAACCTTCACAGCAGCGACAGCTTTATGAGGAGCATCAGCACTGCTCTGCCTGAGCAGAACCATCACCGCCATAGGTTGTCAAATAACCCGGGTTTAACCCACACAGGTAAGTCCAATGGGGTGCAGGCATGTCCTCTATGCTTACAGCTTCCCGTGGGTGTTGGTTTGATACCGTTTGGGGACAGCCAAGGAGGCATCTGCAGGCAACAAAGGTAGGTGTGTGCTTGTGTGTGTGTTTCCTATGCAGATCCTAAGCCCAGTGTCACATGCAAGTAGGAGGAGTAAGAAGGGTTCCTGGCAAATCCGGGTTATGGATTGCATTTAAAAAGGCCCCGTGGGAGTGCAATGGGCCCCTGTCTTGCTGCTTAGCAATAATGGTATGGGTTTAGGTTCTGCTGTGTGTACTGGTGGTTGACTGCCCCCCAGCCCAGAGTGTGCATGGAAAATTGTCTGGCAGCCTCCCTGACAGCAAGCAGTGATAGTGCCCATGAAGGGCACCTTGTTGGGCCCGCCCCTTTCACGGTTATCGCTTCTCGGCCTTTTGGCTAAGATCAAGTGTAGTATCTGTTCTTATCAGTTTAATATCTGATACGTCCCCTATCTGGGGACCATATATTAAATGGATTTTTGAGAACGGGGGCCGATTTCGAAGCTTGCTTCCGTCGCCCTATGCATTGACCCGATATGGCAGTATCTTCGGGTACAGTGCACCACCCCCTTACAGGGTTAAAAAGAAAGATTCCTACTTTCATTGCTACCTGCTTGCTGGCTAGCCAGCTAGCCAGCCCTGTGGGCCTTGCTGCTGCTGCAGCCAAAAAACAAAAGGTGGTGCTGCTGCTGCTTCTGCTGCTTCTGCTTCTGCTTGTGTCTGGCCGCTGTTGGAGCGTCCAGGCACAGGACTTCTGCTGCTGCTGACTAAATGGCCTCCTTAATTGGATCATTTGAGTAGCCAGCACACCTGTGCAGGTAGGGCATGACATGATAGGCAGCTGCCTTGATAGCGGGTGGGTGCTGAATGTTCCTAATTGACAAAATAAGATTAATGCTTATGAAGAAATATAAAATCTCATCCCTTCCCCAATATCGCGCCACACCCCTACCCCTTAATTCCCTGGTTGAACTTGATGGACATATGTCTTTTTTCGACCGTACTAACTATGTAACTATGTAACATAACATGGGGGGGGGGGGGTCTCCTGGCTGTTCACACAGGTGTGTCATTGCTGTACATTGACCATGCATTGCTTCTGTGGTATTGCAAAGGCAAAGACAAATGCTTCCAGCCATCCATTGCACTAATGGATTGGTCATCAGCTGGCTGTCTATGTCCCGCATCAATATAGACCAAAGTACAGAGGGTTAGGCTATGCTATTGTGCACCTACCTGATGCATCAGAAGGTGCGAGGCCCTTGCTAAATTCTGTGCACAGACTTTGAGATCTATACTTTAGACTGTATCTAAACCTGCTCCAACATGGACTGACATTCTGGCCTACTTTCAGCCGATGCGACTTGTCTGTCGCTGAACAGTCGCTTTTTATGTATTCAGCACCTATGTATAATGTTGTAAAAATGCTCTAGAAGCTAAAGTCGCAGAAATGTCACACATATTTGGCCTGCAACTTTCTGTGCGACAAATTCAGACAGGAAAAATCAGTATAAATCCTTAGAAAATTATCCCCCAGTGTCTCCATCTGCTGGCGGTATTGAATAAGCATTGCTGCACTGATGGGGTATGCATTAGACGAAAAAAAAGAAGAAAAAGAAGAATAATACGCCCAGAAAAGAGGCGAAAAGGAGAAAAACGTAAAAAAACGTGAAAAAAAAGTAAGAGGAAGAGAAGGGAAAAAAAGGTGGAAATGGGTTTAAAAGTGATTTCGGCGGAGAAATATATATATATATATATATATATATATATATATATATATATACGCGCACACACACACATATATATATAAACGTATTCTCCGTTGAGATATTGCAGCCGCTGCTGTGTCCAGGCCCAGGAGCCTTAGCACTGTGCTGTGATGTCACTCAATACCACTGACATCACTAGGTGTAAACAACATCTCTCCTTTGCTGTGTATGTGACTATGGAGCTGTTTGGTGATGTCGTCTATTATGGCCTTCATAGAAGCAACAGGAGATTGTTGCATCCATCTAGAACCCTCAGAACTACAGTGCTATGATGTCACTCACTTCCACAGGCCTTGCAGAGTGTAAACAACAACAACCCAGCTTTGTTGTGTATGTAACCATAGGGATTTGTGATGTCACCTAGAACCTTCACAGCAGCGACAGCTTTATGAGGAGCATCAGCACTGCTCTGCCTGAGCAGAACCATCACCGCCATAGGTTGTCAAATAACCCGGGTTTAACCCACAGGTAAGTCCAATGGGGTGCAGGCATGTCCTCTATGCTTACAGCTTCCCGTGGGTGTTGGTTTGATACCGTTTGGGGACAGCCAAGGAGGCATCTGCAGGCAACAAAGGTAGGTGTGTGCTTGTGTGTGTGTTTCCTATGCAGATCCTAAGCCCAGTGTCACATGCAAGTAGGAGGAGTAAGAAGGGTTCCTGGCAAATCCGGGTTATGGATTGCATTTAAAAAGGCCCCGTGGGAGTGCAATGGGCCCCTGTCTTGCTGCTTAGCAATAATGGTATGGGTTTAGGTTCTGCTGTGTGTACTGGTGGTTGACTGCCCCCCAGCCCAGAGTGTGCATGGAAAATTGTCTGGCAGCCTCCCTGACAGCAAGCAGTGATAGTGCCCATGAAGGGCACCTTGTTGGGCCCGCCCCTTTCACGGTTATCGCTTCTCGGCCTTTTGGCTAAGATCAAGTGTAGTATCTGTTCTTATCAGTTTAATATCTGATACGTCCCCTATCTGGGGACCATATATTAAATGGATTTTTGAGAACGGGGGCCGATTTCGAAGCTTGCTTCCGTCGCCCTATGCATTGACCCGATATGGCAGTATCTTCGGGTACAGTGCACCACCCCCTTACAGGGTTAAAAAGAAAGATTCCTACTTTCATTGCTACCTGCTTGCTGGCTAGCCAGCTAGCCAGCCCTGTGGGCCTTGCTGCTGCTGCAGCCAAAAAACAAAAGGTGGTGCTGCTGCTGCTTCTGCTGCTTCTGCTTCTGCTTGTGTCTGGCCGCTGTTGGAGCGTCCAGGCACAGGACTTCTGCTGCTGCTGACTAAATGGCCTCCTTAATTGGATCATTTGAGTAGCCAGCACACCTGTGCAGGTAGGGCATGACATGATAGGCAGCTGCCTTGATAGCGGGTGGGTGCTGAATGTTCCTAATTGACAAAATAAGATTAATGCTTATGAAGAAATATAAAATCTCATCCCTTCCCCAATATCGCGCCACACCCCTACCCCTTAATTCCCTGGTTGAACTTGATGGACATATGTCTTTTTTCGACCGTACTAACTATGTAACTATGTAACATAACATGGGGGGGGGGGGGGTCTCCTGGCTGTTCACACAGGTGTGTCATTGCTGTACATTGACCATGCATTGCTTCTGTGGTATTGCAAAGGCAAAGACAAATGCTTCCAGCCATCCATTGCACTAATGGATTGGTCATCAGCTGGCTGTCTATGTCCCGCATCAATATAGACCAAAGTACAGAGGGTTAGGCTATGCTATTGTGCACCTACCTGATGCATCAGAAGGTGCGAGGCCCTTGCTAAATTCTGTGCACAGACTTTGAGATCTATACTTTAGACTGTATCTAAACCTGCTCCAACATGGACTGACATTCTGGCCTACTTTCAGCCGATGCGACTTGTCTGTCGCTGAACAGTCGCTTTTTATGTATTCAGCACCTATGTATAATGTTGTAAAAATGCTCTAGAAGCTAAAGTCGCAGAAATGTCACACATATTTGGCCTGCAACTTTCTGTGCGACAAATTCAGACAGGAAAAATCAGTATAAATCCTTAGAAAATTATCCCCCAGTGTCTCCATCTGCTGGCGGTATTGAATAAGCATTGCTGCACTGATGGGGTATGCATTAGACGAAAAAAAAAGAAGAAAAAGAAGAATAATACGCCCAGAAAAGAGGCGAAAAGGAGAAAAACGTAAAAAAACGTGAAAAAAAAGTAAGAGGAAGAGAAGGGAAAAAAAGGTGGAAATGGGTTTAAAAGTGATTTCGGCGGAGAAATATATATATATATATATATATATATATATATACGCGCACACACACACATATATATAAACGTATTCTCCGTTGAGATATTGCAGCCGCTGCTGTGTCCAGGCCCAGGAGCCTTAGCACTGTGCTGTGATGTCACTCAATACCACTGACATCACTAGGTGTAAACAACATCTCTCCTTTGCTGTGTATGTGACTATGGAGCTGTTTGGTGATGTCGTCTATTATGGCCTTCATAGAAGCAACAGGAGATTGTTGCATCCATCTAGAACCCTCAGAACTACAGTGCTATGATGTCACTCACTTCCACAGGCCTTGCAGAGTGTAAACAACAACAACCCAGCTTTGTTGTGTATGTAACCATAGGGATTTGTGATGTCACCTAGAACCTTCACAGCAGCGACAGCTTTATGAGGAGCATCAGCACTGCTCTGCCTGAGCAGAACCATCACCGCCATAGGTTGTCAAATAACCCGGGTTTAACCCACACAGGTAAGTCCAATGGGGTGCAGGCATGTCCTCTATGCTTACAGCTTCCCGTGGGTGTTGGTTTGATACCGTTTGGGGACAGCCAAGGAGGCATCTGCAGGCAACAAAGGTAGGTGTGTGCTTGTGTGTGTGTTTCCTATGCAGATCCTAAGCCCAGTGTCACATGCAAGTAGGAGGAGTAAGAAGGGTTCCTGGCAAATCCGGGTTATGGATTGCATTTAAAAAGGCCCCGTGGGAGTGCAATGGGCCCCTGTCTTGCTGCTTAGCAATAATGGTATGGGTTTAGGTTCTGCTGTGTGTACTGGTGGTTGACTGCCCCCCAGCCCAGAGTGTGCATGGAAAATTGTCTGGCAGCCTCCCTGACAGCAAGCAGTGATAGTGCCCATGAAGGGCACCTTGTTGGGCCCGCCCCTTTCACGGTTATCGCTTCTCGGCCTTTTGGCTAAGATCAAGTGTAGTATCTGTTCTTATCAGTTTAATATCTGATACGTCCCCTATCTGGGGACCATATATTAAATGGATTTTTGAGAACGGGGGCCGATTTCGAAGCTTGCTTCCGTCGCCCTATGCATTGACCCGATATGGCAGTATCTTCGGGTACAGTGCACCACCCCCTTACAGGGTTAAAAAGAAAGATTCCTACTTTCATTGCTACCTGCTTGCTGGCTAGCCAGCTAGCCAGCCCTGTGGGCCTTGCTGCTGCTGCAGCCAAAAAACAAAAGGTGGTGCTGCTGCTGCTTCTGCTGCTTCTGCTTCTGCTTGTGTCTGGCCGCTGTTGGAGCGTCCAGGCACAGGACTTCTGCTGCTGCTGACTAAATGGCCTCCTTAATTGGATCATTTGAGTAGCCAGCACACCTGTGCAGGTAGGGCATGACATGATAGGCAGCTGCCTTGATAGCGGGTGGGTGCTGAATGTTCCTAATTGACAAAATAAGATTAATGCTTATGAAGAAATATAAAATCTCATCCCTTCCCCAATATCGCGCCACACCCCTACCCCTTAATTCCCTGGTTGAACTTGATGGACATATGTCTTTTTTCGACCGTACTAACTATGTAACTATGTAACATAACATGGGGGGGGGGGGTCTCCTGGCTGTTCACACAGGTGTGTCATTGCTGTACATTGACCATGCATTGCTTCTGTGGTATTGCAAAGGCAAAGACAAATGCTTCCAGCCATCCATTGCACTAATGGATTGGTCATCAGCTGGCTGTCTATGTCCCGCATCAATATAGACCAAAGTACAGAGGGTTAGGCTATGCTATTGTGCACCTACCTGATGCATCAGAAGGTGCGAGGCCCTTGCTAAATTCTGTGCACAGACTTTGAGATCTATACTTTAGACTGTATCTAAACCTGCTCCAACATGGACTGACATTCTGGCCTACTTTCAGCCGATGCGACTTGTCTGTCGCTGAATAGTCGCTTTTTATGTATTCAGCACCTATGTATAATGTTGTAAAAATGCTCTAGAAGCTAAAGTCGCAGAAATGTCACACATATTTGGCCTGCAACTTTCTGTGCGACAAATTCAGACAGGAAAAATCAGTATAAATCCTTAGAAAATTATCCCCCAGTGTCTCCATCTGCTGGCGGTATTGAATAAGCATTGCTGCACTGATGGGGTATGCATTAGACGAAAAAAAAGAAGAAAAAGAAGAATAATACACCCAGAAAAGAGGCGAAAAGGAGAAAAACGTAAAAAAACGTGAAAAAAAAGTAAGAGGAAGAGAAGGGAAAAAAAGGTGGAAATGGGTTTAAAAGTGATTTCGGCGGAGAAATATATATATATATATATATATATATATATATATATACGCGCACACACACACATATATATAAACGTATTCTCCGTTGAGATATTGCAGCCGCTGCTGTGTCCAGGCCCAGGAGCCTTAGCACTGTGCTGTGATGTCACTCAATACCACTGACATCACTAGGTGTAAACAACATCTCTCCTTTGCTGTGTATGTGACTATGGAGCTGTTTGGTGATGTCGTCTATTATGGCCTTCATAGAAGCAACAGGAGATTGTTGCATCCATCTAGAACCCTCAGAACTACAGTGCTATGATGTCACTCACTTCCACAGGCCTTGCAGAGTGTAAACAACAACAACCCAGCTTTGTTGTGTATGTAACCATAGGGATTTGTGATGTCACCTAGAACCTTCACAGCAGCGACAGCTTTATGAGGAGCATCAGCACTGCTCTGCCTGAGCAGAACCATCACCGCCATAGGTTGTCAAATAACCCGGGTTTAACCCACACAGGTAAGTCCAATGGGGTGCAGGCATGTCCTCTATGCTTACAGCTTCCCGTGGGTGTTGGTTTGATACCGTTTGGGGACAGCCAAGGAGGCATCTGCAGGCAACAAAGGTAGGTGTGTGCTTGTGTGTGTGTTTCCTATGCAGATCCTAAGCCCAGTGTCACATGCAAGTAGGAGGAGTAAGAAGGGTTCCTGGCAAATCCGGGTTATGGATTGCATTTAAAAAGGCCCCGTGGGAGTGCAATGGGCCCCTGTCTTGCTGCTTAGCAATAATGGTATGGGTTTAGGTTCTGCTGTGTGTACTGGTGGTTGACTGCCCCCCAGCCCAGAGTGTGCATGGAAAATTGTCTGGCAGCCTCCCTGACAGCAAGCAGTGATAGTGCCCATGAAGGGCACCTTGTTGGGCCCGCCCCTTTCACGGTTATCGCTTCTCGGCCTTTTGGCTAAGATCAAGTGTAGTATCTGTTCTTATCAGTTTAATATCTGATACGTCCCCTATCTGGGGACCATATATTAAATGGATTTTTGAGAACGGGGGCCGATTTCGAAGCTTGCTTCCGTCGCCCTATGCATTGACCCGATATGGCAGTATCTTCGGGTACAGTGCACCACCCCCTTACAGGGTTAAAAAGAAAGATTCCTACTTTCATTGCTACCTGCTTGCTGGCTAGCCAGCTAGCCAGCCCTGTGGGCCTTGCTGCTGCTGCAGCCAAAAAACAAAAGGTGGTGCTGCTGCTGCTTCTGCTGCTTCTGCTTCTGCTTGTGTCTGGCCGCTGTTGGAGCGTCCAGGCACAGGACTTCTGCTGCTGCTGACTAAATGGCCTCCTTAATTGGATCATTTGAGTAGCCAGCACACCTGTGCAGGTAGGGCATGACATGATAGGCAGCTGCCTTGATAGCGGGTGGGTGCTGAATGTTCCTAATTGACAAAATAAGATTAATGCTTATGAAGAAATATAAAATCTCATCCCTTCCCCAATATCGCGCCACACCCCTACCCCTTAATTCCCTGGTTGAACTTGATGGACATATGTCTTTTTTCGACCGTACTAACTATGTAACTATGTAACATAACATGGGGGGGGGGGGGTCTCCTGGCTGTTCACACAGGTGTGTCATTGCTGTACATTGACCATGCATTGCTTCTGTGGTATTGCAAAGGCAAAGACAAATGCTTCCAGCCATCCATTGCACTAATGGATTGGTCATCAGCTGGCTGTCTATGTCCCGCATCAATATAGACCAAAGTACAGAGGGTTAGGCTATGCTATTGTGCACCTACCTGATGCATCAGAAGGTGCGAGGCCCTTGCTAAATTCTGTGCACAGACTTTGAGATCTATACTTTAGACTGTATCTAAACCTGCTCCAACATGGACTGACATTCTGGCCTACTTTCAGCCGATGCGACTTGTCTGTCGCTGAATAGTCGCTTTTTATGTATTCAGCACCTATGTATAATGTTGTAAAAATGCTCTAGAAGCTAAAGTCGCAGAAATGTCACACATATTTGGCCTGCAACTTTCTGTGCGACAAATTCAGACAGGAAAAATCAGTATAAATCCTTAGAAAATTATCCCCCAGTGTCTCCATCTGCTGGCGGTATTGAATAAGCATTGCTGCACTGATGGGGTATGCATTAGACGAAAAAAAAGAAGAAAAAGAAGAATAATACACCCAGAAAAGAGGCGAAAAGGAGAAAAACGTAAAAAAACGTGAAAAAAAAGTAAGAGGAAGAGAAGGGAAAAAAAGGTGGAAATGGGTTTAAAAGTGATTTCGGCGGAGAAATATATATATATATATATATATATATATATATATATATACGCGCACACACACACATATATATAAACGTATTCTCCGTTGAGATATTGCAGCCGCTGCTGTGTCCAGGCCCAGGAGCCTTAGCACTGTGCTGTGATGTCACTCAATACCACTGACATCACTAGGTGTAAACAACATCTCTCCTTTGCTGTGTATGTGACTATGGAGCTGTTTGGTGATGTCGTCTATTATGGCCTTCATAGAAGCAACAGGAGATTGTTGCATCCATCTAGAACCCTCAGAACTACAGTGCTATGATGTCACTCACTTCCACAGGCCTTGCAGAGTGTAAACAACAACAACCCAGCTTTGTTGTGTATGTAACCATAGGGATTTGTGATGTCACCTAGAACCTTCACAGCAGCGACAGCTTTATGAGGAGCATCAGCACTGCTCTGCCTGAGCAGAACCATCACCGCCATAGGTTGTCAAATAACCCGGGTTTAACCCACACAGGTAAGTCCAATGGGGTGCAGGCATGTCCTCTATGCTTACAGCTTCCCGTGGGTGTTGGTTTGATACCGTTTGGGGACAGCCAAGGAGGCATCTGCAGGCAACAAAGGTAGGTGTGTGCTTGTGTGTGTGTTTCCTATGCAGATCCTAAGCCCAGTGTCACATGCAAGTAGGAGGAGTAAGAAGGGTTCCTGGCAAATCCGGGTTATGGATTGCATTTAAAAAGGCCCCGTGGGAGTGCAATGGGCCCCTGTCTTGCTGCTTAGCAATAATGGTATGGGTTTAGGTTCTGCTGTGTGTACTGGTGGTTGACTGCCCCCCAGCCCAGAGTGTGCATGGAAAATTGTCTGGCAGCCTCCCTGACAGCAAGCAGTGATAGTGCCCATGAAGGGCACCTTGTTGGGCCCGCCCCTTTCACGGTTATCGCTTCTCGGCCTTTTGGCTAAGATCAAGTGTAGTATCTGTTCTTATCAGTTTAATATCTGATACGTCCCCTATCTGGGGACCATATATTAAATGGATTTTTGAGAACGGGGGCCGATTTCGAAGCTTGCTTCCGTCGCCCTATGCATTGACCCGATATGGCAGTATCTTCGGGTACAGTGCACCACCCCCTTACAGGGTTAAAAAGAAAGATTCCTACTTTCATTGCTACCTGCTTGCTGGCTAGCCAGCTAGCCAGCCCTGTGGGCCTTGCTGCTGCTGCAGCCAAAAAACAAAAGGTGGTGCTGCTGCTGCTGCTTCTGCTGCTTCTGCTTCTGCTTGTGTCTGGCCGCTGTTGGAGCGTCCAGGCACAGGACTTCTGCTGCTGCTGACTAAATGGCCTCCTTAATTGGATCATTTGAGTAGCCAGCACACCTGTGCAGGTAGGGCATGACATGATAGGCAGCTGCCTTGATAGCGGGTGGGTGCTGAATGTTCCTAATTGACAAAATAAGATTAATGCTTATGAAGAAATATAAAATCTCATCCCTTCCCCAATATCGCGCCACACCCCTACCCCTTAATTCCCTGGTTGAACTTGATGGACATATGTCTTTTTTCGACCGTACTAACTATGTAACTATGTAACATAACATGGGGGGGGGGGGGGGTCTCCTGGCTGTTCACACAGGTGTGTCATTGCTGTACATTGACCATGCATTGCTTCTGTGGTATTGCAAAGGCAAAGACAAATGCTTCCAGCCATCCATTGCACTAATGGATTGGTCATCAGCTGGCTGTCTATGTCCCGCATCAATATAGACCAAAGTACAGAGGGTTAGGCTATGCTATTGTGCACCTACCTGATGCATCAGAAGGTGCGAGGCCCTTGCTAAATTCTGTGCACAGACTTTGAGATCTATACTTTAGACTGTATCTAAACCTGCTCCAACATGGACTGACATTCTGGCCTACTTTCAGCCGATGCGACTTGTCTGTCGCTGAACAGTCGCTTTTTATGTATTCAGCACCTATGTATAATGTTGTAAAAATGCTCTAGAAGCTAAAGTCGCAGAAATGTCACACATATTTGGCCTGCAACTTTCTGTGCGACAAATTCAGACAGGAAAAATCAGTATAAATCCTTAGAAAATTATCCCCCAGTGTCTCCATCTGCTGGCGGTATTGAATAAGCATTGCTGCACTGATGGGGTATGCATTAGACGAAAAAAAAGAAGAAAAAGAAGAATAATACGCCCAGAAAAGAGGCGAAAAGGAGAAAAACGTAAAAAAACGTGAAAAAAAAGTAAGAGGAAGAGAAGGGAAAAAAAGGTGGAAATGGGTTTAAAAGTGATTTCGGCGGAGAAATATATATATATATATATATATATATATATATATATATATATATATATATATACGCGCACACACACACATATATATAAACGTATTCTCCGTTGAGATATTGCAGCCGCTGCTGTGTCCAGGCCCAGGAGCCTTAGCACTGTGCTGTGATGTCACTCAATACCACTGACATCACTAGGTGTAAACAACATCTCTCCTTTGCTGTGTATGTGACTATGGAGCTGTTTGGTGATGTCGTCTATTATGGCCTTCATAGAAGCAACAGGAGATTGTTGCATCCATCTAGAACCCTCAGAACTACAGTGCTATGATGTCACTCACTTCCACAGGCCTTGCAGAGTGTAAACAACAACAACCCAGCTTTGTTGTGTATGTAACCATAGGGATTTGTGATGTCACCTAGAACCTTCACAGCAGCGACAGCTTTATGAGGAGCATCAGCACTGCTCTGCCTGAGCAGAACCATCACCGCCATAGGTTGTCAAATAACCCGGGTTTAACCCACACAGGTAAGTCCAATGGGGTGCAGGCATGTCCTCTATGCTTACAGCTTCCCGTGGGTGTTGGTTTGATACCGTTTGGGGACAGCCAAGGAGGCATCTGCAGGCAACAAAGGTAGGTGTGTGCTTGTGTGTGTGTTTCCTATGCAGATCCTAAGCCCAGTGTCACATGCAAGTAGGAGGAGTAAGAAGGGTTCCTGGCAAATCCGGGTTATGGATTGCATTTAAAAAGGCCCCGTGGGAGTGCAATGGGCCCCTGTCTTGCTGCTTAGCAATAATGGTATGGGTTTAGGTTCTGCTGTGTGTACTGGTGGTTGACTGCCCCCCAGCCCAGAGTGTGCATGGAAAATTGTCTGGCAGCCTCCCTGACAGCAAGCAGTGATAGTGCCCATGAAGGGCACCTTGTTGGGCCCGCCCCTTTCACGGTTATCGCTTCTCGGCCTTTTGGCTAAGATCAAGTGTAGTATCTGTTCTTATCAGTTTAATATCTGATACGTCCCCTATCTGGGGACCATATATTAAATGGATTTTTGAGAACGGGGGCCGATTTCGAAGCTTGCTTCCGTCGCCCTATGCATTGACCCGATATGGCAGTATCTTCGGGTACAGTGCACCACCCCCTTACAGGGTTAAAAAGAAAGATTCCTACTTTCATTGCTACCTGCTTGCTGGCTAGCCAGCTAGCCAGCCCTGTGGGCCTTGCTGCTGCTGCAGCCAAAAAACAAAAGGTGGTGCTGCTGCTGCTTCTGCTGCTTCTGCTTCTGCTTGTGTCTGGCCGCTGTTGGAGCGTCCAGGCACAGGACTTCTGCTGCTGCTGACTAAATGGCCTCCTTAATTGGATCATTTGAGTAGCCAGCACACCTGTGCAGGTAGGGCATGACATGATAGGCAGCTGCCTTGATAGCGGGTGGGTGCTGAATGTTCCTAATTGACAAAATAAGATTAATGCTTATGAAGAAATATAAAATCTCATCCCTTCCCCAATATCGCGCCACACCCCTACCCCTTAATTCCCTGGTTGAACTTGATGGACATATGTCTTTTTTCGACCGTACTAACTATGTAACTATGTAACATAACATGGGGGGGGGGGGGGTCTCCTGGCTGTTCACACAGGTGTGTCATTGCTGTACATTGACCATGCATTGCTTCTGTGGTATTGCAAAGGCAAAGACAAATGCTTCCAGCCATCCATTGCACTAATGGATTGGTCATCAGCTGGCTGTCTATGTCCCGCATCAATATAGACCAAAGTACAGAGGGTTAGGCTATGCTATTGTGCACCTACCTGATGCATCAGAAGGTGCGAGGCCCTTGCTAAATTCTGTGCACAGACTTTGAGATCTATACTTTAGACTGTATCTAAACCTGCTCCAACATGGACTGACATTCTGGCCTACTTTCAGCCGATGCGACTTGTCTGTCGCTGAACAGTCGCTTTTTATGTATTCAGCACCTATGTATAATGTTGTAAAAATGCTCTAGAAGCTAAAGTCACAGAAATGTCACACATATTTGGCCTGCAACTTTCTGTGCGACAAATTCAGACAGGAAAAATCTGTATAAATCCTTAGAAAATTATCCCCCAGTGTCTCCATCTGCTGGCGGTATTGAATAAGCATTGCTGCACTGATGGGGTATGCATTAGACGAAAAAAAAGAAGAAAAAGAAGAATAATACGCCCAGAAAAGAGGCGAAAAGGAGAAAAACGTAAAAAAACGTGAAAAAAAAGTAAGAGGAAGAGAAGGGAAAAAAAGGTGGAAATGGGTTTAAAAGTGATTTCGGCGGAGAAATATATATATATATATATATATATATATATATATATATATATACGCGCACACACACACATATATATAAACGTATTCTCCGTTGAGATATTGCAGCCGCTGCTGTGTCCAGGCCCAGGAGCCTTAGCACTGTGCTGTGATGTCACTCAATACCACTGACATCACTAGGTGTAAACAACATCTCTCCTTTGCTGTGTATGTGACTATGGAGCTGTTTGGTGATGTCGTCTATTATGGCCTTCATAGAAGCAACAGGAGATTGTTGCATCCATCTAGAACCCTCAGAACTACAGTGCTATGATGTCACTCACTTCCACAGGCCTTGCAGAGTGTAAACAACAACAACCCAGCTTTGTTGTGTATGTAACCATAGGGATTTGTGATGTCACCTAGAACCTTCACAGCAGCGACAGCTTTATGAGGAGCATCAGCACTGCTCTGCCTGAGCAGAACCATCACCGCCATAGGTTGTCAAATAACCCGGGTTTAACCCACAGGTAAGTCCAATGGGGTGCAGGCATGTCCTCTATGCTTACAGCTTCCCGTGGGTGTTGGTTTGATACCGTTTGGGGACAGCCAAGGAGGCATCTGCAGGCAACAAAGGTAGGTGTGTGCTTGTGTGTGTGTTTCCTATGCAGATCCTAAGCCCAGTGTCACATGCAAGTAGGAGGAGTAAGAAGGGTTCCTGGCAAATCCGGGTTATGGATTGCATTTAAAAAGGCCCCGTGGGAGTGCAATGGGCCCCTGTCTTGCTGCTTAGCAATAATGGTATGGGTTTAGGTTCTGCTGTGTGTACTGGTGGTTGACTGCCCCCCAGCCCAGAGTGTGCATGGAAAATTGTCTGGCAGCCTCCCTGACAGCAAGCAGTGATAGTGCCCATGAAGGGCACCTTGTTGGGCCCGCCCCTTTCACGGTTATCGCTTCTCGGCCTTTTGGCTAAGATCAAGTGTAGTATCTGTTCTTATCAGTTTAATATCTGATACGTCCCCTATCTGGGGACCATATATTAAATGGATTTTTGAGAACGGGGGCCGATTTCGAAGCTTGCTTCCGTCGCCCTATGCATTGACCCGATATGGCAGTATCTTCGGGTACAGTGCACCACCCCCTTACAGGGTTAAAAAGAAAGATTCCTACTTTCATTGCTACCTGCTTGCTGGCTAGCCAGCTAGCCAGCCCTGTGGGCCTTGCTGCTGCTGCAGCCAAAAAACAAAAGGTGGTGCTGCTGCTGCTTCTGCTGCTTCTGCTTCTGCTTGTGTCTGGCCGCTGTTGGAGCGTCCAGGCACAGGACTTCTGCTGCTGCTGACTAAATGGCCTCCTTAATTGGATCATTTGAGTAGCCAGCACACCTGTGCAGGTAGGGCATGACATGATAGGCAGCTGCCTTGATAGCGGGTGGGTGCTGAATGTTCCTAATTGACAAAATAAGATTAATGCTTATGAAGAAATATAAAATCTCATCCCTTCCCCAATATCGCGCCACACCCCTACCCCTTAATTCCCTGGTTGAACTTGATGGACATATGTCTTTTTTCGACCGTACTAACTATGTAACTATGTAACATAACATGGGGGGGGGGGGGGTCTCCTGGCTGTTCACACAGGTGTGTCATTGCTGTACATTGACCATGCATTGCTTCTGTGGTATTGCAAAGGCAAAGACAAATGCTTCCAGCCATCCATTGCACTAATGGATTGGTCATCAGCTGGCTGTCTATGTCCCGCATCAATATAGACCAAAGTACAGAGGGTTAGGCTATGCTATTGTGCACCTACCTGATGCATCAGAAGGTGCGAGGCCCTTGCTAAATTCTGTGCACAGACTTTGAGATCTATACTTTAGACTGTATCTAAACCTGCTCCAACATGGACTGACATTCTGGCCTACTTTCAGCCGATGCGACTTGTCTGTCGCTGAACAGTCGCTTTTTATGTATTCAGCACCTATGTATAATGTTGTAAAAATGCTCTAGAAGCTAAAGTCGCAGAAATGTCACACATATTTGGCCTGCAACTTTCTGTGCGACAAATTCAGACAGGAAAAATCAGTATAAATCCTTAGAAAATTATCCCCCAGTGTCTCCATCTGCTGGCGGTATTGAATAAGCATTGCTGCACTGATGGGGTATGCATTAGACGAAAAAAAAAGAAGAAAAAGAAGAATAATACGCCCAGAAAAGAGGCGAAAAGGAGAAAAACGTAAAAAAACGTGAAAAAAAAGTAAGAGGAAGAGAAGGGAAAAAAAGGTGGAAATGGGTTTAAAAGTGATTTCGGCGGAGAAATATATATATATATATATATATATATATATATATATATACGCGCACACACACACATATATATAAACGTATTCTCCGTTGAGATATTGCAGCCGCTGCTGTGTCCAGGCCCAGGAGCCTTAGCACTGTGCTGTGATGTCACTCAATACCACTGACATCACTAGGTGTAAACAACATCTCTCCTTTGCTGTGTATGTGACTATGGAGCTGTTTGGTGATGTCGTCTATTATGGCCTTCATAGAAGCAACAGGAGATTGTTGCATCCATCTAGAACCCTCAGAACTACAGTGCTATGATGTCACTCACTTCCACAGGCCTTGCAGAGTGTAAACAACAACAACCCAGCTTTGTTGTGTATGTAACCATAGGGATTTGTGATGTCACCTAGAACCTTCACAGCAGCGACAGCTTTATGAGGAGCATCAGCACTGCTCTGCCTGAGCAGAACCATCACCGCCATAGGTTGTCAAATAACCCGGGTTTAACCCACACAGGTAAGTCCAATGGGGTGCAGGCATGTCCTCTATGCTTACAGCTTCCCGTGGGTGTTGGTTTGATACCGTTTGGGGACAGCCAAGGAGGCATCTGCAGGCAACAAAGGTAGGTGTGTGCTTGTGTGTGTGTTTCCTATGCAGATCCTAAGCCCAGTGTCACATGCAAGTAGGAGGAGTAAGAAGGGTTCCTGGCAAATCCGGGTTATGGATTGCATTTAAAAAGGCCCCGTGGGAGTGCAATGGGCCCCTGTCTTGCTGCTTAGCAATAATGGTATGGGTTTAGGTTCTGCTGTGTGTACTGGTGGTTGACTGCCCCCCAGCCCAGAGTGTGCATGGAAAATTGTCTGGCAGCCTCCCTGACAGCAAGCAGTGATAGTGCCCATGAAGGGCACCTTGTTGGGCCCGCCCCTTTCACGGTTATCGCTTCTCGGCCTTTTGGCTAAGATCAAGTGTAGTATCTGTTCTTATCAGTTTAATATCTGATACGTCCCCTATCTGGGGACCATATATTAAATGGATTTTTGAGAACGGGGGCCGATTTCGAAGCTTGCTTCCGTCGCCCTATGCATTGACCCGATATGGCAGTATCTTCGGGTACAGTGCACCACCCCCTTACAGGGTTAAAAAGAAAGATTCCTACTTTCATTGCTACCTGCTTGCTGGCTAGCCAGCTAGCCAGCCCTGTGGGCCTTGCTGCTGCTGCAGCCAAAAAACAAAAGGTGGTGCTGCTGCTGCTGCTTCTGCTGCTTCTGCTTCTGCTTGTGTCTGGCCGCTGTTGGAGCGTCCAGGCACAGGACTTCTGCTGCTGCTGACTAAATGGCCTCCTTAATTGGATCATTTGAGTAGCCAGCACACCTGTGCAGGTAGGGCATGACATGATAGGCAGCTGCCTTGATAGCGGGTGGGTGCTGAATGTTCCTAATTGACAAAATAAGATTAATGCTTATGAAGAAATATAAAATCTCATCCCTTCCCCAATATCGCGCCACACCCCTACCCCTTAATTCCCTGGTTGAACTTGATGGACATATGTCTTTTTTCGACCGTACTAACTATGTAACTATGTAACATAACATGGGGGGGGTCTCCTGGCTGTTCACACAGGTGTGTCATTGCTGTACATTGACCATGCATTGCTTCTGTGGTATTGCAAAGGCAAAGACAAATGCTTCCAGCCATCCATTGCACTAATGGATTGGTCATCAGCTGGCTGTCTATGTCCCGCATCAATATAGACCAAAGTACAGAGGGTTAGGCTATGCTATTGTGCACCTACCTGATGCATCAGAAGGTGCGAGGCCCTTGCTAAATTCTGTGCACAGACTTTGAGATCTATACTTTAGACTGTATCTAAACCTGCTCCAACATGGACTGACATTCTGGCCTACTTTCAGCCGATGCGACTTGTCTGTCGCTGAACAGTCGCTTTTTATGTATTCAGCACCTATGTATAATGTTGTAAAAATGCTCTAGAAGCTAAAGTCGCAGAAATGTCACACATATTTGGCCTGCAACTTTCTGTGCGACAAATTCAGACAGGAAAAATCAGTATAAATCCTTAGAAAATTATCCCCCAGTGTCTCCATCTGCTGGCGGTATTGAATAAGCATTGCTGCACTGATGGGGTATGCATTAGACGAAAAAAAAGAAGAAAAAGAAGAATAATACGCCCAGAAAAGAGGCGAAAAGGAGAAAAACGTAAAAAAACGTGAAAAAAAAGTAAGAGGAAGAGAAGGGAAAAAAAGGTGGAAATGGGTTTAAAAGTGATTTCGGCGGAGAAATATATATATATATATATATATATATATATATATATATAGATATATATATATATATATACGCGCACACACACACATATACATAAACGTATTCTCCGTTGAGATATTGCAGCCGCTGCTGTGTCCAGGCCCAGGAGCCTTAGCACTGTGCTGTGATGTCACTCAATACCACTGACATCACTAGGTGTAAACAACATCTCTCCTTTGCTGTGTATGTGACTATGGAGCTGTTTGGTGATGTCGTCTATTATGGCCTTCATAGAAGCAACAGGAGATTGTTGCATCCATCTAGAACCCTCAGAACTACAGTGCTATGATGTCACTCACTTCCACAGGCCTTGCAGAGTGTAAACAACAACAACCCAGCTTTGTTGTGTATGTAACCATAGGGATTTGTGATGTCACCTAGAACCTTCACAGCAGCGACAGCTTTATGAGGAGCATCAGCACTGCTCTGCCTGAGCAGAACCATCACCGCCATAGGTTGTCAAATAACCCGGGTTTAACCCACACAGGTAAGTCCAATGGGGTGCAGGCATGTCCTCTATGCTTACAGCTTCCCGTGGGTGTTGGTTTGATACCGTTTGGGGACAGCCAAGGAGGCATCTGCAGGCAACAAAGGTAGGTGTGTGCTTGTGTGTGTGTTTCCTATGCAGATCCTAAGCCCAGTGTCACATGCAAGTAGGAGGAGTAAGAAGGGTTCCTGGCAAATCCGGGTTATGGATTGCATTTAAAAAGGCCCCGTGGGAGTGCAATGGGCCCCTGTCTTGCTGCTTAGCAATAATGGTATGGGTTTAGGTTCTGCTGTGTGTACTGGTGGTTGACTGCCCCCCAGCCCAGAGTGTGCATGGAAAATTGTCTGGCAGCCTCCCTGACAGCAAGCAGTGATAGTGCCCATGAAGGGCACCTTGTTGGGCCCGCCCCTTTCACGGTTATCGCTTCTCGGCCTTTTGGCTAAGATCAAGTGTAGTATCTGTTCTTATCAGTTTTCATGCTGGTGGGGATGGGTGCTGCATGGAGGATGCAGGTGTACCAGGGCTTTCCGGGGCTGGTTCTGAGGAATCAGCTCGACGGCTGCCCCGATGTGACCTGTTCCCTCCGGGTCTCGCCATGAGGCTGAGAGGGTCTAGAGCCGAGGTACTTTTGTGCCTCGGGGAGTGGTGACCCCGAGGTGCCGAAACTCACTGGGAGAATAGGCTCACTGAGTTGAAGCACGGGCACCATAATCTCTTCACCTTGTGGCACTCACCTCTTGATTCCCGGCCTTCTGGCTAGGATCAGAGAAATTTTTATAGATCCGGCCGGATGTCCGGGCAGTATATCTGCACACATTCACTTATTTATTTATTTTTTGTCTCACTGTGTCACTTTTTGCGTGTTGTGTGTTCACAGGATTTGTCAGGATGCGGTAGCCCTTCTGGGTGTCCCTCCTGGCGGTCTAGGGGAGGTGTGTGTGGCCATTAGGTTCCGCACCTCCCTGCAAACACCCCGGGTACTCCTGCTTCGCAGGGTACCTACCGTAATCGGCTCTGCGGGCAGATACCTTGGCTAACGCCAAGGGGGATGCCGGGAGCATTTGTGGTCTCCTAGTAGCTTCGGCGAAAAGGGACATCGAACCTGGAACCTCGCAGGTACCTTTTGGTCCGGAGGCGAAGGGTAAGGTTTGTTGGGGGGCCTCTCTCCTATCGGAGAAGGGCTTGCGATAGACCGCATCCTTTGTGCACGTTTTTTTTTAGTGTAACACGTTTGCACTTTTTCTTGCACTTTGGGTGAATCGAAAGCACGTTCCTCGGCTTTAGATAAAAAAAAAAAAAAAAAAAAAAAATCTGTTCTTATCAGTTTAATATCTGATACGTCCCCTATCTGGGGACCATATATTAAATGTATTTTTGAGAACGGGGGCCGATTTCGAAGCTTGCTTCCGTCGCCCTATGCATTGACCCGATATGGCAGTATCTTCGGGTACAGTGCACCACCCCCTTACAGGGTTAAAAAGAAAGATTCCTACTTTCATTGCTACCTGCTTGCTGGCTAGCCAGCTAGCCAGCCCTGTGGGCCTTGCTGCTGCTGCAGCCAAAAAACAAAAGGTGGTGCTGCTGCTGCTTCTGCTGCTTCTGCTTCTGCTTGTGTCTGGCCGCTGTTGGAGCGTCCAGGCACAGGACTTCTGCTGCTGCTGACTAAATGGCCTCCTTAATTGGATCATTTGAGTAGCCAGCACACCTGTGCAGGTAGGGCATGACATGATAGGCAGCTGCCTTGATAGCGGGTGGGTGCTGAATGTTCCTAATTGACAAAATAAGATTAATGCTTATGAAGAAATATAAAATCTCATCCCTTCCCCAATATCGCGCCACACCCCTACCCCTTAATTCCCTGGTTGAACTTGATGGACATATGTCTTTTTTCGACCGTACTAACTATGTAACTATGTAACATAACATGGGGGGGGGGGGTCTCCTGGCTGTTCACACAGGTGTGTCATTGCTGTACATTGACCATGCATTGCTTCTGTGGTATTGCAAAGGCAAAGACAAATGCTTCCAGCCATCCATTGCACTAATGGATTGGTCATCAGCTGGCTGTCTATGTCCCGCATCAATATAGACCAAAGTACAGAGGGTTAGGCTATGCTATTGTGCACCTACCTGATGCATCAGAAGGTGCGAGGCCCTTGCTAAATTCTGTGCACAGACTTTGAGATCTATACTTTAGACTGTATCTAAACCTGCTCCAACATGGACTGACATTCTGGCCTACTTTCAGCCGATGCGACTTGTCTGTCGCTGAACAGTCGCTTTTTATGTATTCAGCACCTATGTATAATGTTGTAAAAATGCTCTAGAAGCTAAAGTCGCAGAAATGTCACACATATTTGGCCTGCAACTTTCTGTGCGACAAATTCAGACAGGAAAAATCAGTATAAATCCTTAGAAAATTATCCCCCAGTGTCTCCATCTGCTGGCGGTATTGAATAAGCATTGCTGCACTGATGGGGTATGCATTAGACGAAAAAAAAGAAGAAAAAGAAGAATAATACGCCCAGAAAAGAGGCGAAAAGGAGAAAAACGTAAAAAAACGTGAAAAAAAAGTAAGAGGAAGAGAAGGGAAAAAAAGGTGGAAATGGGTTTAAAAGTGATTTCGGCGGAGAAATATATATATATATATATATATATATATATAAATATATATATATATATACGCGCACACACACACATATATATAAACGTATTCTCCGTTGAGATATTGCAGCCGCTGCTGTGTCCAGGCCCAGGAGCCTTAGCACTGTGCTGTGATGTCACTCAATACCACTGACATCACTAGGTGTAAACAACATCTCTCCTTTGCTGTGTATGTGACTATGGAGCTGTTTGGTGATGTCGTCTATTATGGCCTTCATAGAAGCAACAGGAGATTGTTGCATCCATCTAGAACCCTCAGAACTACAGTGCTATGATGTCACTCACTTCCACAGGCCTTGCAGAGTGTAAACAACAACAACCCAGCTTTGTTGTGTATGTAACCATAGGGATTTGTGATGTCACCTAGAACCTTCACAGCAGCGACAGCTTTATGAGGAGCATCAGCACTGCTCTGCCTGAGCAGAACCATCACCGCCATAGGTTGTCAAATAACCCGGGTTTAACCCACACAGGTAAGTCCAATGGGGTGCAGGCATGTCCTCTATGCTTACAGCTTCCCGTGGGTGTTGGTTTGATACCGTTTGGGGACAGCCAAGGAGGCATCTGCAGGCAACAAAGGTAGGTGTGTGCTTGTGTGTGTGTTTCCTATGCAGATCCTAAGCCCAGTGTCACATGCAAGTAGGAGGAGTAAGAAGGGTTCCTGGCAAATCCGGGTTATGGATTGCATTTAAAAAGGCCCCGTGGGAGTGCAATGGGCCCCTGTCTTGCTGCTTAGCAATAATGGTATGGGTTTAGGTTCTGCTGTGTGTACTGGTGGTTGACTGCCCCCCAGCCCAGAGTGTGCATGGAAAATTGTCTGAAGCAGTGATAGTGCCCATGAAGGGCACCTTGTTGGGCCCGCCCCTTTCACGGTTATCGCTTCTCGGCCTTTTGGCTAAGATCAAGTGTAGTATCTGTTCTTATCAGTTTAATATCTGATACGTCCCCTATCTGGGGACCATATATTAAATGGATTTTTGAGAACGGGGGCCGATTTCGAAGCTTGCTTCCGTCGCCCTATGCATTGACCCGATATGGCAGTATCTTCGGGTACAGTGCACCACCCCCTTACAGGGTTAAAAAGAAAGATTCCTACTTTCATTGCTACCTGCTTGCTGGCTAGCCAGCTAGCCAGCCCTGTGGGCCTTGCTGCTGCTGCAGCCAAAAAACAAAAGGTGGTGCTGCTGCTGCTTCTGCTGCTTCTGCTTCTGCTTGTGTCTGGCCGCTGTTGGAGCGTCCAGGCACAGGACTTCTGCTGCTGCTGACTAAATGGCCTCCTTAATTGGATCATTTGAGTAGCCAGCACACCTGTGCAGGTAGGGCATGACATGATAGGCAGCTGCCTTGATAGCGGGTGGGTGCTGAATGTTCCTAATTGACAAAATAAGATTAATGCTTATGAAGAAATATAAAATCTCATCCCTTCCCCAATATCGCGCCACACCCCTACCCCTTAATTCCCTGGTTGAACTTGATGGACATATGTCTTTTTTCGACCGTACTAACTATGTAACTATGTAACATAACATGGGGGGGGGGGGGGGTCTCCTGGCTGTTCACACAGGTGTGTCATTGCTGTACATTGACCATGCATTGCTTCTGTGGTATTGCAAAGGCAAAGACAAATGCTTCCAGCCATCCATTGCACTAATGGATTGGTCATCAGCTGGCTGTCTATGTCCCGCATCAATATAGACCAAAGTACAGAGGGTTAGGCTATGCTATTGTGCACCTACCTGATGCATCAGAAGGTGCGAGGCCCTTGCTAAATTCTGTGCACAGACTTTGAGATCTATACTTTAGACTGTATCTAAACCTGCTCCAACATGGACTGACATTCTGGCCTACTTTCAGCCGATGCGACTTGTCTGTCGCTGAACAGTCGCTTTTTATGTATTCAGCACCTATGTATAATGTTGTAAAAATGCTCTAGAAGCTAAAGTCGCAGAAATGTCACACATATTTGGCCTGCAACTTTCTGTGCGACAAATTCAGACAGGAAAAATCAGTATAAATCCTTAGAAAATTATCCCCCAGTGTCTCCATCTGCTGGCGGTATTGAATAAGCATTGCTGCACTGATGGGGTATGCATTAGACGAAAAAAAAGAAGAAAAAGAAGAATAATACGCCCAGAAAAGAGGCGAAAAGGAGAAAAACGTAAAAAAACGTGAAAAAAAAGTAAGAGGAAGAGAAGGGAAAAAAAGGTGGAAATGGGTTTAAAAGTGATTTCGGCGGAGAAATATATATATATATATATATATATATATATATATATATATACGCGCACACACACACATATATATAAACGTATTCTCCGTTGAGATATTGCAGCCGCTGCTGTGTCCAGGCCCAGGAGCCTTAGCACTGTGCTGTGATGTCACTCAATACCACTGACATCACTAGGTGTAAACAACATCTCTCCTTTGCTGTGTATGTGACTATGGAGCTGTTTGGTGATGTCGTCTATTATGGCCTTCATAGAAGCAACAGGAGATTGTTGCATCCATCTAGAACCCTCAGAACTACAGTGCTATGATGTCACTCACTTCCACAGGCCTTGCAGAGTGTAAACAACAACAACCCAGCTTTGTTGTGTATGTAACCATAGGGATTTGTGATGTCACCTAGAACCTTCACAGCAGCGACAGCTTTATGAGGAGCATCAGCACTGCTCTGCCTGAGCAGAACCATCACCGCCATAGGTTGTCAAATAACCCGGGTTTAACCCACACAGGTAAGTCCAATGGGGTGCAGGCATGTCCTCTATGCTTACAGCTTCCCGTGGGTGTTGGTTTGATACCGTTTGGGGACAGCCAAGGAGGCATCTGCAGGCAACAAAGGTAGGTGTGTGCTTGTGTGTGTGTTTCCTATGCAGATCCTAAGCCCAGTGTCACATGCAAGTAGGAGGAGTAAGAAGGGTTCCTGGCAAATCCGGGTTATGGATTGCATTTAAAAAGGCCCCGTGGGAGTGCAATGGGCCCCTGTCTTGCTGCTTAGCAATAATGGTATGGGTTTAGGTTCTGCTGTGTGTACTGGTGGTTGACTGCCCCCCAGCCCAGAGTGTGCATGGAAAATTGTCTGGCAGCCTCCCTGACAGCAAGCAGTGATAGTGCCCATGAAGGGCACCTTGTTGGGCCCGCCCCTTTCACGGTTATCGCTTCTCGGCCTTTTGGCTAAGATCAAGTGTAGTATCTGTTCTTATCAGTTTAATATCTGATACGTCCCCTATCTGGGGACCATATATTAAATGGATTTTTGAGAACGGGGGCCGATTTCGAAGCTTGCTTCCGTCGCCCTATGCATTGACCCGATATGGCAGTATCTTCGGGTACAGTGCACCACCCCCTTACAGGGTTAAAAAGAAAGATTCCTACTTTCATTGCTACCTGCTTGCTGGCTAGCCAGCTAGCCAGCCCTGTGGGCCTTGCTGCTGCTGCAGCCAAAAAACAAAAGGTGCTGCTGCTGCTGCTTCTGCTGCTTCTGCTTCTGCTTGTGTCTGGCCGCTGTTGGAGCGTCCAGGCACAGGACTTCTGCTGCTGCTGACTAAATGGCCTCCTTAATTGGATCATTTGAGTAGCCAGCACACCTGTGCAGGTAGGGCATGACATGATAGGCAGCTGCCTTGATAGCGGGTGGGTGCTGAATGTTCCTAATTGACAAAATAAGATTAATGCTTATGAAGAAATATAAAATCTCATCCCTTCCCCAATATCGCGCCACACCCCTACCCCTTAATTCCCTGGTTGAACTTGATGGACATATGTCTTTTTTCGACCGTACTAACTATGTAACTATGTAACATAACATGGGGGGGGGGGGGGTCTCCTGGCTGTTCACACAGGTGTGTCATTGCTGTACATTGACCATGCATTGCTTCTGTGGTATTGCAAAGGCAAAGACAAATGCTTCCAGCCATCCATTGCACTAATGGATTGGTCATCAGCTGGCTGTCTATGTCCCGCATCAATATAGACCAAAGTACAGAGGGTTAGGCTATGCTATTGTGCACCTACCTGATGCATCAGAAGGTGCGAGGCCCTTGCTAAATTCTGTGCACAGACTTTGAGATCTATACTTTAGACTGTATCTAAACCTGCTCCAACATGGACTGACATTCTGGCCTACTTTCAGCCGATGCGACTTGTCTGTCGCTGAACAGTCGCTTTTTATGTATTCAGCACCTATGTATAATGTTGTAAAAATGCTCTAGAAGCTAAAGTCGCAGAAATGTCACACATATTTGGCCTGCAACTTTCTGTGCGACAAATTCAGACAGGAAAAATCAGTATAAATCCTTAGAAAATTATCCCCCAGTGTCTCCATCTGCTGGCGGTATTGAATAAGCATTGCTGCACTGATGGGGTATGCATTAGACGAAAAAAAAGAAGAAAAAGAAGAATAATACGCCCAGAAAAGAGGCGAAAAGGAGAAAAACGTAAAAAAACGTGAAAAAAAAGTAAGAGGAAGAGAAGGGAAAAAAAGGTGGAAATGGGTTTAAAAGTGATTTCGGCGGAGAAATATATATATATATATATATATATATATATATATATATATATATATACGCGCACACACACACATATATATAAACGTATTCTCCGTTGAGATATTGCAGCCGCTGCTGTGTCCAGGCCCAGGAGCCTTAGCACTGTGCTGTGATGTCACTCAATACCACTGACATCACTAGGTGTAAACAACATCTCTCCTTTGCTGTGTATGTGACTATGGAGCTGTTTGGTGATGTCGTCTATTATGGCCTTCATAGAAGCAACAGGAGATTGTTGCATCCATCTAGAACCCTCAGAACTACAGTGCTATGATGTCACTCACTTCCACAGGCCTTGCAGAGTGTAAACAACAACAACCCAGCTTTGTTGTGTATGTAACCATAGGGATTTGTGATGTCACCTAGAACCTTCACAGCAGCGACAGCTTTATGAGGAGCATCAGCACTGCTCTGCCTGAGCAGAACCATCACCGCCATAGGTTGTCAAATAACCCGGGTTTAACCCACACAGGTAAGTCCAATGGGGTGCAGGCATGTCCTCTATGCTTACAGCTTCCCGTGGGTGTTGGTTTGATACCGTTTGGGGACAGCCAAGGAGGCATCTGCAGGCAACAAAGGTAGGTGTGTGCTTGTGTGTGTGTTTCCTATGCAGATCCTAAGCCCAGTGTCACATGCAAGTAGGAGGAGTAAGAAGGGTTCCTGGCAAATCCGGGTTATGGATTGCATTTAAAAAGGCCCCGTGGGAGTGCAATGGGCCCCTGTCTTGCTGCTTAGCAATAATGGTATGGTAATGGTATGGGTTTAGGTTCTGCTGTGTGTACTGGTGGTTGACTGCCCCCCAGCCCAGAGTGTGCATGGAAAATTGTCTGGCAGCCTCCCTGACAGCAAGCAGTGATAGTGCCCATGAAGGGCACCTTGTTGGGCCCGCCCCTTTCACGGTTATCGCTTCTCGGCCTTTTGGCTAAGATCAAGTGTAGTATCTGTTCTTATCAGTTTAATATCTGATACGTCCCCTATCTGGGGACCATATATTAAATGGATTTTTGAGAACGGGGGCCGATTTCGAAGCTTGCTTCCGTCGCCCTATGCATTGACCCGATATGGCAGTATCTTCGGGTACAGTGCACCACCCCCTTACAGGGTTAAAAAGAAAGATTCCTACTTTCATTGCTACCTGCTTGCTGGCTAGCCAGCTAGCCAGCCCTGTGGGCCTTGCTGCTGCTGCAGCCAAAAAACAAAAGGTGGTGCTGCTGCTGCTTCTGCTGCTTCTGCTTCTGCTTGTGTCTGGCCGCTGTTGGAGCGTCCAGGCACAGGACTTCTGCTGCTGCTGACTAAATGGCCTCCTTAATTGGATCATTTGAGTAGCCAGCACACCTGTGCAGGTAGGGCATGACATGATAGGCAGCTGCCTTGATAGCGGGTGGGTGCTGAATGTTCCTAATTGACAAAATAAGATTAATGCTTATGAAGAAATATAAAATCTCATCCCTTCCCCAATATCGCGCCACACCCCTACCCCTTAATTCCCTGGTTGAACTTGATGGACATATGTCTTTTTTCGACCGTACTAACTATGTAACTATGTAACATAACATGGGGGGGGGGGGGGGTCTCCTGGCTGTTCACACAGGTGTGTCATTGCTGTACATTGACCATGCATTGCTTCTGTGGTATTGCAAAGGCAAAGACAAATGCTTCCAGCCATCCATTGCACTAATGGATTGGTCATCAGCTGGCTGTCTATGTCCCGCATCAATATAGACCAAAGTACAGAGGGTTAGGCTATGCTATTGTGCACCTACCTGATGCATCAGAAGGTGCGAGGCCCTTGCTAAATTCTGTGCACAGACTTTGAGATCTATACTTTAGACTGTATCTAAACCTGCTCCAACATGGACTGACATTCTGGCCTACTTTCAGCCGATGCGACTTGTCTGTCGCTGAACAGTCGCTTTTTATGTATTCAGCACCTATGTATAATGTTGTAAAAATGCTCTAGAAGCTAAAGTCGCAGAAATGTCACACATATTTGGCCTGCAACTTTCTGTGCGACAAATTCAGACAGGAAAAATCAGTATAAATCCTTAGAAAATTATCCCCCAGTGTCTCCATCTGCTGGCGGTATTGAATAAGCATTGCTGCACTGATGGGGTATGCATTAGACGAAAAAAAAGAAGAAAAAGAAGAATAATACGCCCAGAAAAGAGGCGAAAAGGAGAAAAACGTAAAAAAACGTGAAAAAAAAGTAAGAGGAAGAGAAGGGAAAAAAAGGTGGAAATGGGTTTAAAAGTGATTTCGGCGGAGAATATATATATATATATATATATATATATATACGCGCACACACACACATATATATAAACGTATTCTCCGTTGAGATATTGCAGCCGCTGCTGTGTCCAGGCCCAGGAGCCTTAGCACTGTGCTGTGATGTCACTCAATACCACTGACATCACTAGGTGTAAACAACATCTCTCCTTTGCTGTGTATGTGACTATGGAGCTGTTTGGTGATGTCGTCTATTATGGCCTTCATAGAAGCAACAGGAGATTGTTGCATCCATCTAGAACCCTCAGAACTACAGTGCTATGATGTCACTCACTTCCACAGGCCTTGCAGAGTGTAAACAACAACAACCCAGCTTTGTTGTGTATGTAACCATAGGGATTTGTGATGTCACCTAGAACCTTCACAGCAGCGACAGCTTTATGAGGAGCATCAGCACTGCTCTGCCTGAGCAGAACCATCACCGCCATAGGTTGTCAAATAACCCGGGTTTAACCCACACAGGTAAGTCCAATGGGGTGCAGGCATGTCCTCTATGCTTACAGCTTCCCGTGGGTGTTGGTTTGATACCGTTTGGGGACAGCCAAGGAGGCATCTGCAGGCAACAAAGGTAGGTGTGTGCTTGTGTGTGTGTTTCCTATGCAGATCCTAAGCCCAGTGTCACATGCAAGTAGGAGGAGTAAGAAGGGTTCCTTCCTGGCAAATCCGGGTTATGGATTGCATTTAAAAAGGCCCCGTGGGAGTGCAATGGGCCCCTGTCTTGCTGCTTAGCAATAATGGTATGGGTTTAGGTTCTGCTGTGTGTACTGGTGGTTGACTGCCCCCCAGCCCAGAGTGTGCATGGAAAATTGTCTGGCAGCCTCCCTGACAGCAAGCAGTGATAGTGCCCATGAAGGGCACCTTGTTGGGCCCGCCCCTTTCACGGTTATCGCTTCTCGGCCTTTTGGCTAAGATCAAGTGTAGTATCTGTTCTTATCAGTTTAATATCTGATACGTCCCCTATCTGGGGACCATATATTAAATGGATTTTTGAGAACGGGGGCCGATTTCGAAGCTTGCTTCCGTCGCCCTATGCATTGACCCGATATGGCAGTATCTTCGGGTACAGTGCACCACCCCCTTACAGGGTTAAAAAGAAAGATTCCTACTTTCATTGCTACCTGCTTGCTGGCTAGCCAGCTAGCCAGCCCTGTGGGCCTTGCTGCTGCTGCAGCCAAAAAACAAAAGGTGGTGCTGCTGCTGCTTGCTTCTGCTTCTGCTTGTGTCTGGCCGCTGTTGGAGCGTCCAGGCACAGGACTTCTGCTGCTGCTGACTAAATGGCCTCCTTAATTGGATCATTTGAGTAGCCAGCACACCTGTGCAGGTAGGGCATGACATGATAGGCAGCTGCCTTGATAGCGGGTGGGTGCTGAATGTTCCTAATTGACAAAATAAGATTAATGCTTATGAAGAAATATAAAATCTCATCCCTTCCCCAATATCGCGCCACACCCCTACCCCTTAATTCCCTGGTTGAACTTGATGGACATATGTCTTTTTTCGACCGTACTAACTATGTAACTATGTAACATAACATGGGGGGGGGGGGTCTCCTGGCTGTTCACACAGGTGTGTCATTGCTGTACATTGACCATGGATTGCTTCTGTGGTATTGCAAAGGCAAAGACAAATGCTTCCAGCCATCCATTGCACTAATGGATTGGTCATCAGCTGGCTGTCTATGTCCCGCATCAATATAGACCAAAGTACAGAGGGTTAGGCTATGCTATTGTGCACCTACCTGATGCATCAGAAGGTGCGAGGCCCTTGCTAAATTCTGTGCACAGACTTTGAGATCTATACTTTAGACTGTATCTAAACCTGCTCCAACATGGACTGACATTCTGGCCTACTTTCAGCCGATGCGACTTGTCTGTCGCTGAACAGTCGCTTTTTATGTATTCAGCACCTATGTATAATGTTGTAAAAATGCTCTAGAAGCTAAAGTCGCAGAAATGTCACACATATTTGGCCTGCAACTTTCTGTGCGACAAATTCAGACAGGAAAAATCAGTATAAATCCTTAGAAAATTATCCCCCAGTGTCTCCATCTGCTGGCGGTATTGAATAAGCATTGCTGCACTGATGGGGTATGCATTAGACGAAAAAAAAGAAGAAAAAGAAGAATAATACGCCCAGAAAAGAGGCGAAAAGGAGAAAAACGTAAAAAAACGTGAAAAAAAAGTAAGAGGAAGAGAAGGGAAAAAAAGGTGGAAATGGGTTTAAAAGTGATTTCGGCGGAGAATATATATATATATATATATATATATATATATATATATATATATATACGCGCACACACACACATATATATAAACGTATTCTCCGTTGAGATATTGCAGCCGCTGCTGTGTCCAGGCCCAGGAGCCTTAGCACTGTGCTGTGATGTCACTCAATACCACTGACATCACTAGGTGTAAACAACATCTCTCCTTTGCTGTGTATGTGACTATGGAGCTGTTTGGTGATGTCGTCTATTATGGCCTTCATAGAAGCAACAGGAGATTGTTGCATCCATCTAGAACCCTCAGAACTACAGTGCTATGATGTCACTCACTTCCACAGGCCTTGCAGAGTGTAAACAACAACAACCCAGCTTTGTTGTGTATGTAACCATAGGGATTTGTGATGTCACCTAGAACCTTCACAGCAGCGACAGCTTTATGAGGAGCATCAGCACTGCTCTGCCTGAGCAGAACCATCACCGCCATAGGTTGTCAAATAACCCGGGTTTAACCCACACAGGTAAGTCCAATGGGGTGCAGGCATGTCCTCTATGCTTACAGCTTCCCGTGGGTGTTGGTTTGATACCGTTTGGGGACAGCCAAGGAGGCATCTGCAGGCAACAAAGGTAGGTGTGTGCTTGTGTGTGTGTTTCCTATGCAGATCCTAAGCCCAGTGTCACATGCAAGTAGGAGGAGTAAGAAGGGTTCCTGGCAAATCCGGGTTATGGATTGCATTTAAAAAGGCCCCGTGGGAGTGCAATGGGCCCCTGTCTTGCTGCTTAGCAATAATGGTATGGGTTTAGGTTCTGCTGTGTGTACTGGTGGTTGACTGCCCCCCAGCCCAGAGTGTGCATGGAAAATTGTCTGGCAGCCTCCCTGACAGCAAGCAGTGATAGTGCCCATGAAGGGCACCTTGTTGGGCCCGCCCCTTTCACGGTTATCGCTTCTCGGCCTTTTGGCTAAGATCAAGTGTAGTATCTGTTCTTATCAGTTTAATATCTGATACGTCCCCTATCTGGGGACCATATATTAAATGGATTTTTGAGAACGGGGGCCGATTTCGAAGCTTGCTTCCGTCGCCCTATGCATTGACCCGATATGGCAGTATCTTCGGGTACAGTGCACCACCCCCTTACAGGGTTAAAAAGAAAGATTCCTACTTTCATTGCTACCTGCTTGCTGGCTAGCCAGCTAGCCAGCCCTGTGGGCCTTGCTGCTGCTGCAGCCAAAAAACAAAAGGTGGTGCTGCTGCTGCTTCTGCTGCTTCTGCTTCTGCTTGTGTCTGGCCGCTGTTGGAGCGTCCAGGCACAGGACTTCTGCTGCTGCTGACTAAATGGCCTCCTTAATTGGATCATTTGAGTAGCCAGCACACCTGTGCAGGTAGGGCATGACATGATAGGCAGCTGCCTTGATAGCGGGTGGGTGCTGAATGTTCCTAATTGACAAAATAAGATTAATGCTTATGAAGAAATATAAAATCTCATCCCTTCCCCAATATCGCGCCACACCCCTACCCCTTAATTCCCTGGTTGAACTTGATGGACATATGTCTTTTTTCGACCGTACTAACTATGTAACTATGTAACATAACATGGGGGGGGGTCTCCTGGCTGTTCACACAGGTGTGTCATTGCTGTACATTGACCATGCATTGCTTCTGTGGTATTGCAAAGGCAAAGACAAATGCTTCCAGCCATCCATTGCACTAATGGATTGGTCATCAGCTGGCTGTCTATGTCCCGCATCAATATAGACCAAAGTACAGAGGGTTAGGCTATGCTATTGTGCACCTACCTGATGCATCAGAAGGTGCGAGGCCCTTGCTAAATTCTGTGCACAGACTTTGAGATCTATACTTTAGACTGTATCTAAACCTGCTCCAACATGGACTGACATTCTGGCCTACTTTCAGCCGATGCGACTTGTCTGTCGCTGAACAGTCGCTTTTTATGTATTCAGCACCTATGTATAATGTTGTAAAAATGCTCTAGAAGCTAAAGTCGCAGAAATGTCACACATATTTGGCCTGCAACTTTCTGTGCGACAAATTCAGACAGGAAAAATCAGTATAAATCCTTAGAAAATTATCCCCCAGTGTCTCCATCTGCTGGCGGTATTGAATAAGCATTGCTGCACTGATGGGGTATGCATTAGACGAAAAAAAAGAAGAAAAAGAAGAATAATACGCCCAGAAAAGAGGCGAAAAGGAGAAAAACGTAAAAAAACGTGAAAAAAAAGTAAGAGGAAGAGAAGGGAAAAAAAGGTGGAAATGGGTTTAAAAGTGATTTCGGCGGAGAAATATATATATATATATATATATATATATATATATATATATATATATACGCGCACACACACACATATATATAAACGTATTCTCCGTTGAGATATTGCAGCCGCTGCTGTGTCCAGGCCCAGGAGCCTTAGCACTGTGCTGTGATGTCACTCAATACCACTGACATCACTAGGTGTAAACAACATCTCTCCTTTGCTGTGTATGTGACTATGGAGCTGTTTGGTGATGTCGTCTATTATGGCCTTCATAGAAGCAACAGGAGATTGTTGCATCCATCTAGAACCCTCAGAACTACAGTGCTATGATGTCACTCACTTCCACAGGCCTTGCAGAGTGTAAACAACAACAACCCAGCTTTGTTGTGTATGTAACCATAGGGATTTGTGATGTCACCTAGAACCTTCACAGCAGCGACAGCTTTATGAGGAGCATCAGCACTGCTCTGCCTGAGCAGAACCATCACCGCCATAGGTTGTCAAATAACCCGGGTTTAACCCACACAGGTAAGTCCAATGGGGTGCAGGCATGTCCTCTATGCTTACAGCTTCCCGTGGGTGTTGGTTTGATACCGTTTGGGGACAGCCAAGGAGGCATCTGCAGGCAACAAAGGTAGGTGTGTGCTTGTGTGTGTGTTTCCTATGCAGATCCTAAGCCCAGTGTCACATGCAAGTAGGAGGAGTAAGAAGGGTTCCTGGCAAATCCGGGTTATGGATTGCATTTAAAAAGGCCCCGTGGGAGTGCAATGGGCCCCTGTCTTGCTGCTTAGCAATAATGGTATGGGTTTAGGTTCTGCTGTGTGTACTGGTGGTTGACTGCCCCCCAGCCCAGAGTGTGCATGGAAAATTGTCTGGCAGCCTCCCTGACAGCAAGCAGTGATAGTGCCCATGAAGGGCACCTTGTTGGGCCCGCCCCTTTCACGGTTATCGCTTCTCGGCCTTTTGGCTAAGATCAAGTGTAGTATCTGTTCTTATCAGTTTAATATCTGATACGTCCCCTATCTGGGGACCATATATTAAATGGATTTTTGAGAACGGGGGCCGATTTCGAAGCTTGCTTCCGTCGCCCTATGCATTGACCCGATATGGCAGTATCTTCGGGTACAGTGCACCACCCCCTTACAGGGTTAAAAAGAAAGATTCCTACTTTCATTGCTACCTGCTTGCTGGCTAGCCAGCTAGCCAGCCCTGTGGGCCTTGCTGCTGCTGCAGCCAAAAAACAAAAGGTGGTGCTGCTGCTGCTTCTTCTGCTTCTGCTTGTGTCTGGCCGCTGTTGGAGCGTCCAGGCACAGGACTTCTGCTGCTGCTGACTAAATGGCCTCCTTAATTGGATCATTTGAGTAGCCAGCACACCTGTGCAGGTAGGGCATGACATGATAGGCAGCTGCCTTGATAGCGGGTGGGTGCTGAATGTTCCTAATTGACAAAATAAGATTAATGCTTATGAAGAAATATAAAATCTCATCCCTTCCCCAATATCGCGCCACACCCCTACCCCTTAATTCCCTGGTTGAACTTGATGGACATATGTCTTTTTTCGACCGTACTAACTATGTAACTATGTAACATAACATGGGGGGGGGGGTCTCCTGGCTGTTCACACAGGTGTGTCATTGCTGTACATTGACCATGGATTGCTTCTGTGGTATTGCAAAGGCAAAGACAAATGCTTCCAGCCATCCATTGCACTAATGGATTGGTCATCAGCTGGCTGTCTATGTCCCGCATCAATATAGACCAAAGTACAGAGGGTTAGGCTATGCTATTGTGCACCTACCTGATGCATCAGAAGGTGCGAGGCCCTTGCTAAATTCTGTGCACAGACTTTGAGATCTATACTTTAGACTGTATCTAAACCTGCTCCAACATGGACTGACATTCTGGCCTACTTTCAGCCGATGCGACTTGTCTGTCGCTGAACAGTCGCTTTTTATGTATTCAGCACCTATGTATAATGTTGTAAAAATGCTCTAGAAGCTAAAGTCGCAGAAATGTCACACATATTTGGCCTGCAACTTTCTGTGCGACAAATTCAGACAGGAAAAATCAGTATAAATCCTTAGAAAATTATCCCCCAGTGTCTCCATCTGCTGGCGGTATTGAATAAGCATTGCTGCACTGATGGGGTATGCATTAGACGAAAAAAAAGAAGAAAAAGAAGAATAATACGCCCAGAAAAGAGGCGAAAAGGAGAAAAACGTAAAAAAACGTGAAAAAAAAGTAAGAGGAAGAGAAGGGAAAAAAAGGTGGAAATGGGTTTAAAAGTGATTTCGGCGGAGAAATATATATATATATATATATATATATATATATATATATATATATACGCGCACACACACACATATATATAAACGTATTCTCCGTTGAGATATTGCAGCCGCTGCTGTGTCCAGGCCCAGGAGCCTTAGCACTGTGCTGTGATGTCACTCAATACCACTGACATCACTAGGTGTAAACAACATCTCTCCTTTGCTGTGTATGTGACTATGGAGCTGTTTGGTGATGTCGTCTATTATGGCCTTCATAGAAGCAACAGGAGATTGTTGCATCCATCTAGAACCCTCAGAACTACAGTGCTATGATGTCACTCACTTCCACAGGCCTTGCAGAGTGTAAACAACAACAACCCAGCATTGTTGTGTATGTAACCATAGGGATTTGTGATGTCACCTAGAACCTTCACAGCAGCGACAGCTTTATGAGGAGCATCAGCACTGCTCTGCCTGAGCAGAACCATCACCGCCATAGGTTGTCAAATAACCCGGGTTTAACCCACACAGGTAAGTCCAATGGGGTGCAGGCATGTCCTCTATGCTTACAGCTTCCCGTGGGTGTTGGTTTGATACCGTTTGGGGACAGCCAAGGAGGCATCTGCAGGCAACAAAGGTAGGTGTGTGCTTGTGTGTGTGTTTCCTATGCAGATCCTAAGCCCAGTGTCACATGCAAGTAGGAGGAGTAAGAAGGGTTCCTGGCAAATCCGGGTTATGGATTGCATTTAAAAAGGCCCCGTGGGAGTGCAATGGGCCCCTGTCTTGCTGCTTAGCAATAATGGTATGGGTTTAGGTTCTGCTGTGTGTACTGGTGGTTGACTGCCCCCCAGCCCAGAGTGTGCATGGAAAATTGTCTGGCAGCCTCCCTGACAGCAAGCAGTGATAGTGCCCATGAAGGGCACCTTGTTGGGCCCGCCCCTTTCACGGTTATCGCTTCTCGGCCTTTTGGCTAAGATCAAGTGTAGTATCTGTTCTTATCAGTTTAATATCTGATACGTCCCCTATCTGGGGACCATATATTAAATGGATTTTTGAGAACGGGGGCCGATTTCGAAGCTTGCTTCCGTCGCCCTATGCATTGACCCGATATGGCAGTATCTTCGGGTACAGTGCACCACCCCCTTACAGGGTTAAAAAGAAAGATTCCTACTTTCATTGCTACCTGCTTGCTGGCTAGCCAGCTAGCCAGCCCTGTGGGCCTTGCTGCTGCTGCAGCCAAAAAACAAAAGGTGGTGCTGCTGCTGCTTCTGCTGCTTCTGCTTCTGCTTGTGTCTGGCCGCTGTTGGAGCGTCCAGGCACAGGACTTCTGCTGCTGCTGACTAAATGGCCTCCTTAATTGGATCATTTGAGTAGCCAGCACACCTGTGCAGGTAGGGCATGACATGATAGGCAGCTGCCTTGATAGCGGGTGGGTGCTGAATGTTCCTAATTGACAAAATAAGATTAATGCTTATGAAGAAATATAAAATCTCATCCCTTCCCCAATATCGCGCCACACCCCTACCCCTTAATTCCCTGGTTGAACTTGATGGACATATGTCTTTTTTCGACCGTACTAACTATGTAACTATGTAACATAACATGGGGGGGGGGGGGGGGTCTCCTGGCTGTTCACACAGGTGTGTCATTGCTGTACATTGACCATGCATTGCTTCTGTGGTATTGCAAAGGCAAAGACAAATGCTTCCAGCCATCCATTGCACTAATGGATTGGTCATCAGCTGGCTGTCTATGTCCCGCATCAATATAGACCAAAGTACAGAGGGTTAGGCTATGCTATTGTGCACCTACCTGATGCATCAGAAGGTGCGAGGCCCTTGCTAAATTCTGTGCACAGACTTTGAGATCTATACTTTAGACTGTATCTAAACCTGCTCCAACATGGACTGACATTCTGGCCTACTTTCAGCCGATGCGACTTGTCTGTCGCTGAACAGTCGCTTTTTATGTATTCAGCACCTATGTATAATGTTGTAAAAATGCTCTAGAAGCTAAAGTCGCAGAAATGTCACACATATTTGGCCTGCAACTTTCTGTGCGACAAATTCAGACAGGAAAAATCAGTATAAATCCTTAGAAAATTATCCCCCAGTGTCTCCATCTGCTGGCGGTATTGAATAAGCATTGCTGCACTGATGGGGTATGCATTAGACGAAAAAAAAGAAGAAAAAGAAGAATAATACGCCCAGAAAAGAGGCGAAAAGGAGAAAAACGTAAAAAAACTTGAAAAAAAAGTAAGAGGAAGAGAAGGGAAAAAAAGGTGGAAATGGGTTTAAAAGTGATTTCGGCGGAGAAATATATATATATATATATATATATATATATATATATATATATATATATACGCGCACACACACACATATATATAAACGTATTCTCCGTTGAGATATTGCAGCCGCTGCTGTGTCCAGGCCCAGGAGCCTTAGCACTGTGCTGTGATGTCACTCAATACCACTGACATCACTAGGTGTAAACAACATCTCTCCTTTGCTGTGTATGTGACTATGGAGCTGTTTGGTGATGTCGTCTATTATGGCCTTCATAGAAGCAACAGGAGATTGTTGCATCCATCTAGAACCCTCAGAACTACAGTGCTATGATGTCACTCACTTCCACAGGCCTTGCAGAGTGTAAACAACAACAACCCAGCTTTGTTGTGTATGTAACCATAGGGATTTGTGATGTCACCTAGAACCTTCACAGCAGCGACAGCTTTATGAGGAGCATCAGCACTGCTCTGCCTGAGCAGAACCATCACCGCCATAGGTTGTCAAATAACCCGGGTTTAACCCACACAGGTAAGTCCAATGGGGTGCAGGCATGTCCTCTATGCTTACAGCTTCCCGTGGGTGTTGGTTTGATACCGTTTGGGGACAGCCAAGGAGGCATCTGCAGGCAACAAAGGTAGGTGTGTGCTTGTGTGTGTGTTTCCTATGCAGATCCTAAGCCCAGTGTCACATGCAAGTAGGAGGAGTAAGAAGGGTTCCTGGCAAATCCGGGTTATGGATTGCATTTAAAAAGGCCCCGTGGGAGTGCAATGGGCCCCTGTCTTGCTGCTTAGCAATAATGGTATGGGTTTAGGTTCTGCTGTGTGTACTGGTGGTTGACTGCCCCCCAGCCCAGAGTGTGCATGGAAAATTGTCTGGCAGCCTCCCTGACAGCAAGCAGTGATAGTGCCCATGAAGGGCACCTTGTTGGGCCCGCCCCTTTCACGGTTATCGCTTCTCGGCCTTTTGGCTAAGATCAAGTGTAGTATCTGTTCTTATCAGTTTAATATCTGATACGTCCCCTATCTGGGGACCATATATTAAATGGATTTTTGAGAACGGGGGCCGATTTCGAAGCTTGCTTCCGTCGCCCTATGCATTGACCCGATATGGCAGTATCTTCGGGTACAGTGCACCACCCCCTTACAGGGTTAAAAAGAAAGATTCCTACTTTCATTGCTACCTGCTTGCTGGCTAGCCAGCTAGCCAGCCCTGTGGGCCTTGCTGCTGCTGCAGCCAAAAAACAAAAGGTGGTGCTGCTGCTGCTTCTGCTGCTTCTGCTTCTGCTTGTGTCTGGCCGCTGTTGGAGCGTCCAGGCACAGGACTTCTGCTGCTGCTGACTAAATGGCCTCCTTAATTGGATCATTTGAGTAGCCAGCACACCTGTGCAGGTAGGGCATGACATGATAGGCAGCTGCCTTGATAGCGGGTGGGTGCTGAATGTTCCTAATTGACAAAATAAGATTAATGCTTATGAAGAAATATAAAATCTCATCCCTTCCCCAATATCGCGCCACACCCCTACCCCTTAATTCCCTGGTTGAACTTGATGGACATATGTCTTTTTTCGACCGTACTAACTATGTAACTATGTAACATAACATGGGGGGGGGGGGGGGTCTCCTGGCTGTTCACACAGGTGTGTCATTGCTGTACATTGACCATGCATTGCTTCTGTGGTATTGCAAAGGCAAAGACAAATGCTTCCAGCCATCCATTGCACTAATGGATTGGTCATCAGCTGGCTGTCTATGTCCCGCATCAATATAGACCAAAGTACAGAGGGTTAGGCTATGCTATTGTGCACCTACCTGATGCATCAGAAGGTGCGAGGCCCTTGCTAAATTCTGTGCACAGACTTTGAGATCTATACTTTAGACTGTATCTAAACCTGCTCCAACATGGACTGACATTCTGGCCTACTTTCAGCCGATGCGACTTGTCTGTCGCTGAACAGTCGCTTTTTATGTATTCAGCACCTATGTATAATGTTGTAAAAATGCTCTAGAAGCTAAAGTCGCAGAAATGTCACACATATTTGGCCTGCAACTTTCTGTGCGACAAATTCAGACAGGAAAAATCAGTATAAATCCTTAGAAAATTATCCCCCAGTGTCTCCATCTGCTGGCGGTATTGAATAAGCATTGCTGCACTGATGGGGTATGCATTAGACGAAAAAAAAGAAGAAAAAGAAGAATAATACGCCCAGAAAAGAGGCGAAAAGGAGAAAAACGTAAAAAAACGTGAAAAAAAAGTAAGAGGAAGAGAAGGGAAAAAAAGGTGGAAATGGGTTTAAAAGTGATTTCGGCGGAGAAATATATATATATATATATATATATATATATATATATATATATATATATACGCGCACACACACACATATATATAAACGTATTCTTCGTTGAGATATTGCAGCCGCTGCTGTGTCCAGGCCCAGGAGCCTTAGCACTGTGCTGTGATGTCACTCAATACCACTGACATCACTAGGTGTAAACAACATCTCTCCTTTGCTGTGTATGTGACTATGGAGCTGTTTGGTGATGTCGTCTATTATGGCCTTCATAGAAGCAACAGGAGATTGTTGCATCCATCTAGAACCCTCAGAACTACAGTGCTATGATGTCACTCACTTCCACAGGCCTTGCAGAGTGTAAACAACAACAACCCAGCTTTGTTGTGTATGTAACCATAGGGATTTGTGATGTCACCTAGAACCTTCACAGCAGCGACAGCTTTATGAGGAGCATCAGCACTGCTCTGCCTGAGCAGAACCATCACCGCCATAGGTTGTCAAATAACCCGGGTTTAACCCACACAGGTAAGTCCAATGGGGTGCAGGCATGTCCTCTATGCTTACAGCTTCCCGTGGGTGTTGGTTTGATACCGTTTGGGGACAGCCAAGGAGGCATCTGCAGGCAACAAAGGTAGGTGTGTGCTTGTGTGTGTGTTTCCTATGCAGATCCTAAGCCCAGTGTCACATGCAAGTAGGAGGAGTAAGAAGGGTTCCTGGCAAATCCGGGTTATGGATTGCATTTAAAAAGGCCCCGTGGGAGTGCAATGGGCCCCTGTCTTGCTGCTTAGCAATAATGGTATGGGTTTAGGTTCTGCTGTGTGTACTGGTGGTTGACTGCCCCCCAGCCCAGAGTGTGCATGGAAAATTGTCTGGCAGCCTCCCTGACAGCAAGCAGTGATAGTGCCCATGAAGGGCACCTTGTTGGGCCCGCCCCTTTCACGGTTATCGCTTCTCGGCCTTTTGGCTAAGATCAAGTGTAGTATCTGTTCTTATCAGTTTAATATCTGATACGTCCCCTATCTGGGGACCATATATTAAATGGATTTTTGAGAACGGGGGCCGATTTCGAAGCTTGCTTCCGTCGCCCTATGCATTGACCCGATATGGCAGTATCTTCGGGTACAGTGCACCACCCCCTTACAGGGTTAAAAAGAAAGATTCCTACTTTCATTGCTACCTGCTTGCTGGCTAGCCAGCTAGCCAGCCCTGTGGGCCTTGCTGCTGCTGCAGCCAAAAAACAAAAGGTGGTGCTGCTGCTGCTTCTGCTGCTTCTGCTGCTTCTGCTTCTGCTTGTGTCTGGCCGCTGTTGGAGCGTCCAGGCACAGGACTTCTGCTGCTGCTGACTAAATGGCCTCCTTAATTGGATCATTTGAGTAGCCAGCACACCTGTGCAGGTAGGGCATGACATGATAGGCAGCTGCCTTGATAGCGGGTGGGTGCTGAATGTTCCTAATTGACAAAATAAGATTAATGCTTATGAAGAAATATAAAATCTCATCCCTTCCCCAATATCGCGCCACACCCCTACCCCTTAATTCCCTGGTTGAACTTGATGGACATATGTCTTTTTTCGACCGTACTAACTATGTAACTATGTAACATAACATGGGGGGGGGGGGTCTCCTGGCTGTTCACACAGGTGTGTCATTGCTGTACATTGACCATGCATTGCTTCTGTGGTATTGCAAAGGCAAAGACAAATGCTTCCAGCCATCCATTGCACTAATGGATTGGTCATCAGCTGGCTGTCTATGTCCCGCATCAATATAGACCAAAGTACAGAGGGTTAGGCTATGCTATTGTGCACCTACCTGATGCATCAGAAGGTGCGAGGCCCTTGCTAAATTCTGTGCACAGACTTTGAGATCTATACTTTAGACTGTATCTAAACCTGCTCCAACATGGACTGACATTCTGGCCTACTTTCAGCCGATGCGACTTGTCTGTCGCTGAACAGTCGCTTTTTATGTATTCAGCACCTATGTATAATGTTGTAAAAATGCTCTAGAAGCTAAAGTCGCAGAAATGTCACACATATTTGGCCTGCAACTTTCTGTGCGACAAATTCAGACAGGAAAAATCAGTATAAATCCTTAGAAAATTATCCCCCAGTGTCTCCATCTGCTGGCGGTATTGAATAAGCATTGCTGCACTGATGGGGTATGCATTAGACGAAAAAAAAGAAGAAAAAGAAGAATAATACGCCCAGAAAAGAGGCGAAAAGGAGAAAAACGTAAAAAAACGTGAAAAAAAAGTAAGAGGAAGAGAAGGGAAAAAAAGGTGGAAATGGGTTTAAAAGTGATTTCGGCGGAGAAATATATATATATATATATATATATATATATATATATATATATATATATACGCGCACACACACACATATATATATATAAACGTATTCTCCGTTGAGATATTGCAGCCGCTGCTGTGTCCAGGCCCAGGAGCCTTAGCACTGTGCTGTGATGTCACTCAATACCACTGACATCACTAGGTATAAACAACATCTCTCCTTTGCTGTGTATGTGACTATGGAGCTGTTTGGTGATGTCGTCTATTATGGCCTTCATAGAAGCAACAGGAGATTGTTGCATCCATCTAGAACCCTCAGAACTACAGTGCTATGATGTCACTCACTTCCACAGGCCTTGCAGAGTGTAAACAACAACAACCCAGCTTTGTTGTGTATGTAACCATAGGGATTTGTGATGTCACCTAGAACCTTCACAGCAGCGACAGCTTTATGAGGAGCATCAGCACTGCTCTGCCTGAGCAGAACCATCACCGCCATAGGTTGTCAAATAACCCGGGTTTAACCCACACAGGTAAGTCCAATGGGGTGCAGGCATGTCCTCTATGCTTACAGCTTCCCGTGGGTGTTGGTTTGATACCGTTTGGGGACAGCCAAGGAGGCATCTGCAGGCAACAAAGGTAGGTGTGTGCTTGTGTGTGTGTTTCCTATGCAGATCCTAAGCCCAGTGTCACATGCAAGTAGGAGGAGTAAGAAGGGTTCCTGGCAAATCCGGGTTATGGATTGCATTTAAAAAGGCCCCGTGGGAGTGCAATGGGCCCCTGTCTTGCTGCTTAGCAATAATGGTATGGGTTTAGGTTCTGCTGTGTGTACTGGTGGTTGACTGCCCCCCAGCCCAGAGTGTGCATGGAAAATTGTCTGGCAGCCTCCCTGACAGCAAGCAGTGATAGTGCCCATGAAGGGCACCTTGTTGGGCCCGCCCCTTTCACGGTTATCGCTTCTCGGCCTTTTGGCTAAGATCAAGTGTAGTATCTGTTCTTATCAGTTTAATATCTGATACGTCCCCTATCTGGGGACCATATATTAAATGGATTTTTGAGAACGGGGGCCGATTTCGAAGCTTGCTTCCGTCGCCCTATGCATTGACCCGATATGGCAGTATCTTCGGGTACAGTGCACCACCCCCTTACAGGGTTAAAAAGAAAGATTCCTACTTTCATTGCTACCTGCTTGCTGGCTAGCCAGCTAGCCAGCCCTGTGGGCCTTGCTGCTGCTGCAGCCAAAAAACAAAAGGTGGTGCTGCTGCTGCTTCTGCTGCTTCTGCTGCTTCTGCTTCTGCTTGTGTCTGGCCGCTGTTGGAGCGTCCAGGCACAGGACTTCTGCTGCTGCTGACTAAATGGCCTCCTTAATTGGATCATTTGAGTAGCCAGCACACCTGTGCAGGTAGGGCATGACATGATAGGCAGCTGCCTTGATAGCGGGTGGGTGCTGAATGTTCCTAATTGACAAAATAAGATTAATGCTTATGAAGAAATATAAAATCTCATCCCTTCCCCAATATCGCGCCACACCCCTACCCCTTAATTCCCTGGTTGAACTTGATGGACATATGTCTTTTTTCGACCGTACTAACTATGTAACTATGTAACATAACATGGGGGGGGTCTCCTGGCTGTTCACACAGGTGTGTCATTGCTGTACATTGACCATGCATTGCTTCTGTGGTATTGCAAAGGCAAAGACAAATGCTTCCAGCCATCCATTGCACTAATGGATTGGTCATCAGCTGGCTGTCTATGTCCCGCATCAATATAGACCAAAGTACAGAGGGTTAGGCTATGCTATTGTGCACCTACCTGATGCATCAGAAGGTGCGAGGCCCTTGCTAAATTCTGTGCACAGACTTTGAGATCTATACTTTAGACTGTATCTAAACCTGCTCCAACATGGACTGACATTCTGGCCTACTTTCAGCCGATGCGACTTGTCTGTCGCTGAACAGTCGCTTTTTATGTATTCAGCACCTATGTATAATGTTGTAAAAATGCTCTAGAAGCTAAAGTCGCAGAAATGTCACACATATTTGGCCTGCAACTTTCTGTGCGACAAATTCAGACAGGAAAAATCAGTATAAATCCTTAGAAAATTATCCCCCAGTGTCTCCATCTGCTGGCGGTATTGAATAAGCATTGCTGCACTGATGGGGTATGCATTAGACGAAAAAAAAGAAGAAAAAGAAGAATAATACGCCCAGAAAAGAGGCGAAAAGGAGAAAAACGTAAAAAAACGTGAAAAAAAAGTAAGAGGAAGAGAAGGGAAAAAAAGGTGGAAATGGGTTTAAAAGTGATTTCGGCGGAGAAATATATATATATATATATATATATATATATATATATACGCGCACACACACACATATATATATATAAACGTATTCTCCGTTGAGATATTGCAGCCGCTGCTGTGTCCAGGCCCAGGAGCCTTAGCACTGTGCTGTGATGTCACTCAATACCACTGACATCACTAGGTATAAACAACATCTCTCCTTTGCTGTGTATGTGACTATGGAGCTGTTTGGTGATGTCGTCTATTATGGCCTTCATAGAAGCAACAGGAGATTGTTGCATCCATCTAGAACCCTCAGAACTACAGTGCTATGATGTCACTCACTTCCACAGGCCTTGCAGAGTGTAAACAACAACAACCCAGCTTTGTTGTGTATGTAACCATAGGGATTTGTGATGTCACCTAGAACCTTCACAGCAGCGACAGCTTTATGAGGAGCATCAGCACTGCTCTGCCTGAGCAGAACCATCACCGCCATAGGTTGTCAAATAACCCGGGTTTAACCCACACAGGTAAGTCCAATGGGGTGCAGGCATGTCCTCTATGCTTACAGCTTCCCGTGGGTGTTGGTTTGATACCGTTTGGGGACAGCCAAGGAGGCATCTGCAGGCAACAAAGGTAGGTGTGTGCTTGTGTGTGTGTTTCCTATGCAGATCCTAAGCCCAGTGTCACATGCAAGTAGGAGGAGTAAGAAGGGTTCCTGGCAAATCCGGGTTATGGATTGCATTTAAAAAGGCCCCGTGGGAGTGCAATGGGCCCCTGTCTTGCTGCTTAGCAATAATGGTATGGGTTTAGGTTCTGCTGTGTGTACTGGTGGTTGACTGCCCCCCAGCCCAGAGTGTGCATGGAAAATTGTCTGGCAGCCTCCCTGACAGCAAGCAGTGATAGTGCCCATGAAGGGCACCTTGTTGGGCCCGCCCCTTTCACGGTTATCGCTTCTCGGCCTTTTGGCTAAGATCAAGTGTAGTATCTGCATTTGGTCTGGTCGGAAGGTGTCTGTGGTACCCCGCTTCTCGGCCTTGGGGGATTGTCTCTCCTTACGGAGGGACTTCACCCCCTTGCTGCTATTGGGGAGCGGGCTTAGTCCACGGACAACGGGTTGCGATCCCCCTGTCTCTGGGACCTTGTGTCTCAGAAGGCATTTTCGGTACGTTGAGCGTTACCTGTAGCTTCGGAAGCACCTAGGGTACCCCCGACCTCTGCCTTGGGTAAGGGTTCTGCTTTTATAGCGGGATTCCGAGCCCCTGCTGCTATTGGGGAAGGGGCTTAGTCCCTGGGTGTGGAAGATGCCGTTCTCCTGGGCTTTCCCCTCTGGGGAAATGTCGATGCGAAATACCATCCGCATAGAGGTGTCGGAGAGCCATCGTCAGTTGAAGAACCTCCGCTTCATTGCGGAGGTGATTCTTCTTGACTACTTCCGCCTCAATAGGGAGGACATCCTGTGTCTAAATGACCAGGAAAGCCGTGGCCTGTATACCGTCACCTTCACGGCCACGGCGTGTTGCGATAACATCTATGCAACCTTGTCTGGTGCGGACCAGAGGGACGATCGACTCGACGGTCTTTCGTTCCAGTTCCTCTATGGTGAGGAACATATACCGTTGGTGGTGGCTATGCACAGCCCTCATGTGACCACGGAGGATATAGCCACTTTTCTTCGGCGATACTGCGAAGAGGTGCGATTCGCAAACAAAATCTTGAACTCCGTGCGGTTCTGGAACGGCAAGAGGAAGTTCTGGGTCAAGCTCCGTAAGGATCCCGGTGGTATTGGGGGTCTTTGCCATCCGCCCCCAAATTTTGCCATCGGGAGAGTTCGGGGCTTCCTGTTCTATCCTCAAATGCCTATGTATTGCCGAAATTGCTTGAGGTTTGGCCACACCCAGGAGACCTGCGGCGCGGAGCGTGTGATTCGCTGCAATAGGTGTGGCCAAGAAGGTCACATAGCCTCAAGATGTAGCCATACGATAAGGTGCAACCTCTGCGGAGAGGAAAATCACGATTTTAATTCCTGTCCCCATAAAGCAAAAACTACGATGGGTGGGTCAAGGCTGGGCCCACCCAAAGAGGGGACAGGACAAAAGACGTCCTTTTTTAAGATGCCCAAACCCCAGATGGCAGGTACTGATGGGTCCAGGCCCAAGACCTCTGGTGCTCCATCGGGGGGCCCACCGGTGGTAGTGCTAGGGGGAGGCCATGGGGATTCCACGAAGCCCGGGCGGGTGATCGAGTTTACTGCCCGGGAAATTGAAAGACGTCGATCGACTTCCTACCTGGCTCAAGAGCCCGCCGAAACTTCTGAAGGGGGCTCACCTGTGGCGGGTGGCAGCCGACGGTCCTCGGTGGGGGCAAAAGTGGACCCAAAATTGCAGCATAAGCCAGGTACTGGCTTGGCCCAGGGTCGCCCTGCTCCGGACGAAGAGGCCCCGGTGAAAGCCCGCCGGAAGGGGAGCCAGGTGGCCAGGTCTGAGCCCGGTCCTGTTACTCCGCCTATACAGGACAGGGCCAAGAAGACAAGTGGCGCCAAACCAGGGTTTGCTGCCCCGCCAGCAGTGGACCCGGTGGGTAAAACTGGCCATCGTCGATCGATGGGGAAGTTGGAGCAACAGTCCTCAGCAACGCTTGCTGGGGAACAAGCGATGAAAACTTCCCAAGGTAGCGGCAAAGGTTCCGGAAAAGAGGCCTCACAGGCCCCTGTGCAGCAGTTCCAGTCGTCAAATGATGAAAGAAGACGCAGATCCATCAGCCGGGGGCCAGAGATTACATCGAGTGAGAGCAACACAGAGGATATGGACAGCAGTGTGACATTTAAAAGACAAAGAGAAGAAGAAGAGGAAGACATTCAAAGGAAAGCGGCGTGCCGTAGTTCGGACGAGAGCGAGCTCAGGGTCGGGGCATCATCGATCTCAAGCTCCGACCCTCAGAACATCAAGGAGCTGATGACCCCGCAGGCGGGGGATGACGGTACGCAGCTTATTATTGACTTTGATTCTCCAAGCACGGACTCTCCATAAACTATGCCTATCCCTGTAAAAATTGCCTCACTCAATGTGAGGTCCTTAAAGAGCCCTGATCGCAGGGCTGCTTTATTTTCTTATCTAGAGACATGTGACTTTGACCTTTGCCTGCTACAAGAATGTGGAATCCCTAGTAAAATGGACTATAAAGACTTAAAAGAAGACTGGAAGCTGGGCCCATCCATATGGTCCGGTGCAAATGACTGTCGTTCTGTGGGTGTTGGGCTGCTCTGCCGAGGCCAGTCCTTTTCTATTCATACAGTAACTGAGATTGTGCCTGGCAGAGCTCTTTTAATTCATCTATATTTTAATGGACTTTTAATTCGTGTTTTAAATGTGTATGCCCCTCCTGATAAACAGGAGCGGGCAGAACTATTTGAAATTTTACCACTGTTTTGTGTTGGGTCTTCCCCCCTGCTGGTGGGAGGTGATTTTAACTGCATACGTGATGGGGAACACCGGCAGGGTGGGGATATTAATCGTAAAGACCGCACTTCTTACCTGCTTAAAAATTTTATTGATGATTTTAATTTGAAAGATTGCTGGAAGGATCTCTTGCCGGAGGACCCAGGCGCCACATGGTCCAATGGAAGAGTGAGCTCCAGAATCGATTTTATTTTTTCCTCTAGAGCTTTTAAACCCCTGAAATGCACGCTCGAGCAGAATATCTTCTCTGATCATAAGCTCCTCTTGGTGGGCCTGGAGCTAGAGGGGGAGCAAAAAGCAAAAAGGGGCCTCTGGAGATTAAACACCACACTCCTAGAGGACCCTGAGATAAAAGAGGAGTTTGTGCGGACCTACCAATGCTGGCAATCACAAAGAAAACCCCACGAGCCTATGCTGCACTGGTGGGAGGGCACCAAATCTAAAATCAGATTTTTTTTTATCAAAGCAGGTAAGAAGAAGGCAAAAATGGAAAAACAGTGGTTTTATGTTCTTAACATGCGTTTAAATGTACTTTTTAAATTGAAAGAAGCTGGTATGGATGTAGAAAATGATATTTTAAACCTTAAAACTGAAATAAAACATGCCATAGAAAAGAAAGGGAAACAAATCATTTTTAACTCACATGTGCAGCACCTGGAGGAGGGCGAGAAATGTTCCCGTTTCTTTTTTAAAAAAGTGATGAATAGGAGGGATATCATCCAAAACCTTGAGGGTGAATCCACTCCAAAAGGCATGTTAGATGCAGTTTTTAACTTCTACCAGCTTCTTTTTAATAAGAAAGATCTTAATCCATCCTTTTTAGAACATGTTCTTAATTCCCTTGATTTTAAGCTAGATGTTTTAGACCAGGAGGTTTTATCCCGTGATCTTAACTTAGATGAACTTTTATTTGTTTTTAAAAGTTTTTCTAGTGGGAAGGCCCCTGGGGAAGATGGTTTACCCATCGAATTTTATTTAGCTTTTTGGGATATTTTAAAGGATGATATGGTTTTATTGTATAAAGAAACTTTTATTGTTAATGAACTTCCCCCTTCCTGGAGGAGGGGGATTGTATCATTACTTTTTAAAAAGGGTGAAAAGGATATGCTAAAAAATTGGCGCCCCATCACACTTTTAAATGTTGATTATAAAGTTTTAGCCAAGTTATTAGCTGTCCGTTTTAAACCTTTTATTCATAAATTAATTCACCCAAATCAGGTTTGTGGGGTACCTGGAAGGTCTATAGCTGAATCCCTAAATATTTTAAGAGATGTTTTATGGTATTTTAAGGATAGAAATCAAACTGTAGCAATTTTATCCTTAGACTTTGAAAAAGCCTTTGATAGGGTCTCCCATGAATACCTGTTTTTAGTTCTTAAAAAGATGGCAGTGCCTGAAACGATTTTAAGCCGAATCATGCTTTTATACCGATCCTGTTTTAGTCAAGTCTCTGTTAATGGCTTTTTAACCAGCGGTGTTCCTCTTTTATCAGGTGTCAAACAGGGCTGCCCCCTGTCCCCACTCCTTTTTATTTGCGCAATCGAACCACTGATGGCCCTCCTCAGAAAAGACCGGGTAGTAAGAGGCGTACCGATACCTGGTGGAGGAGGGACCCATCTAAAGGTGTTGGGGTACATGGATGATGTCACCATACTGTGCCCGGACTCTCCATCCATGAGGGGGGCATTGAGGAACACCAGCTATTTCTGCGAGGTCTCTGGTTTTAAGCTAAACACAGATAAATGTGACTGTTTTTATATTGGCTCCTGGGATTCATCCATCACCCCAGGAGTCACAATGCAACAGGATCAAATTAAAGTTTTAGGTATTGTTTTTAACCAGGTCAATGATGGGAGCCCTAACTGGGATTCAGCTATAGCTAAGATGGAGAAGAAGATTTTAATGTGGAATCTTAGAAACCTTACCATGGAGGGGAAGATTTTAATAATAAAGATGGTTTTACTCCCTATTATGCTATACATTGCCATGGTATTTCCTCCATCTATTTTATACATTAAAAAAGTAACTAGAATTGTTTTTACTTTTTTATGGGGTTCAAAAATGGAGAAATTAAAGCGTGATTTTATGTACAAAAGTAAAGATAATGGCGGGAAAGATGTTCCTAACCTTTTTACTTTCTTTTACATAAAGTATTTCTGTTTCTGTTTTAAAATTATTAAATCCGATGGCATTTTTAGCTGCTTTTTAAGGTACGCTGCGGGCATGGTTTTTAAAAGATGGTTGCGCATCCCTCTGAACGCTCCGGTGCTTCTGTGTCCCCCAAAACATTATGTGGTGTTGGAAAAGACAGTCAGGCTCCTAGGTCTCCAAGATTTGGAGCCTGACATACTGGGGGACCAGAGAAAGGTATCAAAGGTCCTCAGGCGGAGTGAGGTTACCCTGGCAGTGTCCAATTTCACACAGGCAAGATCCAAAAAGGTATGGCGGAACGTGTACGGGAAGTTTCTGGCGAATGTACACAGGGATCTTGCCTGGGCAATCGTCCACCAGTGCCTCCCTACTCGTGAGTTTCAGCACAGGCGAGGACTGGTGGCGAGAGCCAAGTGCCCGAGAGATGGCTGCGGAGTGGACGAAACGGTGCTGCACATATTTTGGAACTGCCCTTTTGCACGGGAGCTTTGGAGGAAGGTAGGCCCACTTTTGAAGTGGGCCTGCGGCCTAAAAGATTTTAATCACGAATGTGTCTTTTACGGTCTTTTTAACTGCCCCAATTTTAAACAGCAGATGATCTGCTGGATGATTATTAATTGTTTTAAAAATGCCATCTGGAAAGTTAGGAACATCTTACTTTTTAAACATGATTTTATTGATGTTAAAAACTGTATAAAGCTGGCCCTGAGTGAGATGTACATCTATTACCTAAGAGACAAGAAACAGTTGGGGGCCAGCGAGGCAGCATCCATGTGGTGTCTGCCTCTATGGAACGAAATAACAGTATAATCAGTTTTTATGACATTTGTATAATGTTTTATCCTGCCATTTTTATTTTTTCTCCTTTTATTACTGGTTTTATTATTTGTATTTTAAAACTTTTGTGAACCTTTTATTATTTTGCATTTTAAATTTTGTATGGTTTCTTATTTATTCAATAAAATTTTGTTGAAACCTTATCTGTTCTTATCAGTTTAATATCTGATACGTCCCCTATCTGGGGACCATATATTAAATGGATTTTTGAGAACGGGGGCCGATTTCGAAGCTTGCTTCCGTCGCCCTATGCATTGACCCGATATGGCAGTATCTTCGGGTACAGTGCACCACCCCCTTACAGGGTTAAAAAGAAAGATTCCTACTTTCATTGCTACCTGCTTGCTGGCTAGCCAGCTAGCCAGCCCTGTGGGCCTTGCTGCTGCTGCAGCCAAAAAACAAAAGGTGGTGCTGCTGCTGCTTCTGCTGCTTCTGCTTCTGCTTGTGTCTGGCCGCTGTTGGAGCGTCCAGGCACAGGACTTCTGCTGCTGCTGACTAAATGGCCTCCTTAATTGGATCATTTGAGTAGCCAGCACACCTGTGCAGGTAGGGCATGACATGATAGGCAGCTGCCTTGATAGCGGGTGGGTGCTGAATGTTCCTAATTGACAAAATAAGATTAATGCTTATGAAGAAATATAAAATCTCATCCCTTCCCCAATATCGCGCCACACCCCTACCCCTTAATTCCCTGGTTGAACTTGATGGACATATGTCTTTTTTCGACCGTACTAACTATGTAACTATGTAACATAACATGGGGGGGGGGGGGTCTCCTGGCTGTTCACACAGGTGTGTCATTGCTGTACATTGACCATGCATTGCTTCTGTGGTATTGCAAAGGCAAAGACAAATGCTTCCAGCCATCCATTGCACTAATGGATTGGTCATCAGCTGGCTGTCTATGTCCCGCATCAATATAGACCAAAGTACAGAGGGTTAGGCTATGCTATTGTGCACCTACCTGATGCATCAGAAGGTGCGAGGCCCTTGCTAAATTCTGTGCACAGACTTTGAGATCTATACTTTAGACTGTATCTAAACCTGCTCCAACATGGACTGACATTCTGGCCTACTTTCAGCCGATGCGACTTGTCTGTCGCTGAACAGTCGCTTTTTATGTATTCAGCACCTATGTATAATGTTGTAAAAATGCTCTAGAAGCTAAAGTCGCAGAAATGTCACACATATTTGGCCTGCAACTTTCTGTGCGACAAATTCAGACAGGAAAAATCAGTATAAATCCTTAGAAAATTATCCCCCAGTGTCTCCATCTGCTGGCGGTATTGAATAAGCATTGCTGCACTGATGGGGTATGCATTAGACGAAAAAAAAGAAGAAAAAGAAGAATAATACGCCCAGAAAAGAGGCGAAAAGGAGAAAAACGTAAAAAAACGTGAAAAAAAAGTAAGAGGAAGAGAAGGGAAAAAAAGGTGGAAATGGGTTTAAAAGTGATTTCGGCGGAGAAATATATATATATATATATATATATATATATATATATATATACGCGCACACACACACATATATATAAACGTATTCTCCGTTGAGATATTGCAGCCGCTGCTGTGTCCAGGCCCAGGAGCCTTAGCACTGTGCTGTGATGTCACTCAATACCACTGACATCACTAGGTGTAAACAACATCTCTCCTTTGCTGTGTATGTGACTATGGAGCTGTTTGGTGATGTCGTCTATTATGGCCTTCATAGAAGCAACAGGAGATTGTTGCATCCATCTAGAACCCTCAGAACTACAGTGCTATGATGTCACTCACTTCCACAGGCCTTGCAGAGTGTAAACAACAACAACCCAGCTTTGTTGTGTATGTAACCATAGGGATTTGTGATGTCACCTAGAACCTTCACAGCAGCGACAGCTTTATGAGGAGCATCAGCACTGCTCTGCCTGAGCAGAACCATCACCGCCATAGGTTGTCAAATAACCCGGGTTTAACCCACACAGGTAAGTCCAATGGGGTGCAGGCATGTCCTCTATGCTTACAGCTTCCCGTGGGTGTTGGTTTGATACCGTTTGGGGACAGCCAAGGAGGCATCTGCAGGCAACAAAGGTAGGTGTGTGCTTGTGTGTGTGTTTCCTATGCAGATCCTAAGCCCAGTGTCACATGCAAGTAGGAGGAGTAAGAAGGGTTCCTGGCAAATCCGGGTTATGGATTGCATTTAAAAAGGCCCCGTGGGAGTGCAATGGGCCCCTGTCTTGCTGCTTAGCAATAATGGTATGGGTTTAGGTTCTGCTGTGTGTACTGGTGGTTGACTGCCCCCCAGCCCAGAGTGTGCATGGAAAATTGTCTGGCAGCCTCCCTGACAGCAAGCAGTGATAGTGCCCATGAAGGGCACCTTGTTGGGCCCGCCCCTTTCACGGTTATCGCTTCTCGGCCTTTTGGCTAAGATCAAGTGTAGTATCTGTTCTTATCAGTTTAATATCTGATACGTCCCCTATCTGGGGACCATATATTAAATGGATTTTTGAGAACGGGGGCCGATTTCGAAGCTTGCTTCCGTCGCCCTATGCAGTGACCCGATATGGCAGTATCTTCGGGTACAGTGCACCACCCCCTTACAGGGTTAAAAAGAAAGATTCCTACTTTCATTGCTACCTGCTTGCTGGCTAGCCAGCTAGCCAGCCCTGTGGGCCTTGCTGCTGCTGCAGCCAAAAAACAAAAGGTGGTGCTGCTGCTGCTTCTGCTGCTTCTGCTTCTGCTTGTGTCTGGCCGCTGTTGGAGCGTCCAGGCACAGGACTTCTGCTGCTGCTGACTAAATGGCCTCCTTAATTGGATCATTTGAGTAGCCAGCACACCTGTGCAGGTAGGGCATGACATGATAGGCAGCTGCCTTGATAGCGGGTGGGTGCTGAATGTTCCTAATTGACAAAATAAGATTAATGCTTATGAAGAAATATAAAATCTCATCCCTTCCCCAATATCGCGCCACACCCCTACCCCTTAATTCCCTGGTTGAACTTGATGGACATATGTCTTTTTTCGACCGTACTAACTATGTAACTATGTAACATAACATGGGGGGGGGGGGGTCTCCTGGCTGTTCACACAGGTGTGTCATTGCTGTACATTGACCATGCATTGCTTCTGTGGTATTGCAAAGGCAAAGACAAATGCTTCCAGCCATCCATTGCACTAATGGATTGGTCATCAGCTGGCTGTCTATGTCCCGCATCAATATAGACCAAAGTACAGAGGGTTAGGCTATGCTATTGTGCACCTACCTGATGCATCAGAAGGTGCGAGGCCCTTGCTAAATTCTGTGCACAGACTTTGAGATCTATACTTTAGACTGTATCTAAACCTGCTCCAACATGGACTGACATTCTGGCCTACTTTCAGCCGATGCGACTTGTCTGTCGCTGAACAGTCGCTTTTTATGTATTCAGCACCTATGTATAATGTTGTAAAAATGCTCTAGAAGCTAAAGTCGCAGAAATGTCACACATATTTGGCCTGCAACTTTCTGTGCGACAAATTCAGACAGGAAAAATCAGTATAAATCCTTAGAAAATTATCCCCCAGTCCATCTGCTGGCGGTATTGAATAAGCATTGCTGCACTGATGGGGTATGCATTAGACGAAAAAAAAGAAGAAAAAGAAGAATAATACGCCCAGAAAAGAGGCGAAAAGGAGAAAAACGTAAAAAAACGTGAAAAAAAAGTAAGAGGAAGAGAAGGGAAAAAAAGGTGGAAATGGGTTTAAAAGTGATTTCGGCGGAGAAATATATATATATATATATATATATATATATATATATATATATATATATATACGCGCACACACACACATATATATAAACGTATTCTCCGTTGAGATATTGCAGCCGCTGCTGTGTCCAGGCCCAGGAGCCTTAGCACTGTGCTGTGATGTCACTCAATACCACTGACATCACTAGGTGTAAACAACATCTCTCCTTTGCTGTGTATGTGACTATGGAGCTGTTTGGTGATGTCGTCTATTATGGCCTTCATAGAAGCAACAGGAGATTGTTGCATCCATCTAGAACCCTCAGAACTACAGTGCTATGATGTCACTCACTTCCACAGGCCTTGTAGAGTGTAAACAACAACAACCCAGCTTTGTTGTGTATGTAACCATAGGGATTTGTGATGTCACCTAGAACCTTCACAGCAGCGACAGCTTTATGAGGAGCATCAGCACTGCTCTGCCTGAGCAGAACCATCACCACCATAGGTTGTCAAATAACCCGGGTTTAACCCACACAGGTAAGTCCAATGGGGTGCAGGCATGTCCTCTATGCTTACAGCTTCCCGTGGGTGTTGGTTTGATACCGTTTGGGGACAGCCAAGGAGGCATCTGCAGGCAACAAAGGTAGGTGTGTGCTTGTGTGTGTGTTTCCTATGCAGATCCTAAGCCCAGTGTCACATGCAAGTAGGAGGAGTAAGAAGGGTTCCTGGCAAATCCGGGTTATGGATTGCATTTAAAAAGGCCCCGTGGGAGTGCAATGGGCCCCTGTCTTGCTGCTTAGCAATAATGGTATGGGTTTAGGTTCTGCTGTGTGTACTGGTGGTTGACTGCCCCCCAGCCCAGAGTGTGCATGGAAAATTGTCTGGCAGCCTCCCTGACAGCAAGCAGTGATAGTGCCCATGAAGGGCACCTTGTTGGGCCCGCCCCTTTCACGGTTATCGCTTCTCGGCCTTTTGGCTAAGATCAAGTGTAGTATCTGTTCTTATCAGTTTAATATCTGATACGTCCCCTATCTGGGGACCATATATTAAATGGATTTTTGAGAACGGGGGCCGATTTCGAAGCTTGCTTCCGTCGCCCTATGCATTGACCCGATATGGCAGTATCTTCGGGTACAGTGCACCACCCCCTTACAGGGTTAAAAAGAAAGATTCCTACTTTCATTGCTACCTGCTTGCTGGCTAGCCAGCTAGCCAGCCCTGTGGGCCTTGCTGCTGCTGCTGCAGCCAAAAAACAAAAGGTGGTGCTGCTGCTGCTTCTGCTGCTTCTGCTTCTGCTTGTGTCTGGCCGCTGTTGGAGCGTCCAGGCACAGGACTTCTGCTGCTGCTGACTAAATGGCCTCCTTAATTGGATCATTTGAGTAGCCAGCACACCTGTGCAGGTAGGGCATGACATGATAGGCAGCTGCCTTGATAGCGGGTGGGTGCTGAATGTTCCTAATTGACAAAATAAGATTAATGCTTATGAAGAAATATAAAATCTCATCCCTTCCCCAATATCGCGCCACACCCCTACCCCTTAATTCCCTGGTTGAACTTGATGGACATATGTCTTTTTTCGACCGTACTAACTATGTAACTATGTAACATAACATGGGGGGGGGGGGGGGGGGTCTCCTGGCTGTTCACACAGGTGTGTCATTGCTGTACATTGACCATGCATTGCTTCTGTGGTATTGCAAAGGCAAAGACAAATGCTTCCAGCCATCCATTGCACTAATGGATTGGTCATCAGCTGGCTGTCTATGTCCCGCATCAATATAGACCAAAGTACAGAGGGTTAGGCTATGCTATTGTGCACCTACCTGATGCATCAGAAGGTGCGAGGCCCTTGCTAAATTCTGTGCACAGACTTTGAGATCTATACTTTAGACTGTATCTAAACCTGCTCCAACATGGACTGACATTCTGGCCTACTTTCAGCCGATGCGACTTGTCTGTCGCTGAACAGTCGCTTTTTATGTATTCAGCACCTATGTATAATGTTGTAAAAATGCTCTAGAAGCTAAAGTCGCAGAAATGTCACACATATTTGGCCTGCAACTTTCTGTGCGACAAATTCAGACAGGAAAAATCAGTATAAATCCTTAGAAAATTATCCCCCAGTGTCTCCATCTGCTGGCGGTATTGAATAAGCATTGCTGCACTGATGGGGTATGCATTAGACGAAAAAAAAGAAGAAAAAGAAGAATAATACGCCCAGAAAAGAGGCGAAAAGGAGAAAAACGTAAAAAAACTTGAAAAAAAAGTAAGAGGAAGAGAAGGGAAAAAAAGGTGGAAATGGGTTTAAAAGTGATTTCGGCGGAGAAATATATATATATATATATATATATATATATATATATATATATATATACGCGCACACACACACATATATATAAACGTATTCTCCGTTGAGATATTGCAGCCGCTGCTGTGTCCAGGCCCAGGAGCCTTAGCACTGTGCTGTGATGTCACTCAATACCACTGACATCACTAGGTGTAAACAACATCTCTCCTTTGCTGTGTATGTGACTATGGAGCTGTTTGGTGATGTCGTCTATTATGGCCTTCATAGAAGCAACAGGAGATTGTTGCATCCATCTAGAACCCTCAGAACTACAGTGCTATGATGTCACTCACTTCCACAGGCCTTGCAGAGTGTAAACAACAACAAACCAGCTTTGTTGTGTATGTAACCATAGGGATTTGTGATGTCACCTAGAACCTTCACAGCAGCGACAGCTTTATGAGGAGCATCAGCACTGCTCTGCCTGAGCAGAACCATCACCGCCATAGGTTGTCAAATAACCCGGGTTTAACCCACACAGGTAAGTCCAATGGGGTGCAGGCATGTCCTCTATGCTTACAGCTTCCTGTGGGTGTTGGTTTGATACCGTTTGGGGACAGCCAAGGAGGCATCTGCAGGCAACAAAGGTAGGTGTGTGCTTGTGTGTGTGTTTCCTATGCAGATCCTAAGCCCAGTGTCACATGCAAGTAGGAGGAGTAAGAAGGGTTCCTGGCAAATCCGGGTTATGGATTGCATTTAAAAAGGCCCCGTGGGAGTGCAATGGGCCCCTGTCTTGCTGCTTAGCAATAATGGTATGGGTTTAGGTTCTGCTGTGTGTACTGGTGGTTGACTGCCCCCCAGCCCAGAGTGTGCATGGAAAATTGTCTGGCAGCCTCCCTGACAGCAAGCAGTGATAGTGCCCATGAAGGGCACCTTGTTGGGCCCGCCCCTTTCACGGTTATCGCTTCTCGGCCTTTTGGCTAAGATCAAGTGTAGTATCTGCATTTGGTCTGGTCGGAAGGTGTCTGTGGTACCCCGCTTCTCGGCCTTGGGGGATTGTCTCTCCTTACGGAGGGACTTCACCCCCTTGCTGCTATTGGGGAGCGGGCTTAGTCCACAGACAACGGGTTGCGATCCCCCTGTCTCTGGGACCTTGTGTCTCAGAAGGCATTTTCGGTACGTTGAGCGTTACCTGTAGCTTCGGAAGCACCTAGGGTACCCCCGACCTCTGCCTTGGGTAAGGGTTCCGCTTTTATAGCGGGATTCCGAGCCCCTGCTGCTATTGGGGAAGGGGCTTAGTCCCTGGGTGTGGAAGATGCCGTTCTCCTGGGCTTTCCCCTCTGGGGAAATGTCGATGCGAAATACCATCCGCATAGAGGTGTCGGAGAGCCATCGTCAGTTGAAGAACCTCCGCTTCATTGCGGAGGTGATTCTTCTTGACTACTTCCGCCTCAATAGGGAGGACATCCTGTGTCTAAATGACCAGGAAAGCCGTGGCCTGTATACCGTCACCTTCACGGCCACGGCGTGTTGCGATAACATCTATGCAACCTTGTCTGGTGCGGACCAGAGGGACGATCGACTCGACGGTCTTTCGTTCCAGTTCCTCTATGGTGAGGAACATATACCGTTGGTGGTGGCTATGCACAGCCCTCATGTGACCACGGAGGATATAGCCACTTTTCTTCGGCGATACTGCGAAGAGGTGCGATTCGCAAACAAAATCTTGAACTCCGTGCGGTTCTGGAACGGCAAGAGGAAGTTCTGGGTCAAGCTCCGTAAGGATCCCGGTGGTATTGGGGGTCTTTGCCATCCGCCCCCAAATTTTGCCATCGGGAGAGTTCGGGGCTTCCTGTTCTATCCTCAAATGCCTATGTATTGCCGAAATTGCTTGAGGTTTGGCCACACCCAGGAGACCTGCGGCGCGGAGCGTGTGATTCGCTGCAATAGGTGTGGCCAAGAAGGTCACATAGCCTCAAGATGTAGCCATACGATAAGGTGCAACCTCTGCGGAGAGGAAAATCACGATTTTAATTCCTGTCCCCATAAAGCAAAAACTACGATGGGTGGGTCAAGGCTGGGCCCACCCAAAGAGGGGACAGGACAAAAGACGTCCTTTTTTAAGATGCCCAAACCCCAGATGGCAGGTACTGATGGGTCCAGGCCCAAGACCTCTGGTGCTCCATCGGGGGGCCCACCGGTGGTAGTGCTAGGGGGAGGCCATGGGGATTCCACGAAGCCCGGGCGGGTGATCGAGTTTACTGCCCGGGAAATTGAAAGACGTCGATCGACTTCCTACCTGGCTCAAGAGCCCGCCGAAACTTCTGAAGGGGGCTCAACTGTGGCGGGTGGCAGCCGACGGGCCTCGGTGGGGGCAGAGGTGGACCCAAAATTGCAGCATAAGCCAGGTACTGGCTTGGCCCAGGGTCGCCCTGCTCCGGACGAAGAGGCCCCGGTGAAAGCCCGCCGGAAGGGGAGCCAGGTGGCCAGGTCTGAGCCTGGTCCTGTTACTCCGCCTATACAGGACAGGGCCAAGAAGACAAGTGGCGCCAAACCAGGGTTTGCTGCCCCGCCAGCAGTGGACCCGGTGGGTAAAACTGGCCATCGTCGATCGATGGGGAAGTTGGAGCAACAGTCCTCAGCAACGCTTGCTGGGGAACAAGCGATGAAAACTTCCCAAGGTAGCGGCAAAGGTTCCGGAAAAGAGGCCTCACAGGCCCCTGTGCAGCAGTTCCAGTCGTCAAAAGATGAAAGAAGACGCAGATCCATCAGCCGGGGGCCAGAGATTACATCGAGTGAGAGCAACACAGAGGATATGGATAGCAGTGTGACATTTAAAAGACAAAGAGAAGAAGAAGAGGAAGACATTCAAAGGAAAGCGGCGTGCCGTAGTTCGGACGAGAGCGAGCTCATGGTCGGGGCATCATCGATCTCAAGCTCCGACCCTCAGAACATCAAGGAGCTGATGACCCCGCAGGCGGGGGATGACGGTACGCAGCTTATTATTGACTTTGATTCTCCAAGCACGGACTCTCCATAAACTATGCCTATCCCTGTAAAAATTGCCTCACTCAATGTGAGGTCCTTAAAGAGCCCTGATCGCAGGGCTGCTTTATTTTCTTATCTAGAGACATGTGACTTTGACCTTTGCCTGCTACAAGAATGTGGAATCCCTAGTAAAATGGACTATAAAGACTTAAAAGAAGACTGGAAGCTGGGCCCATCCATATGGTCCGGTGCAAATGACTGTCGTTCTGTGGGTGTTGGGCTGCTCTGCCGAGGCCAGTCCTTTTCTATTCATACAGTAACTGAGATTGTGCCTGGCAGAGCTCTTTTAATTCATCTATATTTTAATGGACTTTTAATTCGTGTTTTAAATGTGTATGCCCCTCCTGATAAACAGGAGCGGGCAGAACTATTTGAAATTTTACCACTGTTTTGTGTTGGGTCTTCCCCCCTGCTGGTGGGAGGTGATTTTAACTGCATACGTGATGGGGAACACCGGCAGGGTGGGGATATTAATCGTAAAGACCGCACTTCTTACCTGCTTAAAAATGTTATTGATGATTTTAATTTGAAAGATTGCTGGAAGGATCTCTTGCCGGAGGACCCGGGCGCCACATGGTCCAATGGAAGAGTGAGCTCCAGAATCGATTTTATTTTTTCCTCTAGAGCTTTTAAACCCCTGAAATGCACGCTCGAGCAGAATATCTTCTCTGATCATAAGCTCCTCTTGGTGGGCCTGGAGCTAGAGGGGGAGCAAAAAGCAAAAAGGGGCCTCTGGAGATTAAACACCACACTCCTAGAGGACCCTGAGATAAAAGAGGAGTTTGTGCGGACCTACCAATGCTGGCAATCACAAAGAAAACCCCACGAGCCTATGCTGCACTGGTGGGAGGGCACCAAATCTAAAATCAGATTTTTTTTTATCAAAGCAGGTAAGAAGAAGGCAAAAATGGAAAAACAGTGGTTTTATGTTCTTAACATGCGTTTAAATGTACTTTTTAAATTGAAAGAAGCTGGTATGGATGTAGAAAATGATATTTTAAACCTTAAAACTGAAATAAAACATGCCATAGAAAAGAAAGGGAAACAAATCATTTTTAACTCACATGTGCAGCACCTGGAGGAGGGCGAGAAATGTTCCCGTTTCTTTTTTAAAAAAGTGATGAATAGGAGGGATATCATCCAAAACCTTGAGGGTGAATCCACTCCAAAAGGCATGTTAGATGCAGTTTTTAACTTCTACCAGCTTCTTTTTAATAAGAAAGATCTTAATCCATCCTTTTTAGAACATGTTCTTAATTCCCTTGATTTTAAGCTAGATGTTTTAGACCAGGAGGTTTTATCCCGTGATCTTAACTTAGATGAACTTTTATTTGTTTTTAAAAGTTTTTCTAGTGGGAAGGCCCCTGGGGAAGATGGTTTACCCATCGAATTTTATTTAGCTTTTTGGGATATTTTAAAGGATGATATGGTTTTATTGTATAAAGAAACTTTTATTGTTAATGAACTTCCCCCTTCCTGGAGGAGGGGGATTGTATCATTACTTTTTAAAAAGGGTGAAAAGGATATGCTAAAAAATTGGCGCCCCATCACACTTTTAAATGTCGATTATAAAGTTTTAGCCAAGTTATTAGCTGTCCGTTTTAAACCTTTTATTCATAAATTAATTCACCCAAATCAGGTTTGTGGGGTACCTGGAAGGTCTATAGCTGAATCCCTAAATATTTTAAGAGATGTTTTATGGTATTTTAAGGATAGAAATCAAACTGTAGCAATTTTATCCTTAGACTTTGAAAAAGCCTTTGATAGGGTCTCCCATGAATACCTGTTTTTAGTTCTTAAAAAGATGGCAGTGCCTGAAACGATTTTAAGCCGAATCATGCTTTTATACCGATCCTGTTTTAGTCAAGTCTCTGTTAATGGCTTTTTAACCAGCGGTGTTCCTCTTTTATCAGGTGTCAAACAGGGCTGCCCCCTGTCCCCACTCCTTTTTATTTGCGCAAGCGAACCACTGATGGCCCTCCTCAGAAAAGACCGGGTAGTAAGAGGCGTACCGATACCTGGTGGAGGAGGGACCCATCTAAAGGTGTTGGGGTACATGGATGATGTCACCATACTGTGCCCGGATTCTCCATCCATGAGGGGGGCATTGAGGAACACCAGCTATTTCTGCGAGGTCTCTGGTTTTAAGCTAAACACAGATAAATGTGACTGTTTTTATATTGGCTCCTGGGATTCATCCATCACCCCAGGAGTCACAATGCAACAGGATCAAATTAAAGTTTTAGGTATTGTTTTTAACCAGGTCAATGATGGGAGCCCTAACTGGGATTCAGCTATAGCTAAGATGGAGAAGAAGATTTTAATGTGGAATCTTAGAAACCTTACCATGGAGGGGAAGATTTTAATAATAAAGATGGTTTTACTCCCTATTATGCTATACATTGCCATGGTATTTCCTCCATCTATTTTATACATAAAAAAAGTAACTAGAATTGTTTTTACTTTTTTATGGGGTTCAAAAATGGAGAAATTAAAGCGTGATTTTATGTACAAAAGTAAAGATAATGGCGGGAAAGATGTTCCTAACCTTTTTACTTTCTTTTACATAAAGTATTTCTGTTTCTGTTTTAAAATTATTAAATCCGATGGCATTTTTAGCTGCTTTTTAAGGTACGCTGCGGGCATGGTTTTTAAAAGATGGTTGCGCATCCCTCTGAATGCTCCGGTGCTTCTGTGTCCCCCAAAACATTATGTGGTGTTGGAAAAGACAGTCAGGCTCCTAGGTCTCCAAGATTTGGAGCCTGACATACTGGGGGACCAGAGAAAGGTATCAAAGGTCCTCAGGTGGAGTTAGGTTACCCTGGCAGTGTCCAATTTCACACAGGCAAGATCCAAAAAGGTATGGCGGAACGTGTACGGGAAGTTTCTGGCGAATGTACACAGGGATCTTGCCTGGGCAATCGTCCACCAGTGCCTCCCTACTCGTGAGTTCCAGCACAGGCGAGGACTGGTGGCGAGAGCCAAGTGCCCGAGAGATGGCTGCGGAGTGGACGAAACGGTGCTGCACATATTTTGGAACTGCCCTTTTGCACGGGAGCTTTGGAGGAAGGTAGGCCCACTTTTGAAGTGGGCCTGCGGCCTAAAAGATTTTAATCACGAATGTGTCTTTTACGGTCTTTTTAACTGCCCCAATTTTAAACAGCAGATGATCTGCTGGATGATTATTAATTGTTTTAAAAATGCCATCTGGAAAGTTAGGAACATCTTACTTTTTAAACATGATTTTATTGATGTTAAAAACTGTATAAAGCTGGCCCTGAGTGAGATGTACATCTATTACCTAAGAGACAAGAAACAGTTGGGGGCCAGCGAGGCAGCATCCATGTGGTGTCTGCCTCTATGGAACGAAATAACAATATAATCAGTTTTTATGACATTTGTATAATGTTTTATCCTGCCATTTTTATTTTTTCTCCTTTTATTACTGGTTTTATTATTTGTATTTTAAAACTTTTGTGAACCTTTTATTATTTAGCATTTTAAATTTTGTATGGTTTCTTATTTATTGAATAAAATTTAGTTGAAACCTTATCTGTTCTTATCAGTTTAATATCTGATACGTCCCCTATCTGGGGACCATATATTAAATGGATTTTTGAGAACGGGGGCCGATTTCGAAGCTTGCTTCCGTCGCCCTATGCATTGACCCGATATGGCAGTATCTTCGGGTACAGTGCACCACCCCCTTACAGGGTTAAAAAGAAAGATTCCTACTTTCATTGCTACCTGCTTGCTGGCTAGCCAGCTAGCCAGCCCTGTGGGCCTTGCTGCTGCTGCAGCCAAAAAACAAAAGGTGGTGCTGCTGCTGCTTCTGCTGCTTCTGCTTCTGCTTGTGTCTGGCCGCTGTTGGAGCGTCCAGGCACAGGACTTCTGCTGCTGCTGACTAAATGGCCTCCTTAATTGGATCATTTGAGTAGCCAGCACACCTGTGCAGGTAGGGCATGACATGATAGGCAGCTGCCTTGATAGCGGGTGGGTGCTGAATGTTCCTAATTGACAAAATAAGATTAATGCTTATGAAGAAATATAAAATCTCATCCCTTCCCCAATATCGCGCCACACCCCTACCCCTTAATTCCCTGGTTGAACTTGATGGACATATGTCTTTTTTCGACCGTACTAACTATGTAACTATGTAACATAACATGGGGGGGGGGGGGGGTCTCCTGGCTGTTCACACAGGTGTGTCATTGCTGTACATTGACCATGCATTGCTTCTGTGGTATTGCAAAGGCAAAGACAAATGCTTCCAGCCATCCATTGCACTAATGGATTGGTCATCAGCTGGCTGTCTATGTCCCGCATCAATATAGACCAAAGTACAGAGGGTTAGGCTATGCTATTGTGCACCTACCTGATGCATCAGAAGGTGCGAGGCCCTTGCTAAATTCTGTGCACAGACTTTGAGATCTATACTTTAGACTGTATCTAAACCTGCTCCAACATGGACTGACATTCTGGCCTACTTTCAGCCGATGCGACTTGTCTGTCGCTGAACAGTCGCTTTTTATGTATTCAGCACCTATGTATAATGTTGTAAAAATGCTCTAGAAGCTAAAGTCGCAGAAATGTCACACATATTTGGCCTGCAACTTTCTGTGCGACAAATTCAGACAGGAAAAATCAGTATAAATCCTTAGAAAATTATCCCCCAGTGTCTCCATCTGCTGGCGGTATTGAATAAGCATTGCTGCACTGATGGGGTATGCATTAGACGAAAAAAAAGAAGAAAAAGAAGAATAATACGCCCAGAAAAGAGGCGAAAAGGAGAAAAACGTAAAAAAACGTGAAAAAAAAGTAAGAGGAAGAGAAGGGAAAAAAAGGTGGAAATGGGTTTAAAAGTGATTTCGGCGGAGAAATATATATATATATATATATATATATATATATATATATATATATATATATATATATATATACGCGCACACACACACATATATATAAACGTATTCTCCGTTGAGATATTGCAGCCGCTGCTGTGTCCAGGCCCAGGAGCCTTAGCACTGTGCTGTGATGTCACTCAATACCACTGACATCACTAGGTGTAAACAACATCTCTCCTTTGCTGTGTATGTGACTATGGAGCTGTTTGGTGATGTCGTCTATTATGGCCTTCATAGAAGCAACAGGAGATTGTTGCATCCATCTAGAACCCTCAGAACTACAGTGCTATGATGTCACTCACTTCCACAGGCCTTGCAGAGTGTAAACAACAACAACCCAGCTTTGTTGTGTATGTAACCATAGGGATTTGTGATGTCACCTAGAACCTTCACAGCAGCGACAGCTTTATGAGGAGCATCAGCACTGCTCTGCCTGAGCAGAACCATCACCGCCATAGGTTGTCAAATAACCCGGGTTTAACCCACACAGGTAAGTCCAATGGGGTGCAGGCATGTCCTCTATGCTTACAGCTTCCCGTGGGTGTTGGTTTGATACCGTTTGGGGACAGCCAAGGAGGCATCTGCAGGCAACAAAGGTAGGTGTGTGCTTGTGTGTGTGTTTCCTATGCAGATCCTAAGCCCAGTGTCACATGCAAGTAGGAGGAGTAAGAAGGGTTCCTGGCAAATCCGGGTTATGGATTGCATTTAAAAAGGCCCCGTGGGAGTGCAATGGGCCCCTGTCTTGCTGCTTAGCAATAATGGTATGGGTTTAGGTTCTGCTGTGTGTACTGGTGGTTGACTGCCCCCCAGCCCAGAGTGTGCATGGAAAATTGTCTGGCAGCCTCCCTGACAGCAAGCAGTGATAGTGCCCATGAAGGGCACCTTGTTGGGCCCGCCCCTTTCACGGTTATCGCTTCTCGGCCTTTTGGCTAAGATCAAGTGTAGTATCTGCATTTGGTCTGGTCGGAAGGTGTCTGTGGTACCCCGCTTCTCGGCCTTGGGGGATTGTCTCTCCTTACGGAGGGACTTCACCCCCTTGCTGCTATTGGGGAGCGGGCTTAGTCCACAGACAACGGGTTGCGATCCCCCTGTCTCTGGGACCTTGTGTCTCAGAAGGCATTTTCGGTACGTTGAGCGTTACCTGTAGCTTCGGAAGCACCTAGGGTACCCCCGACCTCTGCCTTGGGTAAGGGTTCCGCTTTTATAGCGGGATTCCGAGCCCCTGCTGCTATTGGGGAAGGGGCTTAGTCCCTGGGTGTGGAAGATGCCGTTCTCCTGGGCTTTCCCCTCTGGGGAAATGTCGATGCGAAATACCATCCGCATAGAGGTGTCGGAGAGCCATCGTCAGTTGAAGAACCTCCGCTTCATTGCGGAGGTGATTCTTCTTGACTACTTCCGCCTCAATAGGGAGGACATCCTGTGTCTAAATGACCAGGAAAGCCGTGGCCTGTATACCGTCACCTTCACGGCCACGGCTTGTTGCGATAACATCTATGCAACCTTGTCTGGTGCGGACCAGAGGGACGATCGACTCGACGGTCTTTCGTTCCAGTTCCTCTATGGTGAGGAACATATACCGTTGGTGGTGGCTATGCACAGCCCTCATGTGACCACGGAGGATATAGCCACTTTTCTTCGGCGATACTGCGAAGAGGTGCGATTCGCAAACAAAATCTTGAACTCCGTGCGGTTCTGGAACGGCAAGAGGAAGTTCTGGGTCAAGCTCCGTAAGGATCCCGGTGGTATTGGGGGTCTTTGCCATCCGCCCCCAAATTTTGCCATCGGGAGAGTTCGGGGCTTCCTGTTCTATCCTCAAATGCCTATGTATTGCCGAAATTGCTTGAGGTTTGGCCACACCCAGGAGACCTGTGGCGCGGAGCGTGTGATTCGCTGCAATAGGTGTGGCCAAGAAGGTCACATAGCCTCAAGATGTAGCCATACGATAAGGTGCAACCTCTGCGGAGAGGAAAATCACGATTTTAATTCCTGTCCCCATAAAGCAAAAACTACGATGGGTGGGTCAAGGCTGGGCCCACCCAAAGAGGGGACAGGACAAAAGACGTCCTTTTTTAAGATGCCCAAACCCCAGATGGCAGGTACTGATGGGTCCAGGCCCAAGACCTCTGGTGCTCCATCGGGGGGCCCACCGGTGGTAGTGCTAGGGGGAGGCCATGGGGATTCCACGAAGCCCGGGCGGGTGATCGAGTTTACTGCCCGGGAAATTGAAAGACGTCGATCGACTTCCTACCTGGCTCAAGAGCCCGCCGAAACTTCTGAAGGGGGCTCACCTGTGGCGGGTGGCAGCCGACGGGCCTCGGTGGGGGCAGAGGTGGACCCAAAATTGCAGCATAAGCCAGGTACTGGCTTGGCCCAGGGTCGCCCTGCTCCGGACGAAGAGGCCCCGGTGAAAGCCCGCCGGAAGGGGAGCCAGGTGGCCAGGTCTGAGCCTGGTCCTGTTACTCCGCCTATACAGGACAGGGCCAAGAAGACAAGTGGCGCCAAACCAGGGTTTGCTGCCCCGCCAGCAGTGGACCCGGTGGGTAAAACTGGCCATCGTCGATCGATGGGGAAGTTGGAGCAACAGTCCTCAGCAACGCTTGCTGGGGAACAAGCGATGAAAACTTCCCAAGGTAGCGGCAAAGGTTCCGGAAAAGAGGCCTCACAGGCCCCTGTGCAGCAGTTCCAGTCGTCAAAAGATGAAAGAAGACGCAGATCCATCAGCCGGGGGCCAGAGATTACATCGAGTGAGAGCAACACAGAGGATATGGATAGCAGTGTGACATTTAAAAGACAAAGAGAAGAAGAAGAGGAAGACATTCAAAGGAAAGCGGCGTGCCGTAGTTCGGACGAGAGCGAGCTCATGGTCGGGGCATCATCGATCTCAAGCTCCGACCCTCAGAACATCAAGGAGCTGATGACCCCGCAGGCGGGGGATGACGGTACGCAGCTTATTATTGACTTTGGTTCTCCAAGCACGGACTCTCCATAAACTATGCCTATCCCTGTAAAAATTGCCTCACTCAATGTGAGGTCCTTAAAGAGCCCTGATCGCAGGGCTGCTTTATTTTCTTATCTAGAGACATGTGACTTTGACCTTTGCCTGCTACAAGAATGTGGAATCCCTAGTAAAATGGACTATAAAGACTTAAAAGAAGACTGGAAGCTGGGCCCATCCATATGGTCCGGTGCAAATGACTGTCGTTCTGTGGGTGTTGGGCTGCTCTGCCGAGGCCAGTCCTTTTTCTATTCATACAGTAACTGAGATTGTGCCTGGCAGAGCTCTTTTAATTCATCTATATTTTAATGGACTTTTAATTCGTGTTTTAAATGTGTATGCCCCTCCTGATAAACAGGAGCGGGCAGAACTATTTGAAATTTTACCACTGTTTTGTGTTGGGTCTTCCCCCCTGCTGGTGGGAGGTGATTTTAACTGCATACGTGATGGGGAACACCGGCAGGGTGGGGATATTAATCGTAAAGACCGCACTTCTTACCTGCTTAAAAATGTTATTGATGATTTTAATTTGAAAGATTGCTGGAAGGATCTCTTGCCGGAGGACCCGGGCGCCACATGGTCCAATGGAAGAGTGAGCTCCAGAATCGATTTTATTTTTTCCTCTAGAGCTTTTAAACCCCTGAAATGCACGCTCGAGCAGAATATCTTCTCTGATCATAAGCTCCTCTTGGTGGGCCTGGAGCTAGAGGGGGAGCAAAAAGCAAAAAGGGGCCTCTGGAGATTAAACACCACACTCCTAGAGGACCCTGAGATAAAAGAGGAGTTTGTGCGGACCTACCAATGCTGGCAATCACAAAGAAAACCCCACGAGCCTATGCTGCACTGGTGGGAGGGCACCAAATCTAAAATCAGATTTTTTTTTATCAAAGCAGGTAAGAAGAAGGCAAAAATGGAAAAACAGTGGTTTTATGTTCTTAACATGCGTTTAAATGTACTTTTTAAATTGAAAGAAGCTGGTATGGATGTAGAAAATGATATTTTAAACCTTAAAACTGAAATAAAACATGCCATAGAAAAGAAAGGGAAACAAATCATTTTTAACTCACATGTGCAGCACCTGGAGGAGGGCGAGAAATGTTCCCGTTTCTTTTTTAAAAAAGTGATGAATAGGAGGGATATCATCCAAAACCTTGAGGGTGAATCCACTCCAAAAGGCATGTTAGATGCAGTTTTTAACTTCTACCAGCTTCTTTTTAATAAGAAAGATCTTAATCCATCCTTTTTAGAACATGTTCTTAATTCCCTTGATTTTAAGCTAGATGTTTTAGACCAGGAGGTTTTATCCCGTGATCTTAACTTAGATGAACTTTTATTTGTTTTTAAAAGTTTTTCTAGTGGGAAGGCCCCTGGGGAAGATGGTTTACCCATCGAATTTTATTTAGCTTTTTGGGATATTTTAAAGGATGATATGGTTTTATTGTATAAAGAAACTTTTATTGTTAATGAACTTCCCCCTTCCTGGAGGAGGGGGATTGTATCATTACTTTTTAAAAAGGGTGAAAAGGATATGCTAAAAAATTGGCGCCCCATCACACTTTTAAATGTCGATTATAAAGTTTTAGCCAAGTTATTAGCTGTCCGTTTTAAACCTTTTATTCATAAATTAATTCACCCAAATCAGGTTTGTGGGGTACCTGGAAGGTCTATAGCTGAATCCCTAAATATTTTAAGAGATGTTTTATGGTATTTTAAGGATAGAAATCAAACTGTAGCAATTTTATCCTTAGACTTTGAAAAAGCCTTTGATAGGGTCTCCCATGAATACCTGTTTTTAGTTCTTAAAAAGATGGCAGTGCCTGAAACGATTTTAAGCCGAATCATGCTTTTATACCGATCCTGTTTTAGTCAAGTCTCTGTTAATGGCTTTTTAACCAGCGGTGTTCCTCTTTTATCAGGTGTCAAACAGGGCTGCCCCCTGTCCCCACTCCTTTTTATTTGCGCAATCGAACCACTGATGGCCCTCCTCAGAAAAGACCGGGTAGTAAGAGGCGTACCGATACCTGGTGGAGGAGGGACCCATCTAAAGGTGTTGGGGTACATGGATGATGTCACCATACTGTGCCCGGACTCTCCATCCATGAGGGGGGCATTGAGGAACACCAGCTATTTCTGCGAGGTCTCTGGTTTTAAGCTAAACACAGATAAATGTGACTGTTTTTATATTGGCTCCTGGGATTCATCCATCACCCCAGGAGTCACAATGCAACAGGATCAAATTAAAGTTTTAGGTATTGTTTTTAACCAGGTCAATGATGGGAGCCCTAACTGGGATTCAGCTATAGCTAAGATGGAGAAGAAGATTTTAATGTGGAATCTTAGAAACCTTACCATGGAGGGGAAGATTTTAATAATAAAGATGGTTTTACTCCCTATTATGCTATACATTGCCATGGTATTTCCTCCATCTATTTTATACATAAAAAAAGTAACTAGAATTGTTTTTACTTTTTTATGGGGTTCAAAAATGGAGAAATTAAAGCGTGATTTTATGTACAAAAGTAAAGATAATGGCGGGAAAGATGTTCCTAACCTTTTTACTTTCTTTTACATAAAGTATTTCTGTTTCTGTTTTAAAATTATTAAATCCGATGGCATTTTTAGCTGCTTTTTAAGGTACGCTGCGGGCATGGTTTTTAAAAGATGGTTGCGCATCCCTCTGAACGCTCCGGTGCTTCTGTGTCCCCCAAAACATTATGTGGTGTTGGAAAAGACAGTCAGGCTCCTAGGTCTCCAAGATTTGGAGCCTGACATACTGGGGGACCAGAGAAAGGTATCAAAGGTCCTCAGGTGGAGTGAGGTTACCCTGGCAGTGTCCAATTTCACACAGGCAAGATCCAAAAAGGTATGGCGGAACGTGTACGGGAAGTTTCTGGCGAATGTACACAGGGATCTTGCCTGGGCAATCGTCCACCAGTGCCTCCCTACTCGTGAGTTCCAGCACAGGCGAGGACTGGTGGCGAGAGCCAAGTGCCCGAGAGATGGCTGCGGAGTGGACGAAACGGTGCTGCACATATTTTGGAACTGCCCTTTTGCACGGGAGCTTTGGAGGAAGGTAGGCCCACTTTTGAAGTGGGCCTGCGGCCTAAAAGATTTTAATCACGAATGTGTCTTTTACGGTCTTTTTAACTGCCCCAATTTTAAACAGCAGATGATCTGCTGGATGATTATTAATTGTTTTAAAAATGCCATCTGGAAAGTTAGGAACATCTTACTTTTTAAACATGATTTTATTGATGTTAAAAACTGTATAAAGCTGGCCCTGAGTGAGATGTACATCTATTACCTAAGAGACAAGAAACAGTTGGGGGCCAGCGAGGCAGCATCCATGTGGTGTCTGCCTCTATGGAACGAAATAACAATATAATCAGTTTTTATGACATTTGTATAATGTTTTATCCTGCCATTTTTATTTTTTCTCCTTTTATTACTGGTTTTAATATTTGTATTTTAAAACTTTTGTGAACCTTTTATTATTTAGCATTTTAAATTTTGTATGGTTTCTTATTTATTGAATAAAATTTAGTTGAAACCTTATCTGTTCTTATCAGTTTAATATCTGATACGTCCCCTATCTGGGGACCATATATTAAATGGATTTTTGAGAACGGGGGCCGATTTCGAAGCTTGCTTCCGTCGCCCTATGCATTGACCCGATATGGCAGTATCTTCGGGTACAGTGCACCACCCCCTTACAGGGTTAAAAAGAAAGATTCCTACTTTCATTGCTACCTGCTTGCTGGCTAGCCAGCTAGCCAGCCCTGTGGGCCTTGCTGCTGCTGCAGCCAAAAAACAAAAGGTGGTGCTGCTGCTGCTTCTGCTGCTTCTGCTTCTGCTTGTGTCTGGCCGCTGTTGGAGCGTCCAGGCACAGGACTTCTGCTGCTGCTGACTAAATGGCCTCCTTAATTGGATCATTTGAGTAGCCAGCACACCTGTGCAGGTAGGGCATGACATGATAGGCAGCTGCCTTGATAGCGGGTGGGTGCTGAATGTTCCTAATTGACAAAATAAGATTAATGCTTATGAAGAAATATAAAATCTCATCCCTTCCCCAATATCGCGCCACACCCCTACCCCTTAATTCCCTGGTTGAACTTGATGGACATATGTCTTTTTTCGACCGTACTAACTATGTAACTATGTAACATAACATGGGGGGGGTCTCCTGGCTGTTCACACAGGTGTGTCATTGCTGTACATTGACCATGCATTGCTTCTGTGGTATTGCAAAGGCAAAGACAAATGCTTCCAGCCATCCATTGCACTAATGGATTGGTCATCAGCTGGCTGTCTATGTCCCGCATCAATATAGACCAAAGTACAGAGGGTTAGGCTATGCTATTGTGCACCTACCTGATGCATCAGAAGGTGCGAGGCCCTTGCTAAATTCTGTGCACAGACTTTGAGATCTATACTTTAGACTGTATCTAAACCTGCTCCAACATGGACTGACATTCTGGCCTACTTTCAGCCGATGCGACTTGTCTGTCGCTGAACAGTCGCTTTTTATGTATTCAGCACCTATGTATAATGTTGTAAAAATGCTCTAGAAGCTAAAGTCGCAGAAATGTCACACATATTTGGCCTGCAACTTTCTGTGCGACAAATTCAGACAGGAAAAATCAGTATAAATCCTTAGAAAATTATCCCCCAGTGTCTCCATCTGCTGGCGGTATTGAATAAGCATTGCTGCACTGATGGGGTATGCATTAGACGAAAAAAAAGAAGAAAAAGAAGAATAATACGCCCAGAAAAGAGGCGAAAAGGAGAAAAACGTAAAAAAACGTGAAAAAAAAGTAAGAGGAAGAGAAGGGAAAAAAAGGTGGAAATGGGTTTAAAAGTGATTTCGGCGGAGAAATATATATATATATATATATATATATATATATATATATATATACGCGCACACACACACATATATATAAACGTATTCTCCGTTGAGATATTGCAGCCGCTGCTGTGTCCAGGCCCAGGAGCCTTAGCACTGTGCTGTGATGTCACTCAATACCACTGACATCACTAGGTGTAAACAACATCTCTCCTTTGCTGTGTATGTGACTATGGAGCTGTTTGGTGATGTCGTCTATTATGGCCTTCATAGAAGCAACAGGAGATTGTTGCATCCATCTAGAACCCTCAGAACTACAGTGCTATGATGTCACTCACTTCCACAGGCCTTGCAGAGTGTAAACAACAACAACCCAGCTTTGTTGTGTATGTAACCATAGGGATTTGTGATGTCACCTAGAACCTTCACAGCAGCGACAGCTTTATGAGGAGCATCAGCACTGCTCTGCCTGAGCAGAACCATCACCGCCATAGGTTGTCAAATAACCCGGGTTTAACCCACACAGGTAAGTCCAATGGGGTGCAGGCATGTCCTCTATGCTTACAGCTTCCCGTGGGTGTTGGTTTGATACCGTTTGGGGACAGCCAAGGAGGCATCTGCAGGCAACAAAGGTAGGTGTGTGCTTGTGTGTGTGTTTCCTATGCAGATCCTAAGCCCAGTGTCACATGCAAGTAGGAGGAGTAAGAAGGGTTCCTGGCAAATCCGGGTTATGGATTGCATTTAAAAAGGCCCCGTGGGAGTGCAATGGGCCCCTGTCTTGCTGCTTAGCAATAATGGTATGGGTTTAGGTTCTGCTGTGTGTACTGGTGGTTGACTGCCCCCCAGCCCAGAGTGTGCATGGAAAATTGTCTGGCAGCCTCCCTGACAGCAAGCAGTGATAGTGCCCATGAAGGGCACCTTGTTGGGCCCGCCCCTTTCACGGTTATCGCTTCTCGGCCTTTTGGCTAAGATCAAGTGTAGTATCTGCATTTGGTCTGGTCGGAAGGTGTCTGTGGTACCCCGCTTCTCGGCCTTGGGGGATTGTCTCTCCTTACGGAGGGACTTCACCCCCTTGCTGCTATTGGGGAGCGGGCTTAGTCCACAGACAACGGGTTGCGATCCCCCTGTCTCTGGGACCTTGTGTCTCAGAAGGCATTTTCGGTACGTTGAGCGTTACCTGTAGCTTCGGAAGCACCTAGGGTACCCCCGACCTCTGCCTTGGGTAAGGGTTCCGCTTTTATAGCGGGATTCCGAGCCCCTGCTGCTATTGGGGAAGGGGCTTAGTCCCTGGGTGTGGAAGATGCCGTTCTCCTGGGCTTTCCCCTCTGGGGAAATGTCGATGCGAAATACCATCCGCATAGAGGTGTCGGAGAGCCATCGTCAGTTGAAGAACCTCCGCTTCATTGCGGAGGTGATTCTTCTTGACTACTTCCGCCTCAATAGGGAGGACATCCTGTGTCTAAATGACCAGGAAAGCCGTGGCCTGTATACCGTCACCTTCACGGCCACGGCTTGTTGCGATAACATCTATGCAACCTTGTCTGGTGCGGACCAGAGGGACGATCGACTCGACGGTCTTTCGTTCCAGTTCCTCTATGGTGAGGAACATATACCGTTGGTGGTGGCTATGCACAGCCCTCATGTGACCACGGAGGATATAGCCACTTTTCTTCGGCGATACTGCGAAGAGGTGCGATTCGCAAACAAAATCTTGAACTCCGTGCGGTTCTGGAACGGCAAGAGGAAGTTCTGGGTCAAGCTCCGTAAGGATCCCGGTGGTATTGGGGGTCTTTGCCATCCGCCCCCAAATTTTGCCATCGGGAGAGTTCGGGGCTTCCTGTTCTATCCTCAAATGCCTATGTATTGCCGAAATTGCTTGAGGTTTGGCCACACCCAGGAGACCTGTGGCGCGGAGCGTGTGATTCGCTGCAATAGGTGTGGCCAAGAAGGTCACATAGCCTCAAGATGTAGCCATACGATAAGGTGCAACCTCTGCGGAGAGGAAAATCACGATTTTAATTCCTGTCCCCATAAAGCAAAAACTACGATGGGTGGGTCAAGGCTGGGCCCACCCAAAGAGGGGACAGGACAAAAGACGTCCTTTTTTAAGATGCCCAAACCCCAGATGGCAGGTACTGATGGGTCCAGGCCCAAGACCTCTGGTGCTCCATCGGGGGGCCCACCGGTGGTAGTGCTAGGGGGAGGCCATGGGGATTCCACGAAGCCCGGGCGGGTGATCGAGTTTACTGCCCGGGAAATTGAAAGACGTCGATCGACTTCCTACCTGGCTCAAGAGCCCGCCGAAACTTCTGAAGGGGGCTCACCTGTGGCGGGTGGCAGCCGACGGGCCTCGGTGGGGGCAGAGGTGGACCCAAAATTGCAGCATAAGCCAGGTACTGGCTTGGCCCAGGGTCGCCCTGCTCCGGACGAAGAGGCCCCGGTGAAAGCCCGCCGGAAGGGGAGCCAGGTGGCCAGGTCTGAGCCTGGTCCTGTTACTCCGCCTATACAGGACAGGGCCAAGAAGACAAGTGGCGCCAAACCAGGGTTTGCTGCCCCGCCAGCAGTGGACCCGGTGGGTAAAACTGGCCATCGTCGATCGATGGGGAAGTTGGAGCAACAGTCCTCAGCAACGCTTGCTGGGGAACAAGCGATGAAAACTTCCCAAGGTAGCGGCAAAGGTTCCGGAAAAGAGGCCTCACAGGCCCCTGTGCAGCAGTTCCAGTCGTCAAAAGATGAAAGAAGACGCAGATCCATCAGCCGGGGGCCAGAGATTACATCGAGTGAGAGCAACACAGAGGATATGGATAGCAGTGTGACATTTAAAAGACAAAGAGAAGAAGAAGAGGAAGACATTCAAAGGAAAGCGGCGTGCCGTAGTTCGGACGAGAGCGAGCTCATGGTCGGGGCATCATCGATCTCAAGCTCCGACCCTCAGAACATCAAGGAGCTGATGACCCCGCAGGCGGGGGATGACGGTACGCAGCTTATTATTGACTTTGATTCTCCAAGCACGGACTCTCCATAAACTATGCCTATCCCTGTAAAAATTGCCTCACTCAATGTGAGGTCCTTAAAGAGCCCTGATCGCAGGGCTGCTTTATTTTCTTATCTAGAGACATGTGACTTTGACCTTTGCCTGCTACAAGAATGTGGAATCCCTAGTAAAATGGACTATAAAGACTTAAAAGAAGACTGGAAGCTGGGCCCATCCATATGGTCCGGTGCAAATGACTGTCGTTCTGTGGGTGTTGGGCTGCTCTGCCGAGGCCAGTCCTTTTTCTATTCATACAGTAACTGAGATTGTGCCTGGCAGAGCTCTTTTAATTCATCTATATTTTAATGGACTTTTAATTCGTGTTTTAAATGTGTATGCCCCTCCTGATAAACAGGAGCGGGCAGAACTATTTGAAATTTTACCACTGTTTTGTGTTGGGTCTTCCCCCCTGCTGGTGGGAGGTGATTTTAACTGCATACGTGATGGGGAACACCGGCAGGGTGGGGATATTAATCGTAAAGACCGCACTTCTTACCTGCTTAAAAATGTTATTGATGATTTTAATTTGAAAGATTGCTGGAAGGATCTCTTGCCGGAGGACCCGGGCGCCACATGGTCCAATGGAAGAGTGAGCTCCAGAATCGATTTTATTTTTTCCTCTAGAGCTTTTAAACCCCTGAAATGCACGCTCGAGCAGAATATCTTCTCTGATCATAAGCTCCTCTTGGTGGGCCTGGAGCTAGAGGGGGAGCAAAAAGCAAAAAGGGGCCTCTGGAGATTAAACACCACACTCCTAGAGGACCCTGAGATAAAAGAGGAGTTTGTGCGGACCTACCAATGCTGGCAATCACAAAGAAAACCCCACGAGCCTATGCTGCACTGGTGGGAGGGCACCAAATCTAAAATCAGATTTTCTTTTATCAAAGCAGGTAAGAAGAAGGCAAAAATGGAAAAACAGTGGTTTTATGTTCTTAACATGCGTTTAAATGTACTTTTTAAATTGAAAGAAGCTGGTATGGATGTAGAAAATGATATTTTAAACCTTAAAACTGAAATAAAACATGCCATAGAAAAGAAAGGGAAACAAATCATTTTTAACTCACATGTGCAGCACCTGGAGGAGGGCGAGAAATGTTCCCGTTTCTTTTTTAAAAAAGTGATGAATAGGAGGGATATCATCCAAAACCTTGAGGGTGAATCCACTCCAAAAGGCATGTTAGATGCAGTTTTTAACTTCTACCAGCTTCTTTTTAATAAGAAAGATCTTAATCCATCCTTTTTAGAACATGTTCTTAATTCCCTTGATTTTAAGCTAGATGTTTTAGACCAGGAGGTTTTATCCCGTGATCTTAACTTAGATGAACTTTTATTTGTTTTTAAAAGTTTTTCTAGTGGGAAGGCCCCTGGGGAAGATGGTTTACCCATCGAATTTTATTTAGCTTTTTGGGATATTTTAAAGGATGATATGGTTTTATTGTATAAAGAAACTTTTATTGTTAATGAACTTCCCCCTTCCTGGAGGAGGGGGATTGTATCATTACTTTTTAAAAAGGGTGAAAAGGATATGCTAAAAAATTGGCGCCCCATCACACTTTTAAATGTCGATTATAAAGTTTTAGCCAAGTTATTAGCTGTCCGTTTTAAACCTTTTATTCATAAATTAATTCACCCAAATCAGGTTTGTGGGGTACCTGGAAGGTCTATAGCTGAATCCCTAAATATTTTAAGAGATGTTTTATGGTATTTTAAGGATAGAAATCAAACTGTAGCAATTTTATCCTTAGACTTTGAAAAAGCCTTTGATAGGGTCTCCCATGAATACCTGTTTTTAGTTCTTAAAAAGATGGCAGTGCCTGAAACGATTTTAAGCCGAATCATGCTTTTATACCGATCCTGTTTTAGTCAAGTCTCTGTTAATGGCTTTTTAACCAGCGGTGTTCCTCTTTTATCAGGTGTCAAACAGGGCTGCCCCCTGTCCCCACTCCTTTTTATTTGCGCAATCGAACCACTGATGGCCCTCCTCAGAAAAGACCGGGTAGTAAGATGCGTACCGATACCTGGTGGAGGAGGGACCCATCTAAAGGTGTTGGGGTACATGGATGATGTCACCATACTGTGCCCGGACTCTCCATCCATGAGGGGGGCATTGAGGAACACCAGCTATTTCTGCGAGGTCTCTGGTTTTAAGCTAAACACAGATAAATGTGACTGTTTTTATATTGGCTCCTGGGATTCATCCATCACCCCAGGAGTCACAATGCAACAGGATCAAATTAAAGTTTTAGGTATTGTTTTTAACCAGGTCAATGATGGGAGCCCTAACTGGGATTCAGCTATAGCTAAGATGGAGAAGAAGATTTTAATGTGGAATCTTAGAAACCTTACCATGGAGGGGAAGATTTTAATAATAAAGATGGTTTTACTCCCTATTATGCTATACATTGCCATGGTATTTCCTCCATCTATTTTATACATAAAAAAAGTAACTAGAATTGTTTTTACTTTTTTATGGGGTTCAAAAATTGAGAAATTAAAGCGTGATTTTATGTACAAAAGTAAAGATAATGGCGGGAAAGATGTTCCTAACCTTTTTACTTTCTTTTACATAAAGTATTTCTGTTTCTGTTTTAAAATTATTAAATCCGATGGCATTTTTAGCTGCTTTTTAAGGTACGCTGCGGGCATGGTTTTTAAAAGATGGTTGCGCATCCCTCTGAACGCTCCGGTGCTTCTGTGTCCCCCAAAACATTATGTGGTGTTGGAAAAGACAGTCAGGCTCCTAGGTCTCCAAGATTTGGAGCCTGACATACTGGGGGACCAGAGAAAGGTATCAAAGGTCCTCAGGTGGAGTGAGGTTACCCTGGCAGTGTCCAATTTCACACAGGCAAGATCCAAAAAGGTATGGCGGAACGTGTACGGGAAGTTTCTGGCGAATGTACACAGGGATCTTGCCTGGGCAATCGTCCACCAGTGCCTCCCTACTCGTGAGTTCCAGCACAGGCGAGGACTGGTGGCGAGAGCCAAGTGCCCGAGAGATGGCTGCGGAGTGGACGAAACGGTGCTGCACATATTTTGGAACTGCCCTTTTGCACGGGAGCTTTGGAGGAAGGTAGGCCCACTTTTGAAGTGGGCCTGCGGCCTAAAAGATTTTAATCACGAATGTGTCTTTTACGGTCTTTTTAACTGCCCCAATTTTAAACAGCAGATGATCTGCTGGATGATTATTAATTGTTTTAAAAATGCCATCTGGAAAGTTAGGAACATCTTACTTTTTAAACATGATTTTATTGATGTTAAAAACTGTATAAAGCTGGCCCTGAGTGAGATGTACATCTATTACCTAAGAGACAAGAAACAGTTGGGGGCCAGCGAGGCAGCATCCATGTGGTGTCTGCCTCTATGGAACGAAATAACAATATAATCAGTTTTTATGACATTTGTATAATGTTTTATCCTGCCATTTTTATTTTTTCTCCTTTTATTACTGGTTTTATTATTTGTATTTTAAAACTTTTGTGAACCTTTTATTATTTAGCATTTTAAATTTTGTATGGTTTCTTATTTATTGAATAAAATTTAGTTGAAACCTTATCTGTTCTTATCAGTTTAATATCTGATACGTCCCCTATCTGGGGACCATATATTAAATGGATTTTTGAGAACGGGGGCCGATTTCGAAGCTTGCTTCCGTCGCCCTATGCATTGACCCGATATGGCAGTATCTTCGGGTACAGTGCACCACCCCCTTACAGGGTTAAAAAGAAAGATTCCTACTTTCATTGCTACCTGCTTGCTGGCTAGCCAGCTAGCCAGCCCTGTGGGCCTTGCTGCTGCTGCAGCCAAAAAACAAAAGGTGGTGCTGCTGCTGCTTCTGCTGCTTCTGCTTCTGCTTGTGTCTGGCCGCTGTTGGAGCGTCCAGGCACAGGACTTCTGCTGCTGCTGACTAAATGGCCTCCTTAATTGGATCATTTGAGTAGCCAGCACACCTGTGCAGGTAGGGCATGACATGATAGGCAGCTGCCTTGATAGCGGGTGGGTGCTGAATGTTCCTAATTGACAAAATAAGATTAATGCTTATGAAGAAATATAAAATCTCATCCCTTCCCCAATATCGCGCCACACCCCTACCCCTTAATTCCCTGGTTGAACTTGATGGACATATGTCTTTTTTCGACCGTACTAACTATGTAACTATGTAACATAACATGGGGGGGGGGGTCTCCTGGCTGTTCACACAGGTGTGTCATTGCTGTACATTGACCATGCATTGCTTCTGTGGTATTGCAAAGGCAAAGACAAATGCTTCCAGCCATCCATTGCGCTAATGGATTGGTCATCAGCTGGCTGTCTATGTCCCGCATCAATATAGACCAAAGTACAGAGGGTTAGGCTATGCTATTGTGCACCTACCTGATGCATCAGAAGGTGCGAGGCCCTTGCTAAATTCTGTGCACAGACTTTGAGATCTATACTTTAGACTGTATCTAAACCTGCTCCAACATGGACTGACATTCTGGCCTACTTTCAGCCGATGCGACTTGTCTGTCGCTGAACAGTCGCTTTTTATGTATTCAGCACCTATGTATAATGTTGTAAAAATGCTCTAGAAGCTAAAGTCGCAGAAATGTCACACATATTTGGCCTGCAACTTTCTGTGCGACAAATTCAGACAGGAAAAATCAGTATAAATCCTTAGAAAATTATCCCCCAGTGTCTCCATCTGCTGGCGGTATTGAATAAGCATTGCTGCACTGATGGGGTATGCATTAGACGAAAAAAAAGAAGAAAAAGAAGAATAATACGTGAATAAAAAGAATAAAAAAACGTGAAAAAAAAGTAAGAGGAAGAGAAGGGAAAAAAAGGTGGAAATGGGTTTAAAAGTGATTTCGGCGGAGAAATATATATATATATATATATATATATATATATACGCGCACACACACACATATATATAAACGTATTCTCCGTTGAGATATTGCAGCCGCTGCTGTGTCCAGGCCCAGGAGCCTTAGCACTGTGCTGTGATGTCACTCAATACCACTGACATCACTAGGTGTAAACAACATCTCTCCTTTGCTGTGTATGTGACTATGGAGCTGTTTGGTGATGTCGTCTATTATGGCCTTCATAGAAGCAACAGGAGATTGTTGCATCCATCTAGAACCCTCAGAACTACAGTGCTATGATGTCACTCACTTCCACAGGCCTTGCAGAGTGTAAACAACAACAACCCAGCTTTGTTGTGTATGTAACCATAGGGATTTGTGATGTCACCTAGAACCTTCACAGCAGCGACAGCTTTATGAGGAGCATCAGCACTGCTCTGCCTGAGCAGAACCATCACCGCCATAGGTTGTCAAATAACCCGGGTTTAACCCACACAGGTAAGTCCAATGGGGTGCAGGCATGTCCTCTATGCTTACAGCTTCCCGTGGGTGTTGGTTTGATACCGTTTGGGGACAGCCAAGGAGGCATCTGCAGGCAACAAAGGTAGGTGTGTGCTTGTGTGTGTGTTTCCTATGCAGATCCTAAGCCCAGTGTCACATGCAAGTAGGAGGAGTAAGAAGGGTTCCTGGCAAATCCGGGTTATGGATTGCATTTAAAAAGGCCCCGTGGGAGTGCAATGGGCCCCTGTCTTGCTGCTTAGCAATAATGGTATGGGTTTAGGTTCTGCTGTGTGTACTGGTGGTTGACTGCCCCCCAGCCCAGAGTGTGCATGGAAAATTGTCTGGCAGCCTCCCTGACAGCAAGCAGTGATAGTGCCCATGAAGGGCACCTTGTTGGGCCCGCCCCTTTCACGGTTATCGCTTCTCGGCCTTTTGGCTAAGATCAAGTGTAGTATCTGTTCTTATCAGTTTAATATCTGATACGTCCCCTATCTGGGGACCATATATTAAATGGATTTTTGAGAACGGGGGCCGATTTCGAAGCTTGCTTCCGTCGCCCTATGCATTGACCCGATATGGCAGTATCTTCGGGTACAGTGCACCACCCCCTTACAGGGTTAAAAAGAAAGATTCCTACTTTCATTGCTACCTGCTTGCTGGCTAGCCAGCTAGCCAGCCCTGTGGGCCTTGCTGCTGCTGCAGCCAAAAAACAAAAGGTGGTGCTGCTGCTGCTTCTGCTGCTTCTGCTTCTGCTTGTGTCTGGCCGCTGTTGGAGCGTCCAGGCACAGGACTTCTGCTGCTGCTGACTAAATGGCCTCCTTAATTGGATCATTTGAGTAGCCAGCACACCTGTGCAGGTAGGGCATGACATGATAGGCAGCTGCCTTGATAGCGGGTGGGTGCTGAATGTTCCTAATTGACAAAATAAGATTAATGCTTATGAAGAAATATAAAATCTCATCCCTTCCCCAATATCGCGCCACACCCCTACCCCTTAATTCCCTGGTTGAACTTGATGGACATATGTCTTTTTTCGACCGTACTAACTATGTAACTATGTAACATAACATGGGGGGGGGGGGGGGTCTCCTGGCTGTTCACACAGGTGTGTCATTGCTGTACATTGACCATGCATTGCTTCTGTGGTATTGCAAAGGCAAAGACAAATGCTTCCAGCCATCCATTGCACTAATGGATTGGTCATCAGCTGGCTGTCTATGTCCCGCATCAATATAGACCAAAGTACAGAGGGTTAGGCTATGCTATTGTGCACCTACCTGATGCATCAGAAGGTGCGAGGCCCTTGCTAAATTCTGTGCACAGACTTTGAGATCTATACTTTAGACTGTATCTAAACCTGCTCCAACATGGACTGACATTCTGGCCTACTTTCAGCCGATGCGACTTGTCTGTCGCTGAACAGTCGCTTTTTATGTATTCAGCACCTATGTATAATGTTGTAAAAATGCTCTAGAAGCTAAAGTCGCAGAAATGTCACACATATTTGGCCTGCAACTTTCTGTGCGACAAATTCAGACAGGAAAAATCAGTATAAATCCTTAGAAAATTATCCCCCAGTGTCTCCATCTGCTGGCGGTATTGAATAAGCATTGCTGCACTGATGGGGTATCCATTAGACGAAAAAAAAGAAGAAAAAGAAGAATAATACGCCCAGAAAAGAGGCGAAAAGGAGAAAAACGTAAAAAAACGTGAAAAAAAAGTAAGAGGAAGAGAAGGGAAAAAAAGGTGGAAATGGGTTTAAAAGTGATTTCGGCGGAGAAATATATATATATATATATATATATATATATATATATATATATATATATATATACGCGCACACACACACATATATATAAACGTATTCTCCGTTGAGATATTGCAGCCACTGCTGTGTCCAGGCCCAGGAGCCTTAGCACTGTGCTGTGATGTCACTCAATACCACTGACATCACTAGGTGTAAACAACATCTCTCCTTTGCTGTGTATGTGACTATGGAGCTGTTTGGTGATGTCGTCTATTATGGCCTTCATAGAAGCAACAGGAGATTGTTGCATCCATCTAGAACCCTCAGAACTACAGTGCTATGATGTCACTCACTTCCACAGGCCTTGCAGAGTGTAAACAACAACAACCCAGCTTTGTTGTGTATGTAACCATAGGGATTTGTGATGTCACCTAGAACCTTCACAGCAGCGACAGCTTTATGAGGAGCATCAGCACTGCTCTGCCTGAGCAGAACCATCACCGCCATAGGTTGTCAAATAACCCGGGTTTAACCCACACAGGTAAGTCCAATGGGGTGCAGGCATGTCCTCTATGCTTACAGCTTCCCGTGGGTGTTGGTTTGATACCGTTTGGGGACAGCCAAGGAGGCATCTGCAGGCAACAAAGGTAGGTGTGTGCTTGTGTGTGTGTTTCCTATGCAGATCCTAAGCCCAGTGTCACATGCAAGTAGGAGGAGTAAGAAGGGTTCCTGGCAAATCCGGGTTATGGATTGCATTTAAAAAGGCCCCGTGGGAGTGCAATGGGCCCCTGTCTTGCTGCTTAGCAATAATGGTATGGGTTTAGGTTCTGCTGTGTGTACTGGTGGTTGACTGCCCCCCAGCCCAGAGTGTGCATGGAAAATTGTCTGGCAGCCTCCCTGACAGCAAGCAGTGATAGTGCCCATGAAGGGCACCTTGTTGGGCCCGCCCCTTTCACGGTTATCGCTTCTCGGCCTTTTGGCTAAGATCAAGTGTAGTATCTGTTCTTATCAGTTTAATATCTGATACGTCCCCTATCTGGGGACCATATATTAAATGGATTTTTGAGAACGGGGGCCGATTTCGAAGCTTGCTTCCGTCGCCCTATGCATTGACCCGATATGGCAGTATCTTCGGGTACAGTGCACCACCCCCTTACAGGGTTAAAAAGAAAGATTCCTACTTTCATTGCTACCTGCTTGCTGGCTAGCCAGCTAGCCAGCCCTGTGGGCCTTGCTGCTGCTGCAGCCAAAAAACAAAAGGTGGTGCTGCTGCTGCTTCTGCTGCTTCTGCTTCTGCTTGTGTCTGGCCGCTGTTGGAGCGTCCAGGCACAGGACTTCTGCTGCTGCTGACTAAATGGCCTCCTTAATTGGATCATTTGAGTAGCCAGCACACCTGTGCAGGTAGGGCATGACATGATAGGCAGCTGCCTTGATAGCGGGTGGGTGCTGAATGTTCCTAATTGACAAAATAAGATTAATGCTTATGAAGAAATATAAAATCTCATCCCTTCCCCAATATCGCGCCACACCCCTACCCCTTAATTCCCTGGTTGAACTTGATGGACATATGTCTTTTTTCGACCGTACTAACTATGTAACTATGTAACATAACATGGGGGGGGGGGGGGTCTCCTGGCTGTTCACACAGGTGTGTCATTGCTGTACATTGACCATGCATTGCTTCTGTGGTATTGCAAAGGCAAAGACAAATGCTTCCAGCCATCCATTGCACTAATGGATTGGTCATCAGCTGGCTGTCTATGTCCCGCATCAATATAGACCAAAGTACAGAGGGTTAGGCTATGCTATTGTGCACCTACCTGATGCATCAGAAGGTGCGAGGCCCTTGCTAAATTCTGTGCACAGACTTTGAGATCTATACTTTAGACTGTATCTAAACCTGCTCCAACATGGACTGACATTCTGGCCTACTTTCAGCCGATGCGACTTGTCTGTCGCTGAACAGTCGCTTTTTATGTATTCAGCACCTATGTATAATGTTGTAAAAATGCTCTAGAAGCTAAAGTCGCAGAAATGTCACACATATTTGGCCTGCAACTTTCTGTGCGACAAATTCAGACAGGAAAAATCAGTATAAATCCTTAGAAAATTATCCCCCAGTGTCTCCATCTGCTGGCGGTATTGAATAAGCATTGCTGCACTGATGGGGTATGCATTAGACGAAAAAAAAGAAGAAAAAGAAGAATAATACGCCCAGAAAAGAGGCGAAAAGGAGAAAAACGTAAAAAAACGTGAAAAAAAAGTAAGAGGAAGAGAAGGGAAAAAAAGGTGGAAATGGGTTTAAAAGTGATTTCGGCGGAGAAATATATATATATATATATATATATATATATATATACGCGCACACACACACATATATATAAACGTATTCTCCGTTGAGATATTGCAGCCGCTGCTGTGTCCAGGCCCAGGAGCCTTAGCACTGTGCTGTGATGTCACTCAATACCACTGACATCACTAGGTGTAAACAACATCTCTCCTTTGCTGTGTATGTGACTATGGAGCTGTTTGGTGATGTCGTCTATTATGGCCTTCATAGAAGCAACAGGAGATTGTTGCATCCATCTAGAACCCTCAGAACTACAGTGCTATGATGTCACTCACTTCCACAGGCCTTGCAGAGTGTAAACAACAACAACCCAGCTTTGTTGTGTATGTAACCATAGGGATTTGTGATGTCACCTAGAACCTTCACAGCAGCGACAGCTTTATGAGGAGCATCAGCACTGCTCTGCCTGAGCAGAACCATCACCGCCATAGGTTGTCAAATAACCCGGGTTTAACCCACACAGGTAAGTCCAATGGGGTGCAGGCATGTCCTCTATGCTTACAGCTTCCCGTGGGTGTTGGTTTGATACCGTTTGGGGACAGCCAAGGAGGCATCTGCAGGCAACAAAGGTAGGTGTGTGCTTGTGTGTGTGTTTCCTATGCAGATCCTAAGCCCAGTGTCACATGCAAGTAGGAGGAGTAAGAAGGGTTCCTGGCAAATCCGGGTTATGGATTGCATTTAAAAAGGCCCCGTGGGAGTGCAATGGGCCCCTGTCTTGCTGCTTAGCAATAATGGTATGGGTTTAGGTTCTGCTGTGTGTACTGGTGGTTGACTGCCCCCCAGCCCAGAGTGTGCATGGAAAATTGTCTGGCAGCCTCCCTGACAGCAAGCAGTGATAGTGCCCATGAAGGGCACCTTGTTGGGCCCGCCCCTTTCACGGTTATCGCTTCTCGGCCTTTTGGCTAAGATCAAGTGTAGTATCTGTTCTTATCAGTTTAATATCTGATACGTCCCCTATCTGGGGACCATATATTAAATGGATTTTTGAGAACGGGGGCCGATTTCGAAGCTTGCTTCCGTCGCCCTATGCATTGACCCGATATGGCAGTATCTTCGGGTACAGTGCACCACCCCCTTACAGGGTTAAAAAGAAAGATTCCTACTTTCATTGCTACCTGCTTGCTGGCTAGCCAGCTAGCCAGCCCTGTGGGCCTTGCTGCTGCTGCAGCCAAAAAACAAAAGGTGGTGCTGCTGCTGCTTCTGCTGCTTCTGCTTCTGCTTGTGTCTGGCCGCTGTTGGAGCGTCCAGGCACAGGACTTCTGCTGCTGCTGACTAAATGGCCTCCTTAATTGGATCATTTGAGTAGCCAGCACACCTGTGCAGGTAGGGCATGACATGATAGGCAGCTGCCTTGATAGCGGGTGGGTGCTGAATGTTCCTAATTGACAAAATAAGATTAATGCTTATGAAGAAATATAAAATCTCATCCCTTCCCCAATATCGCGCCACACCCCTACCCCTTAATTCCCTGGTTGAACTTGATGGACATATGTCTTTTTTCGACCGTACTAACTATGTAACTATGTAACATAACATGGGGGGGGGGGGGTCTCCTGGCTGTTCACACAGGTGTGTCATTGCTGTACATTGACCATGCATTGCTTCTGTGGTATTGCAAAGGCAAAGACAAATGCTTCCAGCCATCCATTGCACTAATGGATTGGTCATCAGCTGGCTGTCTATGTCCCGCATCAATATAGACCAAAGTACAGAGGGTTAGGCTATGCTATTGTGCACCTACCTGATGCATCAGAAGGTGCGAGGCCCTTGCTAAATTCTGTGCACAGACTTTGAGATCTATACTTTAGACTGTATCTAAACCTGCTCCAACATGGACTGACATTCTGGCCTACTTTCAGCCGATGCGACTTGTCTGTCGCTGAACAGTCGCTTTTTATGTATTCAGCACCTATGTATAATGTTGTAAAAATGCTCTAGAAGCTAAAGTCGCAGAAATGTCACACATATTTGGCCTGCAACTTTCTGTGCGACAAATTCAGACAGGAAAAATCAGTATAAATCCTTAGAAAATTATCCCCCAGTGTCTCCATCTGCTGGCGGTATTGAATAAGCATTGCTGCACTGATGGGGTATGCATTAGACGAAAAAAAAGAAGAAAAAGAAGAATAATACGCCCAGAAAAGAGGCGAAAAGGAGAAAAACGTAAAAAAACGTGAAAAAAAAGTAAGAGGAAGAGAAGGGAAAAAAAGGTGGAAATGGGTTTAAAAGTGATTTCGGCGGAGAAATATATATATATATATATATATATATATATATATATATATATATATACGCGCACACACACACATATATATAAACGTATTCTCCGTTGAGATATTGCAGCCGCTGCTGTGTCCAGGCCCAGGAGCCTTAGCACTGTGCTGTGATGTCACTCAATACCACTGACATCACTAGGTGTAAACAACATCTCTCCTTTGCTGTGTATGTGACTATGGAGCTGTTTGGTGATGTCGTCTATTATGGCCTTCATAGAAGCAACAGGAGATTGTTGCATCCATCTAGAACCCTCAGAACTACAGTGCTATGATGTCACTCACTTCCACAGGCCTTGCAGAGTGTAAACAACAACAACCCAGCTTTGTTGTGTATGTAACCATAGGGATTTGTGATGTCACCTAGAACCTTCACAGCAGCGACAGCTTTATGAGGAGCATCAGCACTGCTCTGCCTGAGCAGAACCATCACCGCCATAGGTTGTCAAATAACCCGGGTTTAACCCACACAGGTAAGTCCAATGGGGTGCAGGCATGTCCTCTATGCTTACAGCTTCCCGTGGGTGTTGGTTTGATACCGTTTGGGGACAGCCAAGGAGGCATCTGCAGGCAACAAAGGTAGGTGTGTGCTTGTGTGTGTGTTTCCTATGCAGATCCTAAGCCCAGTGTCACATGCAAGTAGGAGGAGTAAGAAGGGTTCCTGGCAAATCCGGGTTATGGATTGCATTTAAAAAGGCCCCGTGGGAGTGCAATGGGCCCCTGTCTTGCTGCTTAGCAATAATGGTATGGGTTTAGGTTCTGCTGTGTGTACTGGTGGTTGACTGCCCCCCAGCCCAGAGTGTGCATGGAAAATTGTCTGGCAGCCTCCCTGACAGCAAGCAGTGATAGTGCCCATGAAGGGCACCTTGTTGGGCCCGCCCCTTTCACGGTTATCGCTTCTCGGCCTTTTGGCTAAGATCAAGTGTAGTATCTGTTCTTATCAGTTTAATATCTGATACGTCCCCTATCTGGGGACCATATATTAAATGGATTTTTGAGAACGGGGGCCGATTTCGAAGCTTGCTTCCGTCGCCCTATGCATTGACCCGATATGGCAGTATCTTCGGGTACAGTGCACCACCCCCTTACAGGGTTAAAAAGAAAGATTCCTACTTTCATTGCTACCTGCTTGCTGGCTAGCCAGCTAGCCAGCCCTGTGGGCCTTGCTGCTGCTGCAGCCAAAAAACAAAAGGTGGTGCTGCTGCTGCTTCTGCTGCTTCTGCTTCTGCTTGTGTCTGGCCGCTGTTGGAGCGTCCAGGCACAGGACTTCTGCTGCTGCTGACTAAATGGCCTCCTTAATTGGATCATTTGAGTAGCCAGCACACCTGTGCAGGTAGGGCATGACATGATAGGCAGCTGCCTTGATAGCGGGTGGGTGCTGAATGTTCCTAATTGACAAAATAAGATTAATGCTTATGAAGAAATATAAAATCTCATCCCTTCCCCAATATCGCGCCACACCCCTACCCCTTAATTCCCTGGTTGAACTTGATGGACATATGTCTTTTTTCGACCGTACTAACTATGTAACTATGTAACATAACATGGGGGGGGTGGGGGGGGTCTCCTGGCTGTTCACACAGGTGTGTCATTGCTGTACATTGACCATGCATTGCTTCTGTGGTATTGCAAAGGCAAAGACAAATGCTTCCAGCCATCCATTGCACTAATGGATTGGTCATCAGCTGGCTGTCTATGTCCCGCATCAATATAGACCAAAGTACAGAGGGTTAGGCTATGCTATTGTGCACCTACCTGATGCATCAGAAGGTGCGAGGCCCTTGCTAAATTCTGTGCACAGACTTTGAGATCTATACTTTAGACTGTATCTAAACCTGCTCCAACATGGACTGACATTCTGGCCTACTTTCAGCCGATGCGACTTGTCTGTCGCTGAACAGTCGCTTTTTATGTATTCAGCACCTATGTATAATGTTGTAAAAATGCTCTAGAAGCTAAAGTCGCAGAAATGTCACACATATTTGGCCTGCAACTTTCTGTGCGACAAATTCAGACAGGAAAAATCAGTATAAATCCTTAGAAAATTATCCCCCAGTGTCTCCATCTGCTGGCGGTATTGAATAAGCATTGCTGCACTGATGGGGTATGCATTAGACGAAAAAAAAGAAGAAAAAGAAGAATAATACGCCCAGAAAAGAGGCGAAAAGGAGAAAAACGTAAAAAAACGTGAAAAAAAAGTAAGAGGAAGAGAAGGGAAAAAAAGGTGGAAATGGGTTTAAAAGTGATTTCGGCGGAGAAATATATATATATATATATATATATATATATATATATATACGCGCACACACACACATATATATAAACGTATTCTCCGTTGAGATATTGCAGCCGCTGCTGTGTCCAGGCCCAGGAGCCTTAGCACTGTGCTGTGATGTCACTCAATACCACTGACATCACTAGGTGTAAACAACATCTCTCCTTTGCTGTGTATGTGACTATGGAGCTGTTTGGTGATGTCGTCTATTATGGCCTTCATAGAAGCAACAGGAGATTGTTGCATCCATCTAGAACCCTCAGAACTACAGTGCTATGATGTCACTCACTTCCACAGGCCTTGCAGAGTGTAAACAACAACAACCCAGCTTTGTTGTGTATGTAACCATAGGGATTTGTGATGTCACCTAGAACCTTCACAGCAGCGACAGCTTTATGAGGAGCATCAGCACTGCTCTGCCTGAGCAGAACCATCACCGCCATAGGTTGTCAAATAACCCGGGTTTAACCCACACAGGTAAGTCCAATGGGGTGCAGGCATGTCCTCTATGCTTACAGCTTCCCGTGGGTGTTGGTTTGATACCGTTTGGGGACAGCCAAGGAGGCATCTGCAGGCAACAAAGGTAGGTGTGTGCTTGTGTGTGTGTTTCCTATGCAGATCCTAAGCCCAGTGTCACATGCAAGTAGGAGGAGTAAGAAGGGTTCCTGGCAAATCCGGGTTATGGATTGCATTTAAAAAGGCCCCGTGGGAGTGCAATGGGCCCCTGTCTTGCTGCTTAGCAATAATGGTATGGGTTTAGGTTCTGCTGTGTGTACTGGTGGTTGACTGCCCCCCAGCCCAGAGTGTGCATGGAAAATTGTCTGGCAGCCTCCCTGACAGCAAGCAGTGATAGTGCCCATGAAGGGCACCTTGTTGGGCCCGCCCCTTTCACGGTTATCGCTTCTCGGCCTTTTGGCTAAGATCAAGTGTAGTATCTGTTCTTATCAGTTTAATATCTGATACGTCCCCTATCTGGGGACCATATATTAAATGGATTTTTGAGAACGGGGGCCGATTTCGAAGCTTGCTTCCGTCGCCCTATGCATTGACCCGATATGGCAGTATCTTCGGGTACAGTGCACCACCCCCTTACAGGGTTAAAAAGAAAGATTCCTACTTTCATTGCTACCTGCTTGCTGGCTAGCCAGCTAGCCAGCCCTGTGGGCCTTGCTGCTGCTGCAGCCAAAAAACAAAAGGTGGTGCTGCTGCTGCTTCTGCTGCTTCTGCTTCTGCTTGTGTCTGGCCGCTGTTGGAGCGTCCAGGCACAGGACTTCTGCTGCTGCTGACTAAATGGCCTCCTTAATTGGATCATTTGAGTAGCCAGCACACCTGTGCAGGTAGGGCATGACATGATAGGCAGCTGCCTTGATAGCGGGTGGGTGCTGAATGTTCCTAATTGACAAAATAAGATTAATGCTTATGAAGAAATATAAAATCTCATCCCTTCCCCAATATCGCGCCACACCCCTACCCCTTAATTCCCTGGTTGAACTTGATGGACATATGTCTTTTTTCGACCGTACTAACTATGTAACTATGTAACATAACATGGGGGGGGGGGTCTCCTGGCTGTTCACACAGGTGTGTCATTGCTGTACATTGACCATGCATTGCTTCTGTGGTATTGCAAAGGCAAAGACAAATGCTTCCAGCCATCCATTGCACTAATGGATTGGTCATCAGCTGGCTGTCTATGTCCCGCATCAATATAGACCAAAGTACAGAGGGTTAGGCTATGCTATTGTGCACCTACCTGATGCATCAGAAGGTGCGAGGCCCTTGCTAAATTCTGTGCACAGACTTTGAGATCTATACTTTAGACTGTATCTAAACCTGCTCCAACATGGACTGACATTCTGGCCTACTTTCAGCCGATGCGACTTGTCTGTCGCTGAACAGTCGCTTTTTATGTATTCAGCACCTATGTATAATGTTGTAAAAATGCTCTAGAAGCTAAAGTCGCAGAAATGTCACACATATTTGGCCTGCAACTTTCTGTGCGACAAATTCAGACAGGAAAAATCAGTATAAATCCTTAGAAAATTATCCCCCAGTGTCTCCATCTGCTGGCGGTATTGAATAAGCATTGCTGCACTGATGGGGTATGCATTAGACGAAAAAAAAGAAGAAAAAGAAGAATAATACGCCCAGAAAAGAGGCGAAAAGGAGAAAAACGTAAAAAAACGTGAAAAAAAAGTAAGAGGAAGAGAAGGGAAAAAAAGGTGGAAATGGGTTTAAAAGGGATTTCGGCGGAGAAATATATATATATATATATATATATATATATATATATATATATATATATATATACGCGCACACACACACATATATATAAACGTATTCTCCGTTGAGATATTGCAGCCGCTGCTGTGTCCAGGCCCAGGAGCCTTAGCACTGTGCTGTGATGTCACTCAATACCACTGACATCACTAGGTGTAAACAACATCTCTCCTTTGCTGTGTATGTGACTATGGAGCTGTTTGGTGATGTCGTCTATTATGGCCTTCATAGAAGCAACAGGAGATTGTTGCATCCATCTAGAACCCTCAGAACTACAGTGCTATGATGTCACTCACTTCCACAGGCCTTGCAGAGTGTAAACAACAACAACCCAGCTTTGTTGTGTATGTAACCATAGGGATTTGTGATGTCACCTAGAACCTTCACAGCAGCGACAGCTTTATGAGGAGCATCAGCACTGCTCTGCCTGAGCAGAACCATCACCGCCATAGGTTGTCAAATAACCCGGGTTTAACCCACACAGGTAAGTCCAATGGGGTGCAGGCATTTCCTCTATGCTTACAGCTTCCCGTGGGTGTTGGTTTGATACCGTTTGGGGACAGCCAAGGAGGCATCTGCAGGCAACAAAGGTAGGTGTGTGCTTGTGTGTGTGTTTCCTATGCAGATCCTAAGCCCAGTGTCACATGCAAGTAGGAGGAGTAAGAAGGGTTCCTGGCAAATCCGGGTTATGGATTGCATTTAAAAAGGCCCCGTGGGAGTGCAATGGGCCCCTGTCTTGCTGCTTAGCAATAATGGTATGGGTTTAGGTTCTGCTGTGTGTACTGGTGGTTGACTGCCCCCCAGCCCAGAGTGTGCATGGAAAATTGTCTGGCAGCCTCCCTGACAGCAAGCAGTGATAGTGCCCATGAAGGGCACCTTGTTGGGCCCGCCCCTTTCACGGTTATCGCTTCTCGGCCTTTTGGCTAAGATCAAGTGTAGTATCTGTTCTTATCAGTTTAATATCTGATACGTCCCCTATCTGGGGACCATATATTAAATGGATTTTTGAGAACGGGGGCCGATTTCGAAGCTTGCTTCCGTCGCCCTATGCATTGACCCGATATGGCAGTATCTTCGGGTACAGTGCACCACCCCCTTACAGGGTTAAAAAGAAAGATTCCTACTTTCATTGCTACCTGCTTGCTGGCTAGCCAGCTAGCCAGCCCTGTGGGCCTTGCTGCTGCTGCAGCCAAAAAACAAAAGGTGGTGCTGCTGCTGCTTCTGCTGCTTCTGCTTCTGCTTGTGTCTGGCCGCTGTTGGAGCGTCCAGGCACAGGACTTCTGCTGCTGCTGACTAAATGGCCTCCTTAATTGGATCATTTGAGTAGCCAGCACACCTGTGCAGGTAGGGCATGACATGATAGGCAGCTGCCTTGATAGCGGGTGGGTGCTGAATGTTCCTAATTGACAAAATAAGATTAATGCTTATGAAGAAATATAAAATCTCATCCCTTCCCCAATATCGCGCCACACCCCTACCCCTTAATTCCCTGGTTGAACTTGATGGACATATGTCTTTTTTCGACCGTACTAACTATGTAACTATGTAACATAACATGGGGGGGGGGTCTCCTGGCTGTTCACACAGGTGTGTCATTGCTGTACATTGACCATGCATTGCTTCTGTGGTATTGCAAAGGCAAAGACAAATGCTTCCAGCCATCCATTGCACTAATGGATTGGTCATCAGCTGGCTGTCTATGTCCCGCATCAATATAGACCAAAGTACAGAGGGTTAGGCTATGCTATTGTGCACCTACCTGATGCATCAGAAGGTGCGAGGCCCTTGCTAAATTCTGTGCACAGACTTTGAGATCTATACTTTAGACTGTATCTAAACCTGCTCCAACATGGACTGACATTCTGGCCTACTTTCAGCCGATGCGACTTGTCTGTCGCTGAACAGTCGCTTTTTATGTATTCAGCACCTATGTATAATGTTGTAAAAATGCTCTAGAAGCTAAAGTCGCAGAAATGTCACACATATTTGGCCTGCAACTTTCTGTGCGACAAATTCAGACAGGAAAAATCAGTATAAATCCTTAGAAAATTATCCCCCAGTGTCTCCATCTGCTGGCGGTATTGAATAAGCATTGCTGCACTGATGGGGTATGCATTAGACGAAAAAAAAGAAGAAAAAGAAGAATAATACGCCCAGAAAAGAGGCGAAAAGGAGAAAAACGTAAAAAAACGTGAAAAAAAAGTAAGAGGAAGAGAAGGGAAAAAAAGGTGGAAATGGGTTTAAAAGTGATTTCGGCGGAGAAATATATATATATATATATATATATATATATATATACGCGCACACACACACATATATATAAACGTATTCTCCGTTGAGATATTGCAGCCGCTGCTGTGTCCAGGCCCAGGAGCCTTAGCACTGTGCTGTGATGTCACTCAATACCACTGACATCACTAGGTGTAAACAACATCTCTCCTTTGCTGTGTATGTGACTATGGAGCTGTTTGGTGATGTCGTCTATTATGGCCTTCATAGAAGCAACAGGAGATTGTTGCATCCATCTAGAACCCTCAGAACTACAGTGCTATGATGTCACTCACTTCCACAGGCCTTGCAGAGTGTAAACAACAACAACCCAGCTTTGTTGTGTATGTAACCATAGGGATTTGTGATGTCACCTAGAACCTTCACAGCAGCGACAGCTTTATGAGGAGCATCAGCACTGCTCTGCCTGAGCAGAACCATCACCGCCATAGGTTGTCAAATAACCCGGGTTTAACCCACACAGGTAAGTCCAATGGGGTGCAGGCATGTCCTCTATGCTTACAGCTTCCCGTGGGTGTTGGTTTGATACCGTTTGGGGACAGCCAAGGAGGCATCTGCAGGCAACAAAGGTAGGTGTGTGCTTGTGTGTGTGTTTCCTATGCAGATCCTAAGCCCAGTGTCACATGCAAGTAGGAGGAGTAAGAAGGGTTCCTGGCAAATCCGGGTTATGGATTGCATTTAAAAAGGCCCCGTGGGAGTGCAATGGGCCCCTGTCTTGCTGCTTAGCAATAATGGTATGGGTTTAGGTTCTGCTGTGTGTACTGGTGGTTGACTGCCCCCCAGCCCAGAGTGTGCATGGAAAATTGTCTGGCAGCCTCCCTGACAGCAAGCAGTGATAGTGCCCATGAAGGGCACCTTGTTGGGCCCGCCCCTTTCACGGTTATCGCTTCTCGGCCTTTTGGCTAAGATCAAGTGTAGTATCTGTTCTTATCAGTTTAATATCTGATACGTCCCCTATCTGGGGACCATATATTAAATGGATTTTTGAGAACGGGGGCCGATTTCGAAGCTTGCTTCCGTCGCCCTATGCATTGACCCGATATGGCAGTATCTTCGGGTACAGTGCACCACCCCCTTACAGGGTTAAAAAGAAAGATTCCTACTTTCATTGCTACCTGCTTGCTGGCTAGCCAGCTAGCCAGCCCTGTGGGCCTTGCTGCTGCTGCAGCCAAAAAACAAAAGGTGGTGCTGCTGCTGCTTCTGCTGCTTCTGCTTCTGCTTGTGTCTGGCCGCTGTTGGAGCGTCCAGGCACAGGACTTCTGCTGCTGCTGACTAAATGGCCTCCTTAATTGGATCATTTGAGTAGCCAGCACACCTGTGCAGGTAGGGCATGACATGATAGGCAGCTGCCTTGATAGCGGGTGGGTGCTGAATGTTCCTAATTGACAAAATAAGATTAATGCTTATGAAGAAATATAAAATCTCATCCCTTCCCCAATATCGCGCCACACCCCTACCCCTTAATTCCCTGGTTGAACTTGATGGACATATGTCTTTTTTCGACCGTACTAACTATGTAACTATGTAACATAACATGGGGGGGGGGTCTCCTGGCTGTTCACACAGGTGTGTCATTGCTGTACATTGACCATGCATTGCTTCTGTGGTATTGCAAAGGCAAAGACAAATGCTTCCAGCCATCCATTGCACTAATGGATTGGTCATCAGCTGGCTGTCTATGTCCCGCATCAATATAGACCAAAGTACAGAGGGTTAGGCTATGCTATTGTGCACCTACCTGATGCATCAGAAGGTGCGAGGCCCTTGCTAAATTCTGTGCACAGACTTTGAGATCTATACTTTAGACTGTATCTAAACCTGCTCCAACATGGACTGACATTCTGGCCTACTTTCAGCCGATGCGACTTGTCTGTCGCTGAACAGTCGCTTTTTATGTATTCAGCACCTATGTATAATGTTGTAAAAATGCTCTAGAAGCTAAAGTCGCAGAAATGTCACACATATTTGGCCTGCAACTTTCTGTGCGACAAATTCAGACAGGAAAAATCAGTATAAATCCTTAGAAAATTATCCCCCAGTGTCTCCATCTGCTGGCGGTATTGAATAAGCATTGCTGCACTGATGGGGTATGCATTAGACGAAAAAAAAGAAGAAAAAGAAGAATAATACGCCCAGAAAAGAGGCGAAAAGGAGAAAAACGTAAAAAAACTTGAAAAAAAAGTAAGAGGAAGAGAAGGGAAAAAAAGGTGGAAATGGGTTTAAAAGTGATTTCGGCGGAGAAATATATATATATATATATATATATATATATATATATATATACGCGCACACACACACATATATATAAACGTATTCTCCGTTGAGATATTGCAGCCGCTGCTGTGTCCAGGCCCAGGAGCCTTAGCACTGTGCTGTGATGTCACTCAATACCACTGACATCACTAGGTGTAAACAACATCTCTCCTTTGCTGTGTATGTGACTATGGAGCTGTTTGGTGATGTCGTCTATTATGGCCTTCATAGAAGCAACAGGAGATTGTTGCATCCATCTAGAACCCTCAGAACTACAGTGCTATGATGTCACTCACTTCCACAGGCCTTGCAGAGTGTAAACAACAACAACCCAGCTTTGTTGTGTATGTAACCATAGGGATTTGTGATGTCACCTAGAACCTTCACAGCAGCGACAGCTTTATGAGGAGCATCAGCACTGCTCTGCCTGAGCAGAACCATCACCGCCATAGGTTGTCAAATAACCCGGGTTTAACCCGCACAGGTAAGTCCAATGGGGTGCAGGCATGTCCTCTATGCTTACAGCTTCCCGTGGGTGTTGGTTTGATACCGTTTGGGGACAGCCAAGGAGGCATCTGCAGGCAACAAAGGTAGGTGTGTGCTTGTGTGTGTGTTTCCTATGCAGATCCTAAGCCCAGTGTCACATGCAAGTAGGAGGAGTAAGAAGGGTTCCTGGCAAATCCGGGTTATGGATTGCATTTAAAAAGGCCCCGTGGGAGTGCAATGGGCCCCTGTCTTGCTGCTTAGCAATAATGGTATGGGTTTAGGTTCTGCTGTGTGTACTGGTGGTTGACTGCCCCCCAGCCCAGAGTGTGCATGGAAAATTGTCTGGCAGCCTCCCTGACAGCAAGCAGTGATAGTGCCCATGAAGGGCACCTTGTTGGGCCCGCCCCTTTCACGGTTATCGCTTCTCGGCCTTTTGGCTAAGATCAAGTGTAGTATCTGTTCTTATCAGTTTAATATCTGATACGTCCCCTATCTGGGGACCATATATTAAATGGATTTTTGAGAACGGGGGCCGATTTCGAAGCTTGCTTCCATCGCCCTATGCATTGACCCGATATGGCAGTATCTTCGGGTACAGTGCACCACCCCCTTACAGGGTTAAAAAGAAAGATTCCTACTTTCATTGCTACCTGCTTGCTGGCTAGCCAGCTAGCCAGCCCTGTGGGCCTTGCTGCTGCTGCAGCCAAAAAACAAAAGGTGGTGCTGCTGCTGCTTCTGCTGCTTCTGCTTGTGTCTGGCCGCTGTTGGAGCGTCCAGGCACAGGACTTCTGCTGCTGCTGACTAAATGGCCTCCTTAATTGGATCATTTGAGTAGCCAGCACACCTGTGCAGGTAGGGCATGACATGATAGGCAGCTGCCTTGATAGCGGGTGGGTGCTGAATGTTCCTAATTGACAAAATAAGATTAATGCTTATGAAGAAATATAAAATCTCATCCCTTCCCCAATATCGCGCCACACCCCTACCCCTTAATTCCCTGGTTGAACTTGATGGACATATGTCTTTTTTCGACCGTACTAACTATGTAACTATGTAACATAACATGGGGGGGGGGGGGGTCTCCTGGCTGTTCACACAGGTGTGTCATTGCTGTACATTGACCATGCATTGCTTCTGTGGTATTGCAAAGGCAAAGACAAATGCTTCCAGCCATCCATTGCACTAATGGATTGGTCATCAGCTGGCTGTCTATGTCCCGCATCAATATAGACCAAAGTACAGAGGGTTAGGCTATGCTATTGTGCACCTACCTGATGCATCAGAAGGTGCGAGGCCCTTGCTAAATTCTGTGCACAGACTTTGAGATCTATACTTTAGACTGTATCTAAACCTGCTCCAACATGGACTGACATTCTGGCCTACTTTCAGCCGATGCGACTTGTCTGTCGCTGAACAGTCGCTTTTTATGTATTCAGCACCTATGTATAATGTTGTAAAAATGCTCTAGAAGCTAAAGTCGCAGAAATGTCACACATATTTGGCCTGCAACTTTCTGTGCGACAAATTCAGACAGGAAAAATCAGTATAAATCCTTAGAAAATTATCCCCCAGTGTCTCCATCTGCTGGCGGTATTGAATAAGCATTGCTGCACTGATGGGGTATGCATTAGACGAAAAAAAAGAAGAAAAAGAAGAATAATACGCCCAGAAAAGAGGCGAAAAGGAGAAAAACGTAAAAAAACGTGAAAAAAAAGTAAGAGGAAGAGAAGGGAAAAAAAGGTGGAAATGGGTTTAAAAGTGATTTCGGCGGAGAAATATATATATATATATATATATATATATATATATATATATATACGCGCACACACACACATATACATAAACGTATTCTCCGTTGAGATATTGCAGCCGCTGCTGTGTCCAGGCCCAGGAGCCTTAGCACTGTGCTGTGATGTCACTCAATACCACTGACATCACTAGGTGTAAACAACATCTCTCCTTTGCTGTGTATGTGACTATGGAGCTGTTTGGTGATGTCGTCTATTATGGCCTTCATAGAAGCAACAGGAGATTGTTGCATCCATCTAGAACCCTCAGAACTACAGTGCTATGATGTCACTCACTTCCACAGGCCTTGCAGAGTGTAAACAACAACAACCCAGCTTTGTTGTGTATGTAACCATAGGGATTTGTGATGTCACCTAGAACCTTCACAGCAGCGACAGCTTTATGAGGAGCATCAGCACTGCTCTGCCTGAGCAGAACCATCACCGCCATAGGTTGTCAAATAACCCGGGTTTAACCCACACAGGTAAGTCCAATGGGGTGCAGGCATGTCCTCTATGCTTACAGCTTCCCGTGGGTGTTGGTTTGATACCGTTTGGGGACAGCCAAGGAGGCATCTGCAGGCAACAAAGGTAGGTGTGTGCTTGTGTGTGTGTTTCCTATGCAGATCCTAAGCCCAGTGTCACATGCAAGTAGGAGGAGTAAGAAGGGTTCCTGGCAAATCCGGGTTATGGATTGCATTTAAAAAGGCCCCGTGGGAGTGCAATGGGCCCCTGTCTTGCTGCTTAGCAATAATGGTATGGGTTTAGGTTCTGCTGTGTGTACTGGTGGTTGACTGCCCCCCAGCCCAGAGTGTGCATGGAAAATTGTCTGGCAGCCTCCCTGACAGCAAGCAGTGATAGTGCCCATGAAGGGCACCTTGTTGGGCCCGCCCCTTTCACGGTTATCGCTTCTCGGCCTTTTGGCTAAGATCAAGTGTAGTATCTGTTCTTATCAGTTTAATATCTGATACGTCCCCTATCTGGGGACCATATATTAAATGGATTTTTGAGAACGGGGGCCGATTTCGAAGCTTGCTTCCGTCGCCCTATGCATTGACCCGATATGGCAGTATCTTCGGGTACAGTGCACCACCCCCTTACAGGGTTAAAAAGAAAGATTCCTACTTTCATTGCTACCTGCTTGCTGGCTAGCCAGCTAGCCAGCCCTGTGGGCCTTGCTGCTGCTGCAGCCAAAAAACAAAAGGTGGTGCTGCTGCTGCTGCTTCTGCTGCTTCTGCTTCTGCTTGTGTCTGGCCGCTGTTGGAGCGTCCAGGCACAGGACTTCTGCTGCTGCTGACTAAATGGCCTCCTTAATTGGATCATTTGAGTAGCCAGCACACCTGTGCAGGTAGGGCATGACATGATAGGCAGCTGCCTTGATAGCGGGTGGGTGCTGAATGTTCCTAATTGACAAAATAAGATTAATGCTTATGAAGAAATATAAAATCTCATCCCTTCCCCAATATCGCGCCACACCCCTACCCCTTAATTCCCTGGTTGAACTTGATGGACATATGTCTTTTTTCGACCGTACTAACTATGTAACTATGTAACATAACATGGGGGGGGGGGGGGGGTCTCCTGGCTGTTCACACAGGTGTGTCATTGCTGTACATTGACCATGCATTGCTTCTGTGGTATTGCAAAGGCAAAGACAAATGCTTCCAGCCATCCATTGCACTAATGGATTGGTCATCAGCTGGCTGTCTATGTCCCGCATCAATATAGACCAAAGTACAGAGGGTTAGGCTATGCTATTGTGCACCTACCTGATGCATCAGAAGGTGCGAGGCCCTTGCTAAATTCTGTGCACAGACTTTGAGATCTATACTTTAGACTGTATCTAAACCTGCTCCAACATGGACTGACATTCTGGCCTACTTTCAGCCGATGCGACTTGTCTGTCGCTGAACAGTCGCTTTTTATGTATTCAGCACCTATGTATAATGTTGTAAAAATGCTCTAGAAGCTAAAGTCGCAGAAATGTCACACATATTTGGCCTGCAACTTTCTGTGCGACAAATTCAGACAGGAAAAATCAGTATAAATCCTTAGAAAATTATCCCCCAGTGTCTCCATCTGCTGGCGGTATTGAATAAGCATTGCTGCACTGATGGGGTATGCATTAGACGAAAAAAAAGAAGAAAAAGAAGAATAATACGCCCAGAAAAGAGGCGAAAAGGAGAAAAACGTAAAAAAACGTGAAAAAAAAGTAAGAGGAAGAGAAGGGAAAAAAAGGTGGAAATGGGTTTAAAAGTGATTTCGGCGGAGAAATATATATATATATATATATATATATATATATATATATATATATATATACGCGCACACACACATATATATAAACGTATTCTCCGTTGAGATATTGCAGCCGCTGCTGTGTCCAGGCCCAGGAGCCTTAGCACTGTGCTGTGATGTCACTCAATACCACTGACATCACTAGGTGTAAACAACATCTCTCCTTTGCTGTGTATGTGACTATGGAGCTGTTTGGTGATGTCGTCTATTATGGCCTTCATAGAAGCAACAGGAGATTGTTGCATCCATCTAGAACCCTCAGAACTACAGTGCTATGATGTCACTCACTTCCACAGGCCTTGCAGAGTGTAAACAACAACAACCCAGCTTTGTTGTGTATGTAACCATAGGGATTTGTGATGTCACCTAGAACCTTCACAGCAGCGACAGCTTTATGAGGAGCATCAGCACTGCTCTGCCTGAGCAGAACCATCACCGCCATAGGTTGTCAAATAACCCGGGTTTAACCCACACAGGTAAGTCCATGCAGGCATGTCCTCTATGCTTACAGCTTCCCGTGGGTGTTGGTTTGATACCGTTTGGGGACAGCCAAGGAGGCATCTGCAGGCAACAAAGGTAGGTGTGTGCTTGTGTGTGTGTTTCCTATGCAGATCCTAAGCCCAGTGTCACATGCAAGTAGGAGGAGTAAGAAGGGTTCCTGGCAAATCCGGGTTATGGATTGCATTTAAAAAGGCCCCGTGGGAGTGCAATGGGCCCCTGTCTTGCTGCTTAGCAATAATGGTATGGGTTTAGGTTCTGCTGTGTGTACTGGTGGTTGACTGCCCCCCAGCCCAGAGTGTGCATGGAAAATTGTCTGGCAGCCTCCCTGACAGCAAGCAGTGATAGTGCCCATGAAGGGCACCTTGTTGGGCCCGCCCCTTTCACGGTTATCGCTTCTCGGCCTTTTGGCTAAGATCAAGTGTAGTATCTGTTCTTATCAGTTTAATATCTGATACGTCCCCTATCTGGGGACCATATATTAAATGGATTTTTGAGAACGGGGGCCGATTTCGAAGCTTGCTTCCGTCGCCCTATGCATTGACCCGATATGGCAGTATCTTCGGGTACAGTGCACCACCCCCTTACAGGGTTAAAAAGAAAGATTCCTACTTTCATTGCTACCTGCTTGCTGGCTAGCCAGCTAGCCAGCCCTGTGGGCCTTGCTGCTGCTGCAGCCAAAAAACAAAAGGTGGTGCTGCTGCTGCTTCTGCTGCTTCTGCTTCTGCTTGTGTCTGGCCGCTGTTGGAGCGTCCAGGCACAGGACTTCTGCTGCTGCTGACTAAATGGCCTCCTTAATTGGATCATTTGAGTAGCCAGCACACCTGTGCAGGTAGGGCATGACATGATAGGCAGCTGCCTTGATAGCGGGTGGGTGCTGAATGTTCCTAATTGACAAAATAAGATTAATGCTTATGAAGAAATATAAAATCTCATCCCTTCCCCAATATCGCGCCACACCCCTACCCCTTAATTCCCTGGTTGAACTTGATGGACATATGTCTTTTTTCGACCGTACTAACTATGTAACTATGTAACATAACATGGGGGGGGGGGGGGGTCTCCTGGCTGTTCACACAGGTGTGTCATTGCTGTACATTGACCATGCATTGCTTCTGTGGTATTGCAAAGGCAAAGACAAATGCTTCCAGCCATCCATTGCACTAATGGATTGGTCATCAGCTGGCTGTCTATGTCCCGCATCAATATAGACCAAAGTACAGAGGGTTAGGCTATGCTATTGTGCACCTACCTGATGCATCAGAAGGTGCGAGGCCCTTGCTAAATTCTGTGCACAGACTTTGAGATCTATACTTTAGACTGTATCTAAACCTGCTCCAACATGGACTGACATTCTGGCCTACTTTCAGCCGATGTGACTTGTCTGTCGCTGAACAGTCGCTTTTTATGTATTCAGCACCTATGTATAATGTTGTAAAAATGCTCTAGAAGCTAAAGTCGCAGAAATGTCACACATATTTGGCCTGCAACTTTCTGTGCGACAAATTCAGACAGGAAAAATCTGTATAAATCCTTAGAAAATTATCCCCCAGTGTCTCCATCTGCTGGCGGTATTGAATAAGCATTGCTGCACTGATGGGGTATGCATTAGACGAAAAAAAAGAAGAAAAAGAAGAATAATACGCCCAGAAAAGAGGCGAAAAGGAGAAAAACGTAAAAAAACGTGAAAAAAAAGTAAGAGGAAGAGAAGGGAAAAAAAGGTGGAAATGGGTTTAAAAGTGATTTCGGCGGAGAAATATATATATATATATATATATATATATATATATATATATATACGCGCACACACACACATATATATAAACGTATTCTCCGTTGAGATATTGCAGCCGCTGCTGTGTCCAGGCCCAGGAGCCTTAGCACTGTGCTGTGATGTCACTCAATACCACTGACATCACTAGGTGTAAACAACATCTCTCCTTTGCTGTGTATGTGACTATGGAGCTGTTTGGTGATGTCGTCTATTATGGCCTTCATAGAAGCAACAGGAGATTGTTGCATCCATCTAGAACCCTCAGAACTACAGTGCTATGATGTCACTCACTTCCACAGGCCTTGCAGAGTGTAAACAACAACAACCCAGCTTTGTTGTGTATGTAACCATAGGGATTTGTGATGTCACCTAGAACCTTCACAGCAGCGACAGCTTTATGAGGAGCATCAGCACTGCTCTGCCTGAGCAGAACCATCACCGCCATAGGTTGTCAAATAACCCGGGTTTAACCCACACAGGTAAGTCCAATGGGGTGCAGGCATGTCCTCTATGCTTACAGCTTCCCGTGGGTGTTGGTTTGATACCGTTTGGGGACAGCCAAGGAGGCATCTGCAGGCAACAAAGGTAGGTGTGTGCTTGTGTGTGTGTTTCCTATGCAGATCCTAAGCCCAGTGTCACATGCAAGTAGGAGGAGTAAGAAGGGTTCCTGGCAAATCCGGGTTATGGATTGCATTTAAAAAGGCCCCGTGGGAGTGCAATGGGCCCCTGTCTTGCTGCTTAGCAATAATGGTATGGGTTTAGGTTCTGCTGTGTGTACTGGTGGTTGACTGCCCCCCAGCCCAGAGTGTGCATGGAAAATTGTCTGGCAGCCTCCCTGACAGCAAGCAGTGATAGTGCCCATGAAGGGCACCTTGTTGGGCCCGCCCCTTTCACGGTTATCGCTTCTCGGCCTTTTGGCTAAGATCAAGTGTAGTATCTGTTCTTATCAGTTTAATATCTGATACGTCCCCTATCTGGGGACCATATATTAAATGGATTTTTGAGAACGGGGGCCGATTTCGAAGCTTGCTTCCGTCGCTCTATGCATTGACCCGATATGGCAGTATCTTCGGGTACAGTGCACCACCCCCTTACAGGGTTAAAAAGAAAGATTCCTACTTTCATTGCTACCTGCTTGCTGGCTAGCCAGCTAGCCAGCCCTGTGGGCCTTGCTGCTGCTGCAGCCAAAAAACAAAAGGTGGTGCTGCTGCTGCTTCTGCTGCTTCTGCTTCTGCTTGTGTCTGGCCGCTGTTGGAGCGTCCAGGCACAGGACTTCTGCTGTTGCTGACTAAATGGCCTCCTTAATTGGATCATTTGAGTAGCCAGCACACCTGTGCAGGTAGGGCATGACATGATAGGCAGCTGCCTTGATAGCGGGTGGGTGCTGAATGTTCCTAATTGACAAAATAAGATTAATGCTTATGAAGAAATATAAAATCTCATCCCTTCCTCAATATCGCGCCACACCCCTACCCCTTAATTCCCTGGTTGAACTTGATGGACATATGTCTTTTTTCGACCGTACTAACTATGTAACTATGTAACATAACATGGGGGGGGGGGGGGGTCTCCTGGCTGTTCACACAGGTGTGTCATTGCTGTACATTGACCATGCATTGCTTCTGTGGTATTGCAAAGGCAAAGACAAATGCTTCCAGCCATCCATTGCACTAATGGATTGGTCATCAGCTGGCTGTCTATGTCCCGCATCAATATAGACCAAAGTACAGAGGGTTAGGCTATGCTATTGTGCACCTACCTGATGCATCAGAAGGTGCGAGGCCCTTGCTAAATTCTGTGCACAGACTTTGAGATCTATACTTTAGACTGTATCTAAACCTGCTCCAACATGGACTGACATTCTGGCCTACTTTCAGCCGATGCGACTTGTCTGTCGCTGAACAGTCGCTTTTTATGTATTCAGCACCTATGTATAATGTTGTAAAAATGCTCTAGAAGCTAAAGTCGCAGAAATGTCACACATATTTGGCCTGCAACTTTCTGTGCGACAAATTCAGACAGGAAAAATCAGTATAAATCCTTAGAAAATTATCCCCCAGTGTCTCCATCTGCTGGCGGTATTGAATAAGCATTGCTGCACTGATGGGGTATGCATTAGACGAAAAAAAAGAAGAAAAAGAAGAATAATACGCCCAGAAAAGAGGCGAAAAGGAGAAAAACGTAAAAAAACGTGAAAAAAAAGTAAGAGGAAGAGAAGGGAAAAAAAGGTGGAAATGGGTTTAAAAGTGATTTCGGCGGAGAAATATATATATATATATATATATATATATATATATATATATATACGCGCACACACACACATATATATAAACGTATTCTCCGTTGAGATATTGCAGCCGCTGCTGTGTCCAGGCCCAGGAGCCTTAGCACTGTGCTGTGATGTCACTCAATACCACTGACATCACTAGGTGTAAACAACATCTCTCCTTTGCTGTGTATGTGACTATGGAGCTGTTTGGTGATGTCGTCTATTATGGCCTTCATAGAAGCAACAGGAGATTGTTGCATCCATCTAGAACCCTCAGAACTACAGTGCTATGATGTCACTCACTTCCACAGGCCTTGCAGAGTGTAAACAACAACAACCCAGCTTTGTTGTGTATGTAACCATAGGGATTTGTGATGTCACCTAGAACCTTCACAGCAGCGACAGCTTTATGAGGAGCATCAGCACTGCTCTGCCTGAGCAGAACCATCACCGCCATAGGTTGTCAAATAACCCGGGTTTAACCCACACAGGTAAGTCCAATGGGGTGCAGGCATGTCCTCTATGCTTACAGCTTCCCGTGGGTGTTGGTTTGATACCGTTTGGGGACAGCCAAGGAGGCATCTGCAGGCAACAAAGGTAGGTGTGTGCTTGTGTGTGTGTTTCCTATGCAGATCCTAAGCCCAGTGTCACATGCAAGTAGGAGGAGTAAGAAGGGTTCCTGGCAAATCCGGGTTATGGATTGCATTTAAAAAGGCCCCGTGGGAGTGCAATGGGCCCCTGTCTTGCTGCTTAGCAATAATGGTATGGGTTTAGGTTCTGCTGTGTGTACTGGTGGTTGACTGCCCCCCAGCCCAGAGTGTGCATGGAAAATTGTCTGGCAGCCTCCCTGACAGCAAGCAGTGATAGTGCCCATGAAGGGCACCTTGTTGGGCCCGCCCCTTTCACGGTTATCGCTTCTCGGCCTTTTGGCTAAGATCAAGTGTAGTATCTGTTCTTATCAGTTTAATATCTGATACGTCCCCTATCTGGGGACCATATATTAAATGGATTTTTGAGAACGGGGGCCGATTTCGAAGCTTGCTTCCGTCGCCCTATGCATTGACCCGATATGGCAGTATCTTCGGGTACAGTGCACCACCCCCTTACAGGGTTAAAAAGAAAGATTCCTACTTTCATTGCTACCTGCTTGCTGGCTAGCCAGCTAGCCAGCCCTGTGGGCCTTGCTGCTGCTGCAGCCAAAAAACAAAAGGTGGTGCTGCTGCTGCTTCTGCTGCTTCTGCTTCTGCTTGTGTCTGGCCGCTGTTGGAGCGTCCAGGCACAGGACTTCTGCTGCTGCTGACTAAATGGCCTCCTTAATTGGATCATTTGAGTAGCCAGCACACCTGTGCAGGTAGGTTATGACATGATAGGCAGCTGCCTTGATAGCGGGTGGGTGCTGAATGTTCCTAATTGACAAAATAAGATTAATGCTTATGAAGAAATATAAAATCTCATCCCTTCCCCAATATCGCGCCACACCCCTACCCCTTAATTCCCTGGTTGAACTTGATGGACATATGTCTTTTTTCGACCGTACTAACTATGTAACTATGTAACATAACATGGGGGGGGGGGGGGGGTCTCCTGGCTGTTCACACAGGTGTGTCATTGCTGTACATTGACCATGCATTGCTTCTGTGGTATTGCAAAGGCAAAGACAAATGCTTCCAGCCATCCATTGCACTAATGGATTGGTCATCAGCTGGCTGTCTATGTCCCGCATCAATATAGACCAAAGTACAGAGGGTTAGGCTATGCTATTGTGCACCTACCTGATGCATCAGAAGGTGCGAGGCCCTTGCTAAATTCTGTGCACAGACTTTGAGATCTATACTTTAGACTGTATCTAAACCTGCTCCAACATGGACTGACATTCTGGCCTACTTTCAGCCGATGCGACTTGTCTGTCGCTGAACAGTCGCTTTTTATGTATTCAGCACCTATGTATAATGTTGTAAAAATGCTCTAGAAGCTAAAGTCGCAGAAATGTCACACATATTTGGCCTGCAACTTTCTGTGCGACAAATTCAGACAGGAAAAATCAGTATAAATCCTTAGAAAATTATCCCCCAGTGTCTCCATCTGCTGGCGGTATTGAATAAGCATTGCTGCACTGATGGGGTATGCATTAGACGAAAAAAAAGAAGAAAAAGAAGAATAATACGCCCAGAAAAGAGGCGAAAAGGAGAAAAACGTAAAAAAACGTGAAAAAAAAGTAAGAGGAAGAGAAGGGAAAAAAAGGTGGAAATGGGTTTAAAAGTGATTTCGGAGGAGAAATATATATATATATATATATATATATATATATATATATATATACGCGCACACACACACATATATATAAACGTATTCTCCGTTGAGATATTGCAGCCGCTGCTGTGTCCAGGCCCAGGAGCCTTAGCACTGTGCTGTGATGTCACTCAATACCACTGACATCACTAGGTGTAAACAACATCTCTCCTTTGCTGTGTATGTGACTATGGAGCTGTTTGGTGATGTCGTCTATTATGGCCTTCATAGAAGCAACAGGAGATTGTTGCATCCATCTAGAACCCTCAGAACTACAGTGCTATGATGTCACTCACTTCCACAGGCCTTGCAGAGTGTAAACAACAACAACCCAGCTTTGTTGTGTATGTAACCATAGGGATTTGTGATGTCACCTAGAACCTTCACAGCAGCGACAGCTTTATGAGGAGCATCAGCACTGCTCTGCCTGAGCAGAACCATCACCGCCATAGGTTGTCAAATAACCCGGGTTTAACCCACACAGGTAAGTCCAATGGGGTGCAGGCATGTCCTCTATGCTTACAGCTTCCCGTGGGTGTTGGTTGTGTTGGTTTGATACCGTTTGGGGACAGCCAAGGAGGCATCTGCAGGCAACAAAGGTAGGTGTGTGCTTGTGTGTGTGTTTCCTATGCAGATCCTAAGCCCAGTGTCACATGCAAGTAGGAGGAGTAAGAAGGGTTCCTGGCAAATCCGGGTTATGGATTGCATTTAAAAAGGCCCCGTGGGAGTGCAATGGGCCCCTGTCTTGCTGCTTAGCAATAATGGTATGGGTTTAGGTTCTGCTGTGTGTACTGGTGGTTGACTGCCCCCCAGCCCAGAGTGTGCATGGAAAATTGTCTGGCAGCCTCCCTGACAGCAAGCAGTGATAGTGCCCATGAAGGGCACCTTGTTGGGCCCGCCCCTTTCACGGTTATCGCTTCTCGGCCTTTTGGCTAAGATCAAGTGTAGTATCTGTTCTTATCAGTTTAATATCTGATACGTCCCCTATCTGGGGACCATATATTAAATGGATTTTTGAGAACGGGGGCCGATTTCGAAGCTTGCTTCCGTCGCCCTATGCATTGACCCGATATGGCAGTATCTTCGGGTACAGTGCACCACCCCCTTACAGGGTTAAAAAGAAAGATTCCTACTTTCATTGCTACCTGCTTGCTGGCTAGCCAGCTAGCCAGCCCTGTGGGCCTTGCTGCTGCTGCAGCCAAAAAACAAAAGGTGGTGCTTCTGCTGCTTCTGCTTCTGCTTGTGTCTGGCCGCTGTTGGAGCGTCCAGGCTCAGGACTTCTGCTGCTGCTGACTAAATGGCCTCCTTAATTGGATCATTTGAGTAGCCAGCACACCTGTGCAGGTAGGGCATGACATGATAGGCAGCTGCCTTGATAGCGGGTGGGTGCTGAATGTTCCTAATTGACAAAATAAGATTAATGCTTATGAAGAAATATAAAATCTCATCCCTTCCCCAATATCGCGCCACACCCCTACCCCTTAATTCCCTGGTTGAACTTGATGGACATATGTCTTTTTTCGACCGTACTAACTATGTAACTATGTAACATAACATGGGGGGGGGGGGGTCTCCTGGCTGTTCACACAGGTGTGTCATTGCTGTACATTGACCATGCATTGCTTCTGTGGTATTGCAAAGGCAAAGACAAATGCTTCCAGCCATCCATTGCACTAATGGATTGGTCATCAGCTGGCTGTCTATGTCCCGCATCAATATAGACCAAAGTACAGAGGGTTAGGCTATGCTATTGTGCACCTACCTGATGCATCAGAAGGTGCGAGGCCCTTGCTAAATTCTGTGCACAGACTTTGAGATCTATACTTTAGACTGTATCTAAACCTGCTCCAACATGGACTGACATTCTGGCCTACTTTCAGCCGATGCGACTTGTCTGTCGCTGAACAGTCGCTTTTTATGTATTCAGCACCTATGTATAATGTTGTAAAAATGCTCTAGAAGCTAAAGTCGCAGAAATGTCACACATATTTGGCCTGCAACTTTCTGTGCGACAAATTCAGACAGGAAAAATCAGTATAAATCCTTAGAAAATTATCCCCCAGTGTCTCCATCTGCTGGCGGTATTGAATAAGCATTGCTTGCACTGATGGGGTATGCATTAGACGAAAAAAAAGAAGAAAAAGAAGAATAATACGCCCAGAAAAGAGGCGAAAAGGAGAAAAACGTAAAAAAACGTGAAAAAAAAGTAAGAGGGAAGAGAAGGGAAAAAAAGGTGGAAATGGGTTTTAAAAGTGATTTCGGCGGAGAAATATATATATATATATATATACTATATATATATATACTATATATACGCGCACACACACTCATATATATAAACGTATTCTCCGTTGAGATATTGCAGCCGCTGCTGTGTCCAGGCCCAGGAGCCTTAGCACTGTGCTGTGATGTCACTCAATACCACTGACCATCACTAGGTGTAAACAACATCTCTCCTTTGCTGTGTATGTGACTATGGAGCTGTTTTGGTGATGTCGTCTATTATGGCCTTCATAGAAGCAACAGGAGATTGTTGCATCCATCTAGAACCCTCAGAACTACAGTGCTATGATGTCACTCACTTCCACAGGCCTTGCAGAGTGTAAACAACAACAACCCAGCTTTGTTGTGTATGTAACCATAGGGATTTGTGATGTCACCTAGAACCTTCACAGCAGCGACAGCTTTATGAGGAGCATCAGCACTGCTCTGCCTGAGCAGAACCATCACCGCCATAGGTTGTCAAATAACCCGGGTTTAACCCACACAGGTAAGTCCAATGGGGTGCAGGCATGTCCCTCTATGCTTACAGCTTCCCGTGGGTGTTGGTTTTGATACCGTTTGGGGACAGCCAAGGAGGCATCTGCAGGCAACAAAGGTAGGTGTGTGCTTGTGTGTGTGTTTCCTATGCAGATCCTAAGCCCAGTGTCACATGCAAGTAGGAGGAGTAAGAAGGGTTCCTGGCAAATCCGGGTTATGGATTGCATTTAAAAAGGCCCCGTGGGAGTGCAATGGGCCCCTGTCTTGCTGCTTAGCAAGAATGGTATGGGTTTAGGTTCTGCTGTGTGTACTGGTGGTTGACTGCCCCCCAGCCCAGAGTGTGCATGGAAAATTGTCTGGCAGCCTCCCTGACAGCAAGCAGTGATAGTGCCCATGAAGGGCACCTTGTTGGGCCCGCCCCTTTCACGGTTATCGCTTCTCGGCCTTTTGGCTAAGATCAAGTGTAGTATCTGTTCTTATCAGTTTAATATCTGATACGTCCCCTATCTGGGGACCATATATTAAATGGATTTTTGAGAACGGGGGCCGATTTCGAAGCTTGCTTCCGTCGCCCCTATGCATTGACCCGATATGGCAGTATCTTCGGGTACAGTGCACCACCCCCTTACAGGGTTAAAAAGAAAGATTCCTACTTTCATTGCTACCTGCTTGCTGGCTAGCCAGCTAGCCAGCCCTGTGGGCCTTGCTGCTGCTGCAGCCAAAAAACAAAAGGTGGTGCTGCTGCTGCTTCTGCTGCTTCTGCTTCTGCTTGTGTCTGGCCGCTGTTGGAGCGTCCAGGCACAGGACTTCTGCTGCTGCTGACTAAATGGCCTCCTTAATTGGATCATTTGAGTAGCCAGCACACCTGTGCAGGTAGGGCATGACATGATAGGCAGCTGCCTTGATAGCGGGTGGGTGCTGAATGTTCCTAATTGACAAAATAAGATTAATGCTTATGAAGAAATATAAAATCTCATCCCTTCCCCAATATCGCGCCACACCCCTACCCCTTAATTCCCTGGTTGAACTTGATGGACATATGTCTTTTTTCGACCGTACTAACTATGTAACTATGTAACATAACATGGGGGGGGGGGGGGGTCTCCTGGCTGTTCACACAGGTGTGTCATTGCTGTACATTGACCATGCATTGCTTCTGTGGTATTGCAAAGGCAAAGACAAATGCTTCCAGCCATCCATTGCACTAATGGATTGGTCATCAGCTGGCTGTCTATGTCCCGCATCAATATAGACCAAAGTACAGAGGGTTAGGCTATGCTATTGTGCACCTACCTGATGCATCAGAAGGTGCGAGGCCCTTGCTAAATTCTGTGCACAGACTTTGAGATCTATACTTTAGACTGTATCTAAACCTGCTCCAACATGGACTGACATTCTGGCCTACTTTCAGCCGATGCGACTTGTCTGTCGCTGAACAGTCGCTTTTTATGTATTCAGCACCTATGTATAATGTTGTAAAAATGCTCTAGAAGCTAAAGTCGCAGAAATGTCACACATATTTGGCCTGCAACTTTCTGTGCGACAAATTCAGACAGGAAAAATCAGTATAAATCCTTAGAAAATTATCCCCCAGTGTCTCCATCTGCTGGCGGTATTGAATAAGCATTGCTGCACTGATGGGGTATGCATTAGACGAAAAAAAAGAAGAAAAAGAAGAATAATACGCCCAGAAAAGAGGCGAAAAGGAGAAAAACGTAAAAAAACGTGAAAAAAAAGTAAGAGGAAGAGAAGGGAAAAAAAGGTGGAAATGGGTTTAAAAGTGATTTCGGCGGAGAAATATATATATATATATATATATATATATATATATACGCGCACACACACACATATATATAAACGTATTCTCCGTTGAGATATTGCAGCCGCTGCTGTGTCCCAGGCCCAGGAGCCCTTAGCACTGTGCTGTGATGTCACTCAATACCACTGACATCACTAGGTGTAAACAACATCTCTCCTTTGCTGTGTATGTGACTATGGAGCTGTTTGGTGATGTCGTCTATTATGGCCTTCATAGAAGCAACAGGAGATTGTTGCATCCATCTAGAACCCTCAGAACTACAGTGCTATGATGTCACTCACTTCCACAGGCCTTGCAGAGTGTAAACAACAACAACCCAGCTTTGTTGTGTATGTAACCATAGGGATTTGTGATGTCACCTAGAACCTTCACAGCAGCGACAGCTTTATGAGGAGCATCAGCACTGCTCTGCCTGAGCAGAACCATCACCGCCATAGGTTGTCAAATAACCCGGGTTTTAACCCACACAGGTAAGTCCAATGGGGTGCAGGCATGTCCTCTATGCTTACAGCTTCCCGTGGGTGTTGGTTTGATACCGTTTGGGGACAGCCAAGGAGGCATCTGCAGGCAACAAAGGTAGGTGTGTGCTTGTGTGTGTGTTTCCTATGCAGATCCTAAGCCCAGTGTCACATGCAAGTAGGAGGAGTAAGAAGGGTTCCTGGCAAATCCGGGTTATGGATTGCATTTAAAAAGGCCCCGTGGGAGTGCAATGGGCCCCTGTCTTGCTGCTTAGCAATAATGGTATGGGTTTAGGTTCTGCTGTGTGTACTGGTGGTTGACTGCCCCCCAGCCCAGAGTGTGCATGGAAAATTGTCTGGCAGCCTCCCTGACAGCAAGCAGTGATAGTGCCCATGAAGGGCACCTTGTTGGGCCCGCCCCTTTCACGGTTATCGCTTCTCGGCCTTTTGGCTAAGATCAAGTGTAGTATCTGTTCTTATCAGTTTAATATCTGATACGTCCCCTATCTGGGGACCATATATTAAATGGATTTTTGAGAACGGGGGCCGATTTCGAAGCTTGCTTCCGTCGCCCTATGCATTGACCCGATATGGCAGTATCTTCGGGTACAGTGCACCACCCCCTTACAGGGTTAAAAAGAAAGATTCCTACTTTCATTGCTACCTGCTTGCTGGCTAGCCAGCTAGCCAGCCCTGTGGGCCTTGCTGCTGCTGCAGCCAAAAAACAAAAGGTGGTGCTGCTGCTGCTTCTGCTGCTTCTGCTTCTGCTTGTGTCTGGCCGCTGTTGGAGCGTCCAGGCACAGGACTTCTGCTGCTGCTGACTAAATGGCCTCCTTAATTGGATCATTTGAGTAGCCAGCACACCTGTGCAGATAGGGCATGACATGATAGGCAGCTGCCTTGATAGCGGGTGGGTGCTGAATGTTCCTAATTGACAAAATAAGATTAATGCTTATGAAGAAATATAAAATCTCATCCCTTCCCCAATATCGCGCCACACCCCTACCCCTTAATTCCCTGGTTGAACTTGATGGACATATGTCTTTTTTCGACCGTACTAACTATGTAACTATGTAACATAACATGGGGGGGGGGGGGGGTCTCCTGGCTGTTCACACAGGTGTGTCATTGCTGTACATTGACCATGCATTGCTTCTGTGGTATTGCAAAGGCAAAGACAAATGCTTCCAGCCATCCATTGCACTAATGGATTGGTCATCAGCTGGCTGTCTATGTCCCGCATCAATATAGACCAAAGTACAGAGGGTTAGGCTATGCTATTGTGCACCTACCTGATGCATCAGAAGGTGCGAGGCCCTTGCTAAATTCTGTGCACAGACTTTGAGATCTATACTTTAGACTGTATCTAAACCTGCTCCAACATGGACTGACATTCTGGCCTACTTTCAGCCGATGCGACTTGTCTGTCGCTGAACAGTCGCTTTTTATGTATTCAGCACCTATGTATAATGTTGTAAAAATGCTCTAGAAGCTAAAGTCGCAGAAATGTCACACATATTTGGCCTGCAACTTTCTGTGCGACAAATTCAGACAGGAAAAATCAGTATAAATCCTTAGAAAATTATCCCCCAGTGTCTCCATCTGCTGGCGGTATTGAATAAGCATTGCTGCACTGATGGGGTATGCATTAGACGAAAAAAAAGAAGAAAAAGAAGAATAATACGCCCAGAAAAGAGGCGAAAAGGAGAAAAACGTAAAAAAACGTGAAAAAAAAGTAAGAGGAAGAGAAGGGAAAAAAAGGTGGAAATGGGTTTAAAAGTGATTTCGGCGGAGAAATATATATATATATATATATATATATATATATATATACGCGCACACACACACATATATATAAACGTATTCTCCGTTGAGATATTGCAGCCGCTGCTGTGTCCAGGCCCAGGAGCCTTAGCACTGTGCTGTGATGTCACTCAATACCACTGACATCACTAGGTGTAAACAACATCTCTCCTTTGCTGTGTATGTGACTATGGAGCTGTTTGGTGATGTCGTCTATTATGGCCTTCATAGAAGCAACAGGAGATTGTTGCATCCATCTAGAACCCTCAGAACTACAGTGCTATGATGTCACTCACTTCCACAGGCCTTGCAGAGTGTAAACAACAACAACCCAGCTTTGTTGTGTATGTAACCATAGGGATTTGTGATGTCACCTAGAACCTTCACAGCAGCGACAGCTTTATGAGGAGCATCAGCACTGCTCTGCCTGAGCAGAACCATCACCGCCATAGGTTGTCAAATAACCCGGGTTTAACCCACACAGGTAAGTCCAATGGGGTGCAGGCATGTCCTCTATGCTTACAGCTTCCCGTGGGTGTTGGTTTGATACCGTTTGGGGACAGCCAAGGAGGCATCTGCAGGCAACAAAGGTAGGTGTGTGCTTGTGTGTGTGTTTCCTATGCAGATCCTAAGCCCAGTGTCACATGCAAGTAGGAGGAGTAAGAAGGGTTCCTGGCAAATCCGGGTTATGGATTGCATTTAAAAAGGCCCCGTGGGAGTGCAATGGGCCCCTGTCTTGCTGCTTAGCAAGAATGGTATGGGTTTAGGTTCTGCTGTGTGTACTGGTGGTTGACTGCCCCCCAGCCCAGAGTGTGCATGGAAAATTGTCTGGCAGCCTCCCTGACAGCAAGCAGTGATAGTGCCCATGAAGGGCACCTTGTTGGGCCCGCCCCTTTCACGGTTATCGCTTCTCGGCCTTTTGGCTAAGATCAAGTGTAGTATCTGTTCTTATCAGTTTAATATCTGATACGTCCCCTATCTGGGGACCATATATTAAATGGATTTTTGAGAACGGGGGCCGATTTCGAAGCTTGCTTCCGTCGCCCTATGCATTGACCCGATATGGCAGTATCTTCGGGTACAGTGCACCACCCCCTTACAGGGTTAAAAAGAAAGATTCCTACTTTCATTGCTACCTGCTTGCTGGCTAGCCAGCTAGCCAGCCCTGTGGGCCTTGCTGCTGCTGCAGCCAAAAAACAAAAGGTGGTGCTGCTGCTGCTTCTGCTGCTTCTGCTTCTGCTTGTGTCTGGCCGCTGTTGGAGCGTCCAGGCACAGGACTTCTGCTGCTGCTGACTAAATGGCCTCCTTAATTGGATCATTTGAGTAGCCAGCACACCTGTGCAGGTAGGGCATGACATGATAGGCAGCTGCCTTGATAGCGGGTGGGTGCTGAATGTTCCTAATTGACAAAATAAGATTAATGCTTATGAAGAAATATAAAATCTCATCCCTTCCCCAATATCGCGCCACACCCCTACCCCTTAATTCCCTGGTTGAACTTGATGGACATATGTTATGTCTTTTTTCGACCGTACTAACTATGTAACTATGTAACATAACATGGGGGGGGGGGGGGGTCTCCTGGCTGTTCACACAGGTGTGTCATTGCTGTACATTGACCATGCATTGCTTCTGTGGTATTGCAAAGGCAAAGACAAATGCTTCCAGCCATCCATTGCACTAATGGATTGGTCATCAGCTGGCTGTCTATGTCCCGCATCAATATAGACCAAAGTACAGAGGGTTAGGCTATGCTATTGTGCACCTACCTGATGCATCAGAAGGTGCGAGGCCCTTGCTAAATTCTGTGCACAGACTTTGAGATCTATACTTTAGACTGTATCTAAACCTGCTCCAACATGGACTGACATTCTGGCCTACTTTCAGCCGATGCGACTTGTCTGTCGCTGAACAGTCGCTTTTTATGTATTCAGCACCTATGTATAATGTTGTAAAAATGCTCTAGAAGCTAAAGTCGCAGAAATGTCACACATATTTGGCCTGCAACTTTCTGTGCGACAAATTCAGACAGGAAAAATCAGTATAAATCCTTAGAAAATTATCCCCCAGTGTCTCCATCTGCTGGCGGTATTGAATAAGCATTGCTGCACTGATGGGGTATGCATTAGACGAAAAAAAAGAAGAAAAAGAAGAATAATACGCCCAGAAAAGAGGCGAAAAGGAGAAAAACGTAAAAAAACGTGAAAAAAAAGTAAGAGGAAGAGAAGGGAAAAAAAGGTGGAAATGGGTTTAAAAGTGATTTCGGCGGAGAAATATATATATATATATATATATATATATATATATATATATATATACGCGCACACACACACATATATATAAACGTATTCTCCGTTGAGATATTGCAGCCGCTGCTGTGTCCAGGCCCAGGAGCCTTAGCACTGTGCTGTGATGTCACTCAATACCACTGACATCACTAGGTGTAAACAACATCTCTCCTTTGCTGTGTATGTGACTATGGAGCTGTTTGGTGATGTCGTCTATTATGGCCTTCATAGAAGCAACAGGAGATTGTTGCATCCATCTAGAACCCTCAGAACTACAGTGCTATGATGTCACTCACTTCCACAGGCCTTGCAGAGTGTAAACAACAACAACCCAGCTTTGTTGTGTATGTAACCATAGGGATTTGTGATGTCACCTAGAACCTTCACAGCAGCGACAGCTTTATGAGGAGCATCAGCACTGCTCTGCCTGAGCAGAACCATCACCGCCATAGGTTGTCAAATAACCCGGGTTTAACCCACACAGGTAAGTCCAATGGGGTGCAGGCATGTCCTCTATGCTTACAGCTTCCCGTGGGTGTTGGTTTGATACCGTTTGGGGACAGCCAAGGAGGCATCTGCAGGCAACAAAGGTAGGTGTGTGCTTGTGTGTGTGTTTCCTATGCAGATCCTAAGCCCAGTGTCACATGCAAGTAGGAGGAGTAAGAAGGGTTCCTGGCAAATCCGGGTTATGGATTGCATTTAAAAAGGCCCCGTGGGAGTGCAATGGGCCCCTGTCTTGCTGCTTAGCAATAATGGTATGGGTTTAGGTTCTGCTGTGTGTACTGGTGGTTGACTGCCCCCCAGCCCAGAGTGTGCATGGAAAATTGTCTGGCAGCCTCCCTGACAGCAAGCAGTGATAGTGCCCATGAAGGGCACCTTGTTGGGCCCGCCCCTTTCACGGTTATCGCTTCTCGGCCTTTTGGCTAAGATCAAGTGTAGTATCTGTTCTTATCAGTTTAATATCTGATACGTCCCCTATCTGGGGACCATATATTAAATGGATTTTTGAGAACGGGGGCCGATTTCGAAGCTTGCTTCCGTCGCCCTATGCATTGACCCGATATGGCAGTATCTTCGGGTACAGTGCACCACCCCCTTACAGGGTTAAAAAGAAAGATTCCTACTTTCATTGCTACCTGCTTGCTGGCTAGCCAGCTAGCCAGCCCTGTGGGCCTTGCTGCTGCTGCAGCCAAAAAACAAAAGGTGGTGCTGCTGCTGCTTCTGCTGCTTCTGCTTCTGCTTGTGTCTGGCCGCTGTTGGAGCGTCCAGGCACAGGACTTCTGCTGCTGCTGACTAAATGGCCTCCTTAATTGGATCATTTGAGTAGCCAGCACACCTGTGCAGATAGGGCATGACATGATAGGCAGCTGCCTTGATAGCGGGTGGGTGCTGAATGTTCCTAATTGACAAAATAAGATTAATGCTTATGAAGAAATATAAAATCTCATCCCTTCCCCAATATCGCGCCACACCCCTACCCCTTAATTCCCTGGTTGAACTTGATGGACATATGTCTTTTTTCGACCGTACTAACTATGTAACTATGTAACATAACATGGGGGGGGGGGGGGGTCTCCTGGCTGTTCACACAGGTGTGTCATTGCTGTACATTGACCATGCATTGCTTCTGTGGTATTGCAAAGGCAAAGACAAATGCTTCCAGCCATCCATTGCACTAATGGATTGGTCATCAGCTGGCTGTCTATGTCCCGCATCAATATAGACCAAAGTACAGAGGGTTAGGCTATGCTATTGTGCACCTACCTGATGCATCAGAAGGTGCGAGGCCCTTGCTAAATTCTGTGCACAGACTTTGAGATCTATACTTTAGACTGTATCTAAACCTGCTCCAACATGGACTGACATTCTGGCCTACTTTCAGCCGATGCGACTTGTCTGTCGCTGAACAGTCGCTTTTTATGTATTCAGCACCTATGTATAATGTTGTAAAAATGCTCTAGAAGCTAAAGTCGCAGAAATGTCACACATATTTGGCCTGCAACTTTCTGTGCGACAAATTCAGACAGGAAAAATCAGTATAAATCCTTAGAAAATTATCCCCCAGTGTCTCCATCTGCTGGCGGTATTGAATAAGCATTGCTGCACTGATGGGGTATGCATTAGACGAAAAAAAAGAAGAAAAAGAAGAATAATACGCCCAGAAAAGAGGCGAAAAGGAGAAAAACGTAAAAAAACGTGAAAAAAAAGTAAGAGGAAGAGAAGGGAAAAAAAGGTGGAAATGGGTTTAAAAGTGATTTCGGCGGAGAAATATATATATATATATATATATATATATATATATATATACGCGCACACACACACATATATATAAACGTATTCTCCGTTGAGATATTGCAGCCGCTGCTGTGTCCAGGCCCAGGAGCCTTAGCACTGTGCTGTGATGTCACTCAATACCACTGACATCACTAGGTGTAAACAACATCTCTCCTTTGCTGTGTATGTGACTATGGAGCTGTTTGGTGATGTCGTCTATTATGGCCTTCATAGAAGCAACAGGAGATTGTTGCATCCATCTAGAACCCTCAGAACTACAGTGCTATGATGTCACTCACTTCCACAGGCCTTGCAGAGTGTAAACAACAACAACCCAGCTTTGTTGTGTATGTAACCATAGGGATTTGTGATGTCACCTAGAACCTTCACAGCAGCGACAGCTTTATGAGGAGCATCAGCACTGCTCTGCCTGAGCAGAACCATCACCGCCATAGGTTGTCAAATAACCCGGGTTTAACCCACACAGGTAAGTCCAATGGGGTGCAGGCATGTCCTCTATGCTTACAGCTTTCCGTGGGTGTTGGTTTGATACCGTTTGGGGACAGCCAAGGAGGCATCTGCAGGCAACAAAGGTAGGTGTGTGCTTGTGTGTGTGTTTCCTATGCAGATCCTAAGCCCAGTGTCACATGCAAGTAGGAGGAGTAAGAAGGGTTCCTGGCAAATCCGGGTTATGGATTGCATTTAAAAAGGCCCCGTGGGAGTGCAATGGGCCCCTGTCTTGCTGCTTAGCAATAATGGTATGGGTTTAGGTTCTGCTGTGTGTACTGGTGGTTGACTGCCCCCCAGCCCAGAGTGTGCATGGAAAATTGTCTGGCAGCCTCCCTGACAGCAAGCAGTGATAGTGCCCATGAAGGGCACCTTGTTGGGCCCGCCCCTTTCACGGTTATCGCTTCTCGGCCTTTTGGCTAAGATCAAGTGTAGTATCTGTTCTTATCAGTTTAATATCTGATACGTCCCCTATCTGGGGACCATATATTAAATGGATTTTTGAGAACGGGGGCCGATTTCGAAGCTTGCTTCCGTCGCCCTATGCATTGACCCGATATGGCAGTATCTTCGGGTACAGTGCACCACCCCCTTACAGGGTTAAAAAGAAAGATTCCTACTTTCATTGCTACCTGCTTGCTGGCTAGCCAGCTAGCCAGCCCTGTGGGCCTTGCTGCTGCTGCAGCCAAAAAACAAAAGGTGGTGCTGCTGCTGCTTCTGCTGCTTCTGCTTCTGCTTGTGTCTGGCCGCTGTTGGAGCGTCCAGGCACAGGACTTCTGCTGCTGCTGACTAAATGGCCTCCTTAATTGGATCATTTGAGTAGCCAGCACACCTGTGCAGGTAGGGCATGACATGATAGGCAGCTGCCTTGATAGCGGGTGGGTGCTGAATGTTCCTAATTGACAAAATAAGATTAATGCTTATGAAGAAATATAAAATCTCATCCCTTCCCCAATATCGCGCCACACCCCTACCCCTTAATTCCCTGGTTGAACTTGATGGACATATGTCTTTTTTCGACCGTACTAACTATGTAACTATGTAACATAACATGGGGGGGGGGGGGGGGGGGTCTCCTGGCTGTTCACACAGGTGTGTCATTGCTGTACATTGACCATGCATTGCTTCTGTGGTATTGCAAAGGCAAAGACAAATGCTTCCAGCCATCCATTGCACTAATGGATTGGTCATCAGCTGGCTGTCTATGTCCCGCATCAATATAGACCAAAGTACAGAGGGTTAGGCTATGCTATTGTGCACCTACCTGATGCATCAGAAGGTGCGAGGCCCTTGCTAAATTCTGTGCACAGACTTTGAGATCTATACTTTAGACTGTATCTAAACCTGCTCCAACATGGACTGACATTCTGGCCTACTTTCAGCCGATGCGACTTGTCTGTCGCTGAACAGTCGCTTTTTATGTATTCAGCACCTATGTATAATGTTGTAAAAATGCTCTAGAAGCTAAAGTCGCAGAAATGTCACACATATTTGGCCTGCAACTTTCTGTGCGACAAATTCAGACAGGAAAAATCAGTATAAATCCTTAGAAAATTATCCCCCAGTGTCTCCATCTGCTGGCGGTATTGAATAAGCATTGCTGCACTGATGGGGTATGCATTAGACGAAAAAAAAGAAGAAAAAGAAGAATAATACGCCCAGAAAAGAGGCGAAAAGGAGAAAAACGTAAAAAAACGTGAAAAAAAAGTAAGAGGAAGAGAAGGGAAAAAAAGGTGGAAATGGGTTTAAAAGTGATTTCGGCGGAGAAATATATATATATATATATATATATATATATATATATATATATATACGCGCACACACACACATATATATAAACGTATTCTCCGTTGAGATATTGCAGCCGCTGCTGTGTCCAGGCCCAGGAGCCTTAGCACTGTGCTGTGATGTCACTCAATACCACTGACATCACTAGGTGTAAACAACATCTCTCCTTTGCTGTGTATGTGACTATGGAGCTGTTTGGTGATGTCGTCTATTATGGCCTTCATAGAAGCAACAGGAGATTGTTGCATCCATCTAGAACCCTCAGAACTACAGTGCTATGATGTCACTCACTTCCACAGGCCTTGCAGAGTGTAAACAACAACAACCCAGCTTTGTTGTGTATGTAACCATAGGGATTTGTGATGTCACCTAGAACCTTCACAGCAGCGACAGCTTTATGAGGAGCATCAGCACTGCTCTGCCTGAGCAGAACCATCACCGCCATAGGTTGTCAAATAACCCGGGTTTAACCCACACAGGTAAGTCCAATGGGGTGCAGGCATGTCCTCTATGCTTACAGCTTTCCGTGGGTGTTGGTTTGATACCGTTTGGGGACAGCCAAGGAGGCATCTGCAGGCAACAAAGGTAGGTGTGTGCTTGTGTGTGTGTTTCCTATGCAGATCCTAAGCCCAGTGTCACATGCAAGTAGGAGGAGTAAGAAGGGTTCCTGGCAAATCCGGGTTATGGATTGCATTTAAAAAGGCCCCGTGGGAGTGCAATGGGCCCCTGTCTTGCTGCTTAGCAATAATGGTATGGGTTTAGGTTCTGCTGTGTGTACTGGTGGTTGACTGCCCCCCAGCCCAGAGTGTGCATGGAAAATTGTCTGGCAGCCTCCCTGACAGCAAGCAGTGATAGTGCCCATGAAGGGCACCTTGTTGGGCCCGCCCCTTTCACGGTTATCGCTTCTCGGCCTTTTGGCTAAGATCAAGTGTAGTATCTGTTCTTATCAGTTTAATATCTGATACGTCCCCTATCTGGGGACCATATATTAAATGGATTTTTGAGAACGGGGGCCGATTTCGAAGCTTGCTTCCGTCGCCCTATGCATTGACCCGATATGGCAGTATCTTCGGGTACAGTGCACCACCCCCTTACAGGGTTAAAAAGAAAGATTCCTACTTTCATTGCTACCTGCTTGCTGGCTAGCCAGCTAGCCAGCCCTGTGGGCCTTGCTGCTGCTGCAGCCAAAAAACAAAAGGTGGTGCTGCTGCTGCTTCTGCTGCTTCTGCTTCTGCTTGTGTCTGGCCGCTGTTGGAGCGTCCAGGCACAGGACTTCTGCTGCTGCTGACTAAATGGCCTCCTTAATTGGATCATTTGAGTAGCCAGCACACCTGTGCAGGTAGGGCATGACATGATAGGCAGCTGCCTTGATAGCGGGTGGGTGCTGAATGTTCCTAATTGACAAAATAAGATTAATGCTTATGAAGAAATATAAAATCTCATCCCTTCCCCAATATCGCGCCACACCCCTACCCCTTAATTCCCTGGTTGAACTTGATGGACATATGTCTTTTTTCGACCGTACTAACTATGTAACTATGTAACATAACATGGGGGGGGGGGGTCTCCTGGCTGTTCACACAGGTGTGTCATTGCTGTACATTGACCATGCATTGCTTCTGTGGTATTGCAAAGGCAAAGACAAATGCTTCCAGCCATCCATTGCACTAATGGATTGGTCATCAGCTGGCTGTCTATGTCCCGCATCAATATAGACCAAAGTACAGAGGGTTAGGCTATGCTATTGTGCACCTACCTGATGCATCAGAAGGTGCGAGGCCCTTGCTAAATTCTGTGCACAGACTTTGAGATCTATACTTTAGACTGTATCTAAACCTGCTCCAAGATGGACTGACATTCTGGCCTACTTTCAGCCGATGCGACTTGTCTGTCGCTGAACAGTCGCTTTTTATGTATTCAGCACCTATGTATAATGTTGTAAAAATGCTCTAGAAGCTAAAGTCGCAGAAATGTCACACATATTTGGCCTGCAACTTTCTGTGCGACAAATTCAGACAGGAAAAATCAGTATAAATCCTTAGAAAATTATCCCCCAGTGTCTCCATCTGCTGGCGGTATTGAATAAGCATTGCTGCACTGATGGGGTATGCATTAGACGAAAAAAAAGAAGAAAAAGAAGAATAATACGCCCAGAAAAGAGGCGAAAAGGAGAAAAACGTAAAAAAACGTGAAAAAAAAGTAAGAGGAAGAGAAGGGAAAAAAAGGTGGAAATGGGTTTAAAAGTGATTTCGGCGGAGAAATATATATATATATATATATATATATATATATATATATATATATATATACGCGCACACACACACATATATATAAACGTATTCTCCGTTGAGATATTGCAGCCGCTGCTGTGTCCAGGCCCAGGAGCCTTAGCACTGTGCTGTGATGTCACTCAATACCACTGACATCACTAGGTGTAAACAACATCTCTCCTTTGCTGTGTATGTGACTATGGAGCTGTTTGGTGATGTCGTCTATTATGGCCTTCATAGAAGCAACAGGAGATTGTTGCATCCATCTAGAACCCTCAGAACTACAGTGCTATGATGTCACTCACTTCCACAGGCCTTGCAGAGTGTAAACAACAACAACCCAGCTTTGTTGTGTATGTAACCATAGGGATTTGTGATGTCACCTAGAACCTTCACAGCAGCGACAGCTTTATGAGGAGCATCAGCACTGCTCTGCCTGAGCAGAACCATCACCGCCATAGGTTGTCAAATAACCCGGGTTTAACCCACACAGGTAAGTCCAATGGGGTGCAGGCATGTCCTCTATGCTTACAGCTTCCCGTGGGTGTTGGTTTGATACCGTTTGGGGACAGCCAAGGAGGCATCTGCAGGCAACAAAGGTAGGTGTGTGCTTGTGTGTGTGTTTCCTATGCAGATCCTAAGCCCAGTGTCACATGCAAGTAGGAGGAGTAAGAAGGGTTCCTGGCAAATCCGGGTTATGGATTGCATTTAAAAAGGCCCCGTGGGAGTGCAATGGGCCCCTGTCTTGCTGCTTAGCAATAATGGTATGGGTTTAGGTTCTGCTGTGTGTACTGGTGGTTGACTGCCCCCCAGCCCAGAGTGTGCATGGAAAATTGTCTGGCAGCCTCCCTGACAGCAAGCAGTGATAGTGCCCATGAAGGGCACCTTGTTGGGCCCGCCCCTTTCACGGTTATCGCTTCTCGGCCTTTTGGCTAAGATCAAGTGTAGTATCTGTTCTTATCAGTTTAATATCTGATACGTCCCCTATCTGGGGACCATATATTAAATGGATTTTTGAGAACGGGGGCCGATTTCGAAGCTTGCTTCCGTCGCCCTATGCATTGACCCGATATGGCAGTATCTTCGGGTACAGTGCACCACCCCCTTACAGGGTTAAAAAGAAAGATTCCTACTTTCATTGCTACCTGCTTGCTGGCTAGCCAGCTAGCCAGCCCTGTGGGCCTTGCTGCTGCTGCAGCCAAAAAACAAAAGGTGGTGCTTCTGCTGCTTCTGCTTCTGCTTGTGTCTGGCCGCTGTTGGAGCGTCCAGGCTCAGGACTTCTGCTGCTGCTGACTAAATGGCCTCCTTAATTGGATCATTTGAGTAGCCAGCACACCTGTGCAGGTAGGGCATGACATGATAGGCAGCTGCCTTGATAGCGGGTGGGTGCTGAATGTTCCTAATTGACAAAATAAGATTAATGCTTATGAAGAAATATAAAATCTCATCCCTTCCCCAATATCGCGCCACACCCCTACCCCTTAATTCCCTGGTTGAACTTGATGGACATATGTCTTTTTTCGACCGTACTAACTATGTAACTATGTAACATAACATGGGGGGGGGGGGGTCTCCTGGCTGTTCACACAGGTGTGTCATTGCTGTACATTGACCATGCATTGCTTCTGTGGTATTGCAAAGGCAAAGACAAATGCTTCCAGCCATCCATTGCACTAATGGATTGGTCATCAGCTGGCTGTCTATGTCCCGCATCAATATAGACCAAAGTACAGAGGGTTAGGCTATGCTATTGTGCACCTACCTGATGCATCAGAAGGTGCGAGGCCCTTGCTAAATTCTGTGCACAGACTTTGAGATCTATACTTTAGACTGTATCTAAACCTGCTCCAACATGGACTGACATTCTGGCCTACTTTCAGCCGATGCGACTTGTCTGTCGCTGAACAGTCGCTTTTTATGTATTCAGCACCTATGTATAATGTTGTAAAAATGCTCTAGAAGCTAAAGTCGCAGAAATGTCACACATATTTGGCCTGCAACTTTCTGTGCGACAAATTCAGACAGGAAAAATCAGTATAAATCCTTAGAAAATTATCCCCCAGTGTCTCCATCTGCTGGCGGTATTGAATAAGCATTGCTGCACTGATGGGGTATGCATTAGACGAAAAAAAAGAAGAAAAAGAAGAATAATACGCCCAGAAAAGAGGCGAAAAGGAGAAAAACGTAAAAAAACGTGAAAAAAAAGTAAGAGGAAGAGAAGGGAAAAAAAGGTGGAAATGGGTTTAAAAGTGATTTCGGCGGAGAATATATATATATATATATATATATATATATATATATACGCGCACACACACACATATATATAAACGTATTCTCCGTTGAGATATTGCAGCCGCTGCTGTGTCCAGGCCCAGGAGCCTTAGCACTGTGCTGTGATGTCACTCAATACCACTGACATCACTAGGTGTAAACAACATCTCTCCTTTGCTGTGTATGTGACTATGGAGCTGTTTGGTGATGTCGTCTATTATGGCCTTCATAGAAGCAACAGGAGATTGTTGCATCCATCTAGAACCCTCAGAACTACAGTGCTATGATGTCACTCACTTCCACAGGCCTTGCAGAGTGTAAACAACAACAACCCAGCTTTGTTGTGTATGTAACCATAGGGATTTGTGATGTCACCTAGAACCTTCACAGCAGCGACAGCTTTATGAGGAGCATCAGCACTGCTCTGCCTGAGCAGAACCATCACCGCCATAGGTTGTCAAATAACCCGGGTTTAACCCACACAGGTAAGTCCAATGGGGTGCAGGCATGTCCTCTATGCTTACAGCTTCCCGTGGGTGTTGGTTTGATACCGTTTGGGGACAGCCAAGGAGGCATCTGCAGGCAACAAAGGTAGGTGTGTGCTTGTGTGTGTGTTTCCTATGCAGATCCTAAGCCCAGTGTCACATGCAAGTAGGAGGAGTAAGAAGGGTTCCTGGCAAATCCGGGTTATGGATTGCATTTAAAAAGGCCCCGTGGGAGTGCAATGGGCCCCTGTCTTGCTGCTTAGCAAGAATGGTATGGGTTTAGGTTCTGCTGTGTGTACTGGTGGTTGACTGCCCCCCAGCCCAGAGTGTGCATGGAAAATTGTCTGGCAGCCTCCCTGACAGCAAGCAGTGATAGTGCCCATGAAGGGCACCTTGTTGGGCCCGCCCCTTTCACGGTTATCGCTTCTCGGCCTTTTGGCTAAGATCAAGTGTAGTATCTGTTCTTATCAGTTTAATATCTGATACGTCCCCTATCTGGGGACCATATATTAAATGGATTTTTGAGAACGGGGGCCGATTTCGAAGCTTGCTTCCGTCGCCCTATGCATTGACCCGATATGGCAGTATCTTCGGGTACAGTGCACCACCCCCTTACAGGGTTAAAAAGAAAGATTCCTACTTTCATTGCTACCTGCTTGCTGGCTAGCCAGCTAGCCAGCCCTGTGGGCCTTGCTGCTGCTGCAGCCAAAAAACAAAAGGTGGTGCTGCTGCTGCTTCTGCTGCTTCTGCTTCTGCTTGTGTCTGGCCGCTGTTGGAGCGTCCAGGCACAGGACTTCTGCTGCTGCTGACTAAATGGCCTCCTTAATTGGATCATTTGAGTAGCCAGCACACCTGTGCAGGTAGGGCATGACATGATAGGCAGCTGCCTTGATAGCGGGTGGGTGCTGAATGTTCCTAATTGACAAAATAAGATTAATGCTTATGAAGAAATATAAAATCTCATCCCTTCCCCAATATCGCGCCACACCCCTACCCCTTAATTCCCTGGTTGAACTTGATGGACATATGTCTTTTTTCGACCGTACTAACTATGTAACTATGTAACATAACATGGGGGGGGGGGGGGTCTCCTGGCTGTTCACACAGGTGTGTCATTGCTGTACATTGACCATGCATTGCTTCTGTGGTATTGCAAAGGCAAAGACAAATGCTTCCAGCCATCCATTGCACTAATGGATTGGTCATCAGCTGGCTGTCTATGTCCCGCATCAATATAGACCAAAGTACAGAGGGTTAGGCTATGCTATTGTGCACCTACCTGATGCATCAGAAGGTGCGAGGCCCTTGCTAAATTCTGTGCACAGACTTTGAGATCTATACTTTAGACTGTATCTAAACCTGCTCCAACATGGACTGACATTCTGGCCTACTTTCAGCCGATGCGACTTGTCTGTCGCTGAACAGTCGCTTTTTATGTATTCAGCACCTATGTATAATGTTGTAAAAATGCTCTAGAAGCTAAAGTCGCAGAAATGTCACACATATTTGGCCTGCAACTTTCTGTGCGACAAATTCAGACAGGAAAAATCAGTATAAATCCTTAGAAAATTATCCCCCAGTGTCTCCATCTGCTGGCGGTATTGAATAAGCATTGCTGCACTGATGGGGTATGCATTAGACGAAAAAAAAGAAGAAAAAGAAGAATAATACGCCCAGAAAAGAGGCGAAAAGGAGAAAAACGTAAAAAAACGTGAAAAAAAAGTAAGAGGAAGAGAAGGGAAAAAAAGGTGGAAATGGGTTTAAAAGTGATTTCGGCGGAGAAATATATATATATATATATATATATATATATATATATATATACGCGCACACACACACATATATATAAACGTATTCTCCGTTGAGATATTGCAGCCGCTGCTGTGTCCAGGCCCAGGAGCCTTAGCACTGTGCTGTGATGTCACTCAATACCACTGACATCACTAGGTGTAAACAACATCTCTCCTTTGCTGTGTATGTGACTATGGAGCTGTTTGGTGATGTCGTCTATTATGGCCTTCATAGAAGCAACAGGAGATTGTTGCATCCATCTAGAACCCTCAGAACTACAGTGCTATGATGTCACTCACTTCCACAGGCCTTGCAGAGTGTAAACAACAACAACCCAGCTTTGTTGTGTATGTAACCATAGGGATTTGTGATGTCACCTAGAACCTTCACAGCAGCGACAGCTTTATGAGGAGCATCAGCACTGCTCTGCCTGAGCAGAACCATCACCGCCATAGGTTGTCAAATAACCCGGGTTTAACCCACACAGGTAAGTCCAATGGGGTGCAGGCATGTCCTCTATGCTTACAGCTTCCCGTGGGTGTTGGTTTGATACCGTTTGGGGACAGCCAAGGAGGCATCTGCAGGCAACAAAGGTAGGTGTGTGCTTGTGTGTGTGTTTCCTATGCAGATCCTAAGCCCAGTGTCACATGCAAGTAGGAGGAGTAAGAAGGGTTCCTGGCAAATCCGGGTTATGGATTGCATTTAAAAAGGCCCCGTGGGAGTGCAATGGGCCCCTGTCTTGCTGCTTAGCAATAATGGTATGGGTTTAGGTTCTGCTGTGTGTACTGGTGGTTGACTGCCCCCCAGCCCAGAGTGTGCATGGAAAATTGTCTGGCAGCCTCCCTGACAGCAAGCAGTGATAGTGCCCATGAAGGGCACCTTGTTGGGCCCGCCCCTTTCACGGTTATCGCTTCTCGGCCTTTTGGCTAAGATCAAGTGTAGTATCTGTTCTTATCAGTTTAATATCTGATACGTCCCCTATCTGGGGACCATATATTAAATGGATTTTTGAGAACGGGGGCCGATTTCGAAGCTTGCTTCCGTCGCCCTATGCATTGACCCGATATGGCAGTATCTTCGGGTACAGTGCACCACCCCCTTACAGGGTTAAAAAGAAAGATTCCTACTTTCATTGCTACCTGCTTGCTGGCTAGCCAGCTAGCCAGCCCTGTGGGCCTTGCTGCTGCTGCAGCCAAAAAACAAAAGGTGGTGCTGCTGCTGCTTCTGCTGCTTCTGCTTCTGCTTGTGTCTGGCCGCTGTTGGAGCGTCCAGGCACAGGACTTCTGCTGCTGCTGACTAAATGGCCTCCTTAATTGGATCATTTGAGTAGCCAGCACACCTGTGCAGATAGGGCATGACATGATAGGCAGCTGCCTTGATAGCGGGTGGGTGCTGAATGTTCCTAATTGACAAAATAAGATTAATGCTTATGAAGAAATATAAAATCTCATCCCTTCCCCAATATCGCGCCACACCCCTACCCCTTAATTCCCTGGTTGAACTTGATGGACATATGTCTTTTTTCGACCGTACTAACTATGTAACTATGTAACATAACATGGGGGGGGGGGGGGTCTCCTGGCTGTTCACACAGGTGTGTCATTGCTGTACATTGACCATGCATTGCTTCTGTGGTATTGCAAAGGCAAAGACAAATGCTTCCAGCCATCCATTGCACTAATGGATTGGTCATCAGCTGGCTGTCTATGTCCCGCATCAATATAGACCAAAGTACAGAGGGTTAGGCTATGCTATTGTGCACCTACCTGATGCATCAGAAGGTGCGAGGCCCTTGCTAAATTCTGTGCACAGACTTTGAGATCTATACTTTAGACTGTATCTAAACCTGCTCCAACATGGACTGACATTCTGGCCTACTTTCAGCCGATGCGACTTGTCTGTCGCTGAACAGTCGCTTTTTATGTATTCAGCACCTATGTATAATGTTGTAAAAATGCTCTAGAAGCTAAAGTCGCAGAAATGTCACACATATTTGGCCTGCAACTTTCTGTGCGACAAATTCAGACAGGAAAAATCAGTATAAATCCTTAGAAAATTATCCCCCAGTGTCTCCATCTGCTGGCGGTATTGAATAAGCATTGCTGCACTGATGGGGTATGCATTAGACGAAAAAAAAGAAGAAAAAGAAGAATAATACGCCCAGAAAAGAGGCGAAAAGGAGAAAAACGTAAAAAAACGTGAAAAAAAAGTAAGAGGAAGAGAAGGGAAAAAAAGGTGGAAATGGGTTTAAAAGTGATTTCGGCGGAGAATATATATATATATATATATATATATATATATATATATATATATATACGCGCACACACACACATATATATAAACGTATTCTCCGTTGAGATATTGCAGCCGCTGCTGTGTCCAGGCCCAGGAGCCTTAGCACTGTGCTGTGATGTCACTCAATACCACTGACATCACTAGGTGTAAACAACATCTCTCCTTTGCTGTGTATGTGACTATGGAGCTGTTTGGTGATGTCGTCTATTATGGCCTTCATAGAAGCAACAGGAGATTGTTGCATCCATCTAGAACCCTCAGAACTACAGTGCTATGATGTCACTCACTTCCACAGGCCTTGCAGAGTGTAAACAACAACAACCCAGCTTTGTTGTGTATGTAACCATAGGGATTTGTGATGTCACCTAGAACCTTCACAGCAGCGACAGCTTTATGAGGAGCATCAGCACTGCTCTGCCTGAGCAGAACCATCACCGCCATAGGTTGTCAAATAACCCGGGTTTAACCCACACAGGTAAGTCCAATGGGGTGCAGGCATGTCCTCTATGCTTACAGCTTCCCGTGGGTGTTGGTTTGATACCGTTTGGGGACAGCCAAGGAGGCATCTGCAGGCAACAAAGGTAGGTGTGTGCTTGTGTGTGTGTTTCCTATGCAGATCCTAAGCCCAGTGTCACATGCAAGTAGGAGGAGTAAGAAGGGTTCCTGGCAAATCCGGGTTATGGATTGCATTTAAAAAGGCCCCGTGGGAGTGCAATGGGCCCCTGTCTTGCTGCTTAGCAATAATGGTATGGGTTTAGGTTCTGCTGTGTGTACTGGTGGTTGACTGCCCCCCAGCCCAGAGTGTGCATGGAAAATTGTCTGGCAGCCTCCCTGACAGCAAGCAGTGATAGTGCCCATGAAGGGCACCTTGTTGGGCCCGCCCCTTTCACGGTTATCGCTTCTCGGCCTTTTGGCTAAGATCAAGTGTAGTATCTGTTCTTATCAGTTTAATATCTGATACGTCCCCTATCTGGGGACCATATATTAAATGGATTTTTGAGAACGGGGGCCGATTTCGAAGCTTGCTTCCGTCGCCCTATGCATTGACCCGATATGGCAGTATCTTCGGGTACAGTGCACCACCCCCTTACAGGGTTAAAAAGAAAGATTCCTACTTTCATTGCTACCTGCTTGCTGGCTAGCCAGCTAGCCAGCCCTGTGGGCCTTGCTGCTGCTGCAGCCAAAAAACAAAAGGTGGTGCTGCTGCTGCTTCTGCTGCTTCTGCTTCTGCTTGTGTCTGGCCGCTGTTGGAGCGTCCAGGCACAGGACTTCTGCTGCTGCTGACTAAATGGCCTCCTTAATTGGATCATTTGAGTAGCCAGCACACCTGTGCAGATAGGGCATGACATGATAGGCAGCTGCCTTGATAGCGGGTGGGTGCTGAATGTTCCTAATTGACAAAATAAGATTAATGCTTATGAAGAAATATAAAATCTCATCCCTTCCCCAATATCGCGCCACACCCCTACCCCTTAATTCCCTGGTTGAACTTGATGGACATATGTCTTTTTTCGACCGTACTAACTATGTAACTATGTAACATAACATGGGGGGGGGGGGGGTCTCCTGGCTGTTCACACAGGTGTGTCATTGCTGTACATTGACCATGCATTGCTTCTGTGGTATTGCAAAGGCAAAGACAAATGCTTCCAGCCATCCATTGCACTAATGGATTGGTCATCAGCTGGCTGTCTATGTCCCGCATCAATATAGACCAAAGTACAGAGGGTTAGGCTATGCTATTGTGCACCTACCTGATGCATCAGAAGGTGCGAGGCCCTTGCTAAATTCTGTGCACAGACTTTGAGATCTATACTTTAGACTGTATCTAAACCTGCTCCAACATGGACTGACATTCTGGCCTACTTTCAGCCGATGCGACTTGTCTGTCGCTGAACAGTCGCTTTTTATGTATTCAGCACCTATGTATAATGTTGTAAAAATGCTCTAGAAGCTAAAGTCGCAGAAATGTCACACATATTTGGCCTGCAACTTTCTGTGCGACAAATTCAGACAGGAAAAATCAGTATAAATCCTTAGAAAATTATCCCCCAGTGTCTCCATCTGCTGGCGGTATTGAATAAGCATTGCTGCACTGATGGGGTATGCATTAGACGAAAAAAAAGAAGAAAAAGAAGAATAATACGCCCAGAAAAGAGGCGAAAAGGAGAAAAACGTAAAAAAACGTGAAAAAAAAGTAAGAGGAAGAGAAGGGAAAAAAAGGTGGAAATGGGTTTAAAAGTGATTTCGGCGGAGAATATATATATATATATATATATATATATATATATATATATATATATATATATATACGTGCACACACACACATATATATAAACGTATTCTCCGTTGAGATATTGCAGCCGCTGCTGTGTCCAGGCCCAGGAGCCTTAGCACTGTGCTGTGATGTCACTCAATACCACTGACATCACTAGGTGTAAACAACATCTCTCCTTTGCTGTGTATGTGACTATGGAGCTGTTTGGTGATGTCGTCTATTATGGCCTTCATAGAAGCAACAGGAGATTGTTGCATCCATCTAGAACCCTCAGAACTACAGTGCTATGATGTCACTCACTTCCACAGGCCTTGCAGAGTGTAAACAACAACAACCCAGCTTTGTTGTGTATGTAACCATAGGGATTTGTGATGTCACCTAGAACCTTCACAGCAGCGACAGCTTTATGAGGAGCATCAGCACTGCTCTGCCTGAGCAGAACCATCACCGCCATAGGTTGTCAAATAACCCGGGTTTAACCCACACAGGTAAGTCCAATGGGGTGCAGGCATGTCCTCTATGCTTACAGCTTTCCGTGGGTGTTGGTTTGATACCGTTTGGGGACAGCCAAGGAGGCATCTGCAGGCAACAAAGGTAGGTGTGTGCTTGTGTGTGTGTTTCCTATGCAGATCCTAAGCCCAGTGTCACATGCAAGTAGGAGGAGTAAGAAGGGTTCCTGGCAAATCCGGGTTATGGATTGCATTTAAAAAGGCCCCGTGGGAGTGCAATGGGCCCCTGTCTTGCTGCTTAGCAATAATGGTATGGGTTTAGGTTCTGCTGTGTGTACTGGTGGTTGACTGCCCCCCAGCCCAGAGTGTGCATGGAAAATTGTCTGGCAGCCTCCCTGACAGCAAGCAGTGATAGTGCCCATGAAGGGCACCTTGTTGGGCCCGCCCCTTTCACGGTTATCGCTTCTCGGCCTTTTGGCTAAGATCAAGTGTAGTATCTGTTCTTATCAGTTTAATATCTGATACGTCCCCTATCTGGGGACCATATATTAAATGGATTTTTGAGAACGGGGGCCGATTTCGAAGCTTGCTTCCGTCGCCCTATGCATTGACCCGATATGGCAGTATCTTCGGGTACAGTGCACCACCCCCTTACAGGGTTAAAAAGAAAGATTCCTACTTTCATTGCTACCTGCTTGCTGGCTAGCCAGCTAGCCAGCCCTGTGGGCCTTGCTGCTGCTGCAGCCAAAAAACAAAAGGTGGTGCTGCTGCTGCTTCTGCTGCTTCTGCTTCTGCTTGTGTCTGGCCGCTGTTGGAGCGTCCAGGCACAGGACTTCTGCTGCTGCTGACTAAATGGCCTCCTTAATTGGATCATTTGAGTAGCCAGCACACCTGTGCAGGTAGGGCATGACATGATAGGCAGCTGCCTTGATAGCGGGTGGGTGCTGAATGTTCCTAATTGACAAAATAAGATTAATGCTTATGAAGAAATATAAAATCTCATCCCTTCCCCAATATCGCGCCACACCCCTACCCCTTAATTCCCTGGTTGAACTTGATGGACATATGTCTTTTTTCGACCGTACTAACTATGTAACTATGTAACATAACATGGGGGGGGGGGGGGGTCTCCTGGCTGTTCACACAGGTGTGTCATTGCTGTACATTGACCATGCATTGCTTCTGTGGTATTGCAAAGGCAAAGACAAATGCTTCCAGCCATCCATTGCACTAATGGATTGGTCATCAGCTGGCTGTCTATGTCCCGCATCAATATAGACCAAAGTACAGAGGGTTAGGCTATGCTATTGTGCACCTACCTGATGCATCAGAAGGTGCGAGGCCCTTGCTAAATTCTGTGCACAGACTTTGAGATCTATACTTTAGACTGTATCTAAACCTGCTCCAACATGGACTGACATTCTGGCCTACTTTCAGCCGATGCGACTTGTCTGTCGCTGAACAGTCGCTTTTTATGTATTCAGCACCTATGTATAATGTTGTAAAAATGCTCTAGAAGCTAAAGTCGCAGAAATGTCACACATATTTGGCCTGCAACTTTCTGTGCGACAAATTCAGACAGGAAAAATCAGTATAAATCCTTAGAAAATTATCCCCCAGTGTCTCCATCTGCTGGCGGTATTGAATAAGCATTGCTGCACTGATGGGGTATGCATTAGACGAAAAAAAAGAAGAAAAAGAAGAATAATACGCCCAGAAAAGAGGCGAAAAGGAGAAAAACGTAAAAAAACGTGAAAAAAAAGTAAGAGGAAGAGAAGGGAAAAAAAGGTGGAAATGGGTTTAAAAGTGATTTCGGCGGAGAAATATATATATATATATATATATATATATATATATATATATATATACGCGCACACACACACATATATATAAACGTATTCTCCGTTGAGATATTGCAGCCGCTGCTGTGTCCAGGCCCAGGAGCCTTAGCACTGTGCTGTGATGTCACTCAATACCACTGACATCACTAGGTGTAAACAACATCTCTCCTTTGCTGTGTATGTGACTATGGAGCTGTTTGGTGATGTCGTCTATTATGGCCTTCATAGAAGCAACAGGAGATTGTTGCATCCATCTAGAACCCTCAGAACTACAGTGCTATGATGTCACTCACTTCCACAGGCCTTGCAGAGTGTAAACAACAACAACCCAGCTTTGTTGTGTATGTAACCATAGGGATTTGTGATGTCACCTAGAACCTTCACAGCAGCGACAGCTTTATGAGGAGCATCAGCACTGCTCTGCCTGAGCAGAACCATCACCGCCATAGGTTGTCAAATAACCCGGGTTTAACCCACACAGGTAAGTCCAATGGGGTGCAGGCATGTCCTCTATGCTTACAGCTTTCCGTGGGTGTTGGTTTGATACCGTTTGGGGACAGCCAAGGAGGCATCTGCAGGCAACAAAGGTAGGTGTGTGCTTGTGTGTGTGTTTCCTATGCAGATCCTAAGCCCAGTGTCACATGCAAGTAGGAGGAGTAAGAAGGGTTCCTGGCAAATCCGGGTTATGGATTGCATTTAAAAAGGCCCCGTGGGAGTGCAATGGGCCCCTGTCTTGCTGCTTAGCAATAATGGTATGGGTTTAGGTTCTGCTGTGTGTACTGGTGGTTGACTGCCCCCCAGCCCAGAGTGTGCATGGAAAATTGTCTGGCAGCCTCCCTGACAGCAAGCAGTGATAGTGCCCATGAAGGGCACCTTGTTGGGCCCGCCCCTTTCACGGTTATCGCTTCTCGGCCTTTTGGCTAAGATCAAGTGTAGTATCTGTTCTTATCAGTTTAATATCTGATACGTCCCCTATCTGGGGACCATATATTAAATGGATTTTTGAGAACGGGGGCCGATTTCGAAGCTTGCTTCCGTCGCCCTATGCATTGACCCGATATGGCAGTATCTTCGGGTACAGTGCACCACCCCCTTACAGGGTTAAAAAGAAAGATTCCTACTTTCATTGCTACCTGCTTGCTGGCTAGCCAGCTAGCCAGCCCTGTGGGCCTTGCTGCTGCTGCAGCCAAAAAACAAAAGGTGGTGCTGCTGCTGCTTCTGCTGCTTCTGCTTCTGCTTGTGTCTGGCCGCTGTTGGAGCGTCCAGGCACAGGACTTCTGCTGCTGCTGACTAAATGGCCTCCTTAATTGGATCATTTGAGTAGCCAGCACACCTGTGCAGGTAGGGCATGACATGATAGGCAGCTGCCTTGATAGCGGGTGGGTGCTGAATGTTCCTAATTGACAAAATAAGATTAATGCTTATGAAGAAATATAAAATCTCATCCCTTCCCCAATATCGCGCCACACCCCTACCCCTTAATTCCCTGGTTGAACTTGATGGACATATGTCTTTTTTCGACCGTACTAACTATGTAACTATGTAACATAACATGGGGGGGGGGGGGTCTCCTGGCTGTTCACACAGGTGTGTCATTGCTGTACATTGACCATGCATTGCTTCTGTGGTATTGCAAAGGCAAAGACAAATGCTTCCAGCCATCCATTGCACTAATGGATTGGTCATCAGCTGGCTGTCTATGTCCCGCATCAATATAGACCAAAGTACAGAGGGTTAGGCTATGCTATTGTGCACCTACCTGATGCATCAGAAGGTGCGAGGCCCTTGCTAAATTCTGTGCACAGACTTTGAGATCTATACTTTAGAGACTGTATCTAAACCTGCTCCAACATGGACTGACATTCTGGCCTACTTTCAGCCGATGCGACTTGTCTGTCGCTGAACAGTCGCTTTTTATGTATTCAGCACCTATGTATAATGTTGTAAAAATGCTCTAGAAGCTAAAGTCGCAGAAATGTCACACATATTTGGCCTGCAACTTTCTGTGCGACAAATTCAGACAGGAAAAATCAGTATAAATCCTTAGAAAATTATCCCCCAGTGTCTCCATCTGCTGGCGGTATTGAATAAGCATTGCTGCACTGATGGGGTATGCATTAGACGAAAAAAAAGAAGAAAAAGAAGAATAATACGCCCAGAAAAGAGGCGAAAAGGAGAAAAACGTAAAAAAAACGTGAAAAAAAAGTAAGAGGAAGAGAAGGGAAAAAAAGGTGGAAATGGGTTTAAAAGTGATTTCGGCGGAGAAATATATATATATATATATATATATATATATATATATATATACGCGCACACACACACATATATATAAACGTATTCTCCGTTGAGATATTGCAGCCGCTGCTGTGTCCAGGCCCAGGAGCCTTAGCACTGTGCTGTGATGTCACTCAATACCACTGACATCACTAGGTGTAAACAACATCTCTCCTTTGCTGTGTATGTGACTATGGAGCTGTTTGGTGATGTCGTCTATTATGGCCTTCATAGAAGCAACAGGAGATTGTTGCATCCATCTAGAACCCTCAGAACTACAGTGCTATGATGTCACTCACTTCCACAGGCCTTGCAGAGTGTAAACAACAACAACCCAGCTTTGTTGTGTATGTAACCATAGGGATTTGTGATGTCACCTAGAACCTTCACAGCAGCGACAGCTTTATGAGGAGCATCAGCACTGCTCTGCCTGAGCAGAACCATCACCGCCATAGGTTGTCAAATAACCCGGGTTTAACCCACACAGGTAAGTCCAATGGGGTGCAGGCATGTCCTCTATGCTTACAGCTTCCCGTGGGTGTTGGTTTGATACCGTTTGGGGACAGCCAAGGAGGCATCTGCAGGCAACAAAGGTAGGTGTGTGCTTGTGTGTGTGTTTCCTATGCAGATCCTAAGCCCAGTGTCACATGCAAGTAGGAGGAGTAAGAAGGGTTCCTGGCAAATCCGGGTTATGGATTGCATTTAAAAAGGCCCCGTGGGAGTGCAATGGGCCCCTGTCTTGCTGCTTAGCAATAATGGTATGGGTTTAGGTTCTGCTGTGTGTACTGGTGGTTGACTGCCCCCCAGCCCAGAGTGTGCATGGAAAATTGTCTGGCAGCCTCCCTGACAGCAAGCAGTGATAGTGCCCATGAAGGGCACCTTGTTGGTTCCGCCCCTTTCACGGTTATCGCTTCTCGGCCTTTTGGCTAAGATCAAGTGTAGTATCTGTTCTTATCAGTTTAATATCTGATACGTCCCCTATCTGGGGACCATATATTAAATGGATTTTTGAGAACGGGGGCCGATTTCGAAGCTTGCTTCCGTCGCCCTATGCATTGACCCGATATGGCAGTATCTTCGGGTACAGTGCACCACCCCCTTACAGGGTTAAAAAGAAAGATTCCTACTTTCATTGCTACCTGCTTGCTGGTTAGCCAGCTAGCCAGCCCTGTGGGCCTTGCTGCTGCTGCTGCAGCCAAAAAACAAAAGGTGGTGCTGCTGCTGCTTCTGCTGCTTCTGCTTGTGTCTGGCCGCTGTTGGAGCGTCCAGGCACAGGACTTCTGCTGCTGCTGACTAAATGGCCTCCTCAATTGGATCATTTGAGTAGCCAGCACACCTGTGCAGGTAGGGCATGACATGATAGGCAGCTGCCTTGATAGCGGGTGGGTGCTGAATGTTCCTAATTGACAAAATAAGATTAATGCTTATGAAGAAATATAAAATCTCATCCCTTCCCCAATATCGCGCCACACCCCTACCCCTTAATTCCCTGGTTGAACTTGATGGACATATGTCTTTTTTCGACCGTACTAACTATGTAACTATGTAACATAACATGGGGGGGGTCTCCTGGCTGTTCACACAGGTGTGTCATTGCTGTACATTGACCATGCATTGCTTCTGTGGTATTGCAAAGGCAAAGACAAATGCTTCCAGCCATCCATTGCACTAATGGATTGGTCATCAGCTGGCTGTCTATGTCCCGCATCAATATAGACCAAAGTACAGAGGGTTAGGCTATGCTATTGTGCACCTACCTGATGCATCAGAAGGTGCGAGGCCCTTGCTAAATTCTGTGCACAGACTTTGAGATCTATACTTTAGACTGTATCTAAACCTGCTCCAACATGGACTGACATTCTGGCCTACTTTCAGCCGATGCGACTTGTCTGTCGCTGAACAGTCGCTTTTTATGTATTCAGCACCTATGTATAATGTTGTAAAAATGCTCTAGAAGCTAAAGTCGCAGAAATGTCACACATATTTGGCCTGCAACTTTCTGTGCGACAAATTCAGACAGGAAAAATCAGTATAAATCCTTAGAAAATTATCCCCCAGTGTCTCCATCTGCTGGCGGTATTGAATAAGCATTGCTGCACTGATGGGGTATGCATTAGACGAAAAAAAAGAAGAAAAAGAAGAATAATACGCCCAGAAAAGAGGCGAAAAGGAGAAAAACGTAAAAAAACGTGAAAAAAAAGTAAGAGGAAGAGAAGGGAAAAAAAGGTGGAAATGGGTTTAAAAGTGATTTAGGCGGAGAAATATATATATATATATATATATATATATATATATATATATACGCGCACACACACACATATATATAAACGTATTCTCCGTTGAGATATTGCAGCCGCTGCTGTGTCCAGGCCCAGGAGCCTTAGCACTGTGCTGTGATGTCACTCAATACCACTGACATCACTAGGTGTAAACAACATCTCTCCTTTGCTGTGTATGTGACTATGGAGCTGTTTGGTGATGTCGTCTATTATGGCCTTCATAGAAGCAACAGGAGATTGTTGCATCCATCTAGAACCCTCAGAACTACAGTGCTATGATGTCACTCACTTCCACAGGCCTTGCAGAGTGTAAACAACAACAACCCAGCTTTGTTGTGTATGTAACCATAGGGATTTGTGATGTCACCTAGAACCTTCACAGCAGCGACAGCTTTATGAGGAGCATCAGCACTGCTCTGCCTGAGCAGAACCATCACCGCCATAGGTTGTCAAATAACCCGGGTTTAACCCACACAGGTAAGTCCAATGGGGTGCAGGCATGTCCTCTATGCTTACAGCTTTCCGTGGGTGTTGGTTTGATACCGTTTGGGGACAGCCAAGGAGGCATCTGCAGGCAACAAAGGTAGGTGTGTGCTTGTGTGTGTGTTTCCTATGCAGATCCTAAGCCCAGTGTCACATGCAAGTAGGAGGAGTAAGAAGGGTTCCTGGCAAATCCGGGTTATGGATTGCATTTAAAAAGGCCCCGTGGGAGTGCAATGGGCCCCTGTCTTGCTGCTTAGCAATAATGGTATGGGTTTAGGTTCTGCTGTGTGTACTGGTGGTTGACTGCCCCCCAGCCCAGAGTGTGCATGGAAAATTGTCTGGCAGCCTCCCTGACAGCAAGCAGTGATAGTGCCCATGAAGGGCACCTTGTTTGGCCCGCCCCTTTCACGGTTATCGCTTCTCGGCCTTTTGGCTAAGATCAAGTGTAGTATCTGTTCTTATGAGTTTAATATCTGATACGTCCCCTATCTGGGGACCATATATTAAATGGATTTTTGAGAACGGGGGCCGATTTTGAAGCTTGCTTCCGTCGCCCTATGCATTGACCCGATATGGCAGTATCTTCGGGTACAGTGCACCACCCCCTTACAGGGTTAAAAAGAAAGATTCCTACTTTCATTGCTACCTGCTTGCTGGCTAGCCAGCTAGCCAGCCCTGTGGGCCTTGCTGCTGCTGCAGCCAAAAAACAAAAGGTGTTGCTGCTGCTGCTTCTGCTGCTTCTGCTTCTGCTTGTGTCTGGCCGCTGTTGGAGCGTCCAGGCACAGGACTTCTGCTGCTGCTGACTAAATGGCCTCCTTAATTGGATCATTTGAGTAGCCAGCACACCTGTGCAGGTAGGGCATGACATGATAGGCAGCTGCCTTGATAGCGGGTGGGTGCTGAATGTTCCTAATTGACAAAATAAGATTAATGCTTATGAAGAAATATAAAATCTCATCCCTTCCCCAATATCGCGCCACACCCCTACCCCTTAATTCCCTGGTTGAACTTGATGGACATATGTCTTTTTTCGACCGTACTAACTATGTAACTATGTAACATAACATGGGGGGGGGGGGGGGGGTCTCCTGGCTGTTCACACAGGTGTGTCATTGCTGTACATTGACCATGCATTGCTTCTGTGGTATTGCAAAGGCAAAGACAAATGCTTCCAGCCATCCATTGCACTAATGGATTGGTCATCAGCTGGCTGTCTATGTCCCGCATCAATATAGACCAAAGTACAGAGGGTTAGGCTATGCTATTGTGCACCTACCTGATGCATCAGAAGGTGCGAGGCCCTTGCTAAATTCTGTGCACAGACTTTGAGATCTATACTTTAGACTGTATCTAAACCTGCTCCAACATGGACTGACATTCTGGCCTACTTTCAGCCGATGCGACTTGTCTGTCGCTGAACAGTCGCTTTTTATGTATTCAGCACCTATGTATAATGTTGTAAAAATGCTCTAGAAGCTAAAGTCGCAGAAATGTCACACATATTTGGCCTGCAACTTTCTGTGCGACAAATTCAGACAGGAAAAATCAGTATAAATCCTTAGAAAATTATCCCCCAGTGTCTCCATCTGCTGGCGGTATTGAATAAGCATTGCTGCACTGATGGGGTATGCATTAGACGAACAAAAAGAAGAAAAAGAAGAATAATACGCCCAGAAAAGAGGCGAAAAGGAGAAAAACGTAAAAAAACGTGAAAAAAAAGTAAGAGGAAGAGAAGGGAAAAAAAGGTGGAAATGGGTTTAAAAGTGATTTCGGCGGAGAAATATATATATATATATATATATATATATATATATATATACGCGCACACACACATATATATATAAACGTATTCTCCGTTGAGATATTGCAGCCGCTGCTGTGTCCAGGCCCAGGAGCCTTAGCACTGTGCTGTGATGTCACTCAATACCACTGACATCACTAGGTGTAAACAACATCTCTCCTTTGCTGTGTATGTGACTATGGAGCTGTTTGGTGATGTCGTCTATTATGGCCTTCATAGAAGCAACAGGAGATTGTTGCATCCATCTAGAACCCTCAGAACTACAGTGCTATGATGTCACTCACTTCCACAGGCCTTGCAGAGTGTAAACAACAACAACCCAGCTTTGTTGTGTATGTAACCATAGGGATTTGTGATGTCACCTAGAACCTTCACAGCAGCGACAGCTTTATGAGGAGCATCAGCACTGCTCTGCCTGAGCAGAACCATCACCGCCATAGGTTGTCAAATAACCCGGGTTTAACCCACACAGGTAAGTCCAATGGGGTGCAGGCATGTCCTCTATGCTTACAGCTTCCCGTGGGTGTTGGTTTGATACCGTTTGGGGACAGCCAAGGAGGCATCTGCAGGCAACAAAGGTAGGTGTGTGCTTGTGTGTGTGTTTCCTATGCAGATCCTAAGCCCAGTGTCACATGCAAGTAGGAGGAGTAAGAAGGGTTCCTGGCAAATCCGGGTTATGGATTGCATTTAAAAAGGCCCCGTGGGAGTGCAATGGGCCCCTGTCTTGCTGCTTAGCAATAATGGTATGGGTTTAGGTTCTGCTGTGTGTACTGGTGGTTGACTGCCCCCCAGCCCAGAGTGTGCATGGAAAATTGTCTGGCAGCCTCCCTGACAGCAAGCAGTGATAGTGCCCATGAAGGGCACCTTGTTGGTTCCGCCCCTTTCACGGTTATCGCTTCTCGGCCTTTTGGCTAAGATCAAGTGTAGTATCTGTTCTTATCAGTTTAATATCTGATACGTCCCCTATCTGGGGACCATATATTAAATGGATTTTTGAGAACGGGGGCCGATTTCGAAGCTTGCTTCCGTCGCCCTATGCATTGACCCGATATGGCAGTATCTTCGGGTACAGTGCACCACCCCCTTACAGGGTTAAAAAGAAAGATTCCTACTTTCATTGCTACCTGCTTGCTGGCTAGCCAGCTAGCCAGCCCTGTGGGCCTTGCTGCTGCTGCAGCCAAAAAACAAAAGGTGGTGCTGCTGCTGCTTCTGCTGCTTCTGCTTCTGCTTGTGTCTGGCCGCTGTTGGAGCGTCCAGGCACAGGACTTCTGCTGCTGCTGACTAAATGGCCTCCTTAATTGGATCATTTGAGTAGCCAGCACACCTGTGCAGGTAGGGCATGACATGATAGGCAGCTGCCTTGATAGTGGGTGGGTGCTGAATGTTCCTAATTGACAAAATAAGATTAATGCTTATGAAGAAATATAAAATCTCATCCCTTCCCCAATATCGCGCCACACCCCTACCCCTTAATTCCCTGGTTGAACTTGATGGACATATGTCTTTTTTCGACCGTACTAACTATGTAACTATGTAACATAACATGGGGGGGGGGGGGGGGTCTCCTGGCTGTTCACACAGGTGTGTCATTGCTGTACATTGACCATGCATTGCTTCTGTGGTATTGCAAAGGCAAAGACAAATGCTTCCAGCCATCCATTGCACTAATGGATTGGTCATCAGCTGGCTGTCTATGTCCCGCATCAATATACACCAAAGTACAGAGGGTTAGGCTATGCTATTGTGCACCTACCTGATGCATCAGAAGGTGCGAGGCCCTTGCTAAATTCTGTGCACAGACTTTGAGATCTATACTTTAGACTGTATCTAAACCTGCTCCAACATGGACTGACATTCTGGCCTACTTTCAGCCGATGCGACTTGTCTGTCGCTGAACAGTCGCTTTTTATGTATTCAGCACCTATGTATAATGTTGTAAAAATGCTCTAGAAGCTAAAGTCGCAGAAATGTCACACATATTTGGCCTGCAACTTTCTGTGCGACAAATTCAGACAGGAAAAATCAGTATAAATCCTTAGAAAATTATCCCCCAGTGTCTCCATCTGCTGGCGGTATTGAATAAGCATTGCTGCACTGATGGGGTATGCATTAGACGAAAAAAAAGAAGAAAAAGAAGAATAATACGCCCAGAAAAGAGGCGAAAAGGAGAAAAACGTAAAAAAACGTGAAAAAAAAGTAAGAGGAAGAGAAGGGAAAAAAAGGTGGAAATGGGTTTAAAAGTGATTTCGGCGGAGAAATATATATATATATATATATATATATATATATATATATATATACGCGCACACACACACATATATATAAACGTATTCTCCGTTGAGATATTGCAGCCGCTGCTGTGTCCAGGCCCAGGAGCCTTAGCACTGTGCTGTGATGTCACTCAATACCACTGACATCACTAGGTGTAAACAACATCTCTCCTTTGCTGTGTATGTGACTATGGAGCTGTTTGGTGATGTCGTCTATTATGGCCTTCATAGAAGCAACAGGAGATTGTTGCATCCATCTAGAACCCTCAGAACTACAGTGCTATGATGTCACTCACTTCCACAGGCCTTGCAGAGTGTAAACAACAACAACCCAGCTTTGTTGTGTATTGTAACCATAGGGATTTGTGATGTCACCGTAGAACCTTCACAGCAGCGACAGCTTTATGAGGAGCATCAGCACTGCTCTGCCTGAGCAAGACCATCACCGCCATAGGTTGTCAAATAACCCGGGTTTTAACCCACACAGGTAAGTCCAATGGGGTGCAGGCATGTCCTCTATGCTTACAGCTTCCCGTGGGTGTTGGTTGATACCGTTTGGGGACAGCCAAGGAGGCATCTGCAGGCAACAAAGGTAGGTGTGTGCTTGTGTGTGTGTTTCCTATGCAGATCCTAAGCCCAGTGTCACATGCAAGTAGGAGGAGTAAGAAGGGTTCCTGGCAAATCCGGGTTATGGATTGCATTTAAAAAGGCCCCGTGGGAGTGCAATGGGCCCCTGTCTTGCTGCTTAGCAATAATGGTATGGGTTTAGGTTCTGCTGTGTGTACTGGTGGTTGACTGCCCCCCAGCCCAGAGTGTGCATGGAAAATTGTCTGGCAGCCTCCCTGACAGCAAGCAGTGATAGTGCCCATGAAGGGCACCTTGTTGGGCCCGCCCCTTTCACGGTTATCGCTTCTCGGCCTTTTGGCTAAGATCAAGTGTAGTATCTGTTCTTATCAGTTTAATATCTGATACGTCCCCTATCTGGGGACCATATATTAAATGGATTTTTTGAGAACGGGGGCCGATTTCGAAGCTTGCTTCCGTCGCCCTATGCATTGACCCGATATGGCAGTATCTTCGGGTACAGTGCACCACCCCCTTACAGGGTTAAAAAGAAAGATTCCTACTTTCATTGCTACCTGCTTGCTGGCTAGCCAGCTAGCCAGCCCTGTGGGCCTTGCTGCTGCTGCAGCCAAAAAACAAAAGGTGCTGCTTCTGCTGCTTCTGCTTCTGCTTGTGTCTGGCCGCTGTTGGAGCGTCCAGGGCACAGGACTTCTGCTGCTGCTGACTAAATGGCCTCCTTAATTGGATCATTTGAGTAGCCAGCACACCTGTGCAGGTAGGGCATGACATGATAGGCAGCTGCCTTGATAGCGGGTGGGTGCTGAATGTTCCTAATTGACAAAATAAGATTAATGCTTATGAAGAATATAAAAATCTCATCCCTTCCCCAATATCGCGCCACACCCCTACCCCTTAATTCCCTGGTTGAACTTGATGGACATATGTCTTTTTTCGACCGTACTAACTATGTAACTATGTAACATAACATGGGGGGGGGGGGGGGTCTCCTGGCTGTTCACACAGGTGTGTCATTGCTGTACATTGACCATGCATTGCTTCTGTGGTATTGCAAAGGCAAAGACAAATGCTTCCAGCCATCCATTGCACTAATGGATTGGTCATCAGCTGGCTGTCTATGTCCCGCATCAATATACACCAAAGTACAGAGGGTTAGGCTATGCTATTGTGCACCTACCTGATGCATCAGAAGGTGCGAGGCCCTTGCTAAATTCTGTGCACAGACTTTGAGATCTATACTTTAGACTGTATCTAAACCTGCTCCAACATGGACTGACATTCTGGCCTACTTTCAGCCGATGCGACTTGTCTGTCGCTGAACAGTCGCTTTTTATGTATTCAGCACCTATGTATAATGTTGTAAAAATGCTCTAGAAGCTAAAGTCGCAGAAATGTCACACATATTTGGCCTGCAACTTTCTGTGCGACAAATTCAGACAGGAAAAATCAGTATAAATCCTTAGAAAATTATCCCCCAGTGTCTCCATCTGCTGGCGGTATTGAATAAGCATTGCTGCACTGATGGGGTATGCATTAGACGAAAAAAAAGAAGAAAAAGAAGAATAATACGCCCAGAAAAGAGGCGAAAAGGAGAAAAACGTAAAAAAACGTGAAAAAAAAGTAAGAGGAAGAGAAGGGAAAAAAAGGTGGAAATGGGTTTAAAAGTGATTTCGGCGGAGAAATATATATATATATATATATATATATATATATATATATATATACGCGCACACACACACATATATATAAACGTATTCTCCGTTGAGATATTGCAGCCGCTGCTGTGTCCAGGCCCAGGAGCCTTAGCACTGTGCTGTGATGTCACTCAATACCACTGACATCACTAGGTGTAAACAACATCTCTCCTTTGCTGTGTATGTGACTATGGAGCTGTTTGGTGATGTCGTCTATTATGGCCTTCATAGAAGCAACAGGAGATTGTTGCATCCATCTAGAACCCTCAGAACTACAGTGCTATGATGTCACTCACTTCCACAGGCCTTGCAGAGTGTAAACAACAACAACCCAGCTTTGTTGTGTATGTAACCATAGGGATTTGTGATGTCACCTAGAACCTTCACAGCAGCGACAGCTTTATGAGGAGCATCAGCACTGCTCTGCCTGAGCAGAACCATCACCGCCATAGGTTGTCAAATAACCCGGGTTTAACCCACACAGGTAAGTCCAATGGGGTGCAGGCATGTCCTCTATGCTTACAGCTTCCCGTGGGTGTTGGTTTGATACCGTTTGGGGACAGCCAAGGAGGCATCTGCAGGCAACAAAGGTAGGTGTGTGCTTGTGTGTGTGTTTCCTATGCAGATCCTAAGCCCAGTGTCACATGCAAGTAGGAGGAGTAAGAAGGGTTCCTGGCAAATCCGGGTTATGGATTGCATTTAAAAAGGCCCCGTGGGAGTGCAATGGGCCCCTGTCTTGCTGCTTAGCAATAATGGTATGGGTTTAGGTTCTGCTGTGTGTACTGGTGGTTGACTGCCCCCCAGCCCAGAGTGTGCATGGAAAATTGTCTGGCAGCCTCCCTGACAGCAAGCAGTGATAGTGCCCATGAAGGGCACCTTGTTGGGCCCGCCCCTTTCACGGTTATCGCTTCTCGGCCTTTTGGCTAAGATCAAGTGTAGTATCTGTTCTTATCAGTTTAATATCTGATACGTCCCCTATCTGGGGACCATATATTAAATGGATTTTTGAGAACGGGGGCCGATTTCGAAGCTTGCTTCCGTCGCCCTATGCATTGACCCGATATGGCAGTATCTTCGGGTACAGTGCACCACCCCCTTACAGGGTTAAAAAGAAAGATTCCTACTTTCATTGCTACCTGCTTGCTGGCTAGCCAGCTAGCCAGCCCTGTGGGCCTTGCTGCTGCTGCAGCCAAAAAACAAAAGGTGGTGCTGCTGCTGCTTCTGCTGCTTCTGCTTCTGCTTGTGTCTGGCCGCTGTTGGAGCGTCCAGGCACAGGACTTCTGCTGCTGCTGACTAAATGGCCTCCTTAATTGGATCATTTGAGTAGCCAGCACACCTGTGCAGGTAGGGCATGACATGATAGGCAGCTGCCTTGATAGCGGGTGGGTGCTGAATGTTCCTAATTGACAAAATAAGATTAATGCTTATGAAGAAATATAAAATCTCATCCCTTCCCCAATATCGCGCCACACCCCTACCCCTTAATTCCCTGGTTGAACTTGATGGACATATGTCTTTTTTCGACCGTACTAACTATGTAACTATGTAACATAACATGGGGGGGGGGGGGTCTCCTGGCTGTTCACACAGGTGTGTCATTGCTGTACATTGACCATGCATTGCTTCTGTGGTATTGCAAAGGCAAAGACAAATGCTTCCAGCCATCCATTGCACTAATGGATTGGTCATCAGCTGGCTGTCTATGTCCCGCATCAATATAGACCAAAGTACAGAGGGTTAGGCTATGCTATTGTGCACCTACCTGATGCATCAGAAGGTGCGAGGCCCTTGCTAAATTCTGTGCACAGACTTTGAGATCTATACTTTAGACTGTATCTAAACCTGCTCCAACATGGACTGACATTCTGGCCTACTTTCAGCCGATGCGACTTGTCTGTCGCTGAACAGTCGCTTTTTATGTATTCAGCACCTATGTATAATGTTGTAAAAATGCTCTAGAAGCTAAAGTCGCAGAAATGTCACACATATTTGGCCTGCAACTTTCTGTGCGACAAATTCAGACAGGAAAAATCAGTATAAATCCTTAGAAAATTATCCCCCAGTGTCTCCATCTGCTGGCGGTATTGAATAAGCATTGCTGCACTGATGGGGTATGCATTAGACGAAAAAAAAGAAGAAAAAGAAGAATAATACGCCCAGAAAAGAGGCGAAAAGGAGAAAAACGTAAAAAAACGTGAAAAAAAAGTAAGAGGAAGAGAAGGGAAAAAAAGGTGGAAATGGGTTTAAAAGTGATTTCGGCGGAGAAATATATATATATATATATATATATATATATATATATATATACGCGCACACACACACATATATATAAACGTATTCTCCGTTGAGATATTGCAGCCGCTGCTGTGTCCAGGCCCAGGAGCCTTAGCACTGTGCTGTGATGTCACTCAATACCACTGACATCACTAGGTGTAAACAACATCTCTCCTTTGCTGTGTATGTGACTATGGAGCTGTTTGGTGATGTCGTCTATTATGGCCTTCATAGAAGCAACAGGAGATTGTTGCATCCATCTAGAACCCTCAGAACTACAGTGCTATGATGTCACTCACTTCCACAGGCCTTGCAGAGTGTAAACAACAACAACCCAGCTTTGTTGTGTATGTAACCATAGGGATTTGTGATGTCACCTAGAACCTTCACAGCAGCGACAGCTTTATGAGGAGCATCAGCACTGCTCTGCCTGAGCAGAACCATCACCGCCATAGGTTGTCAAATAACCCGGGTTTAACCCACACAGGTAAGTCCAATGGGGTGCAGGCATGTCCTCTATGCTTACAGCTTTCCGTGGGTGTTGGTTTGATACCGTTTGGGGACAGCCAAGGAGGCATCTGCAGGCAACAAAGGTAGGTGTGTGCTTGTGTGTGTGTTTCCTATGCAGATCCTAAGCCCAGTGTCACATGCAAGTAGGAGGAGTAAGAAGGGTTCCTGGCAAATCCGGGTTATGGATTGCATTTAAAAAGGCCCCGTGGGAGTGCAATGGGCCCCTGTCTTGCTGCTTAGCAATAATGGTATGGGTTTAGGTTCTGCTGTGTGTACTGGTGGTTGACTGCCCCCCAGCCCAGAGTGTGCATGGAAAATTGTCTGGCAGCCTCCCTGACAGCAAGCAGTGATAGTGCCCATGAAGGGCACCTTGTTGGGCCCGCCCCTTTCACGGTTATCGCTTCTCGGCCTTTTGGCTAAGATCAAGTGTAGTATCTGTTCTTATCAGTTTAATATCTGATACGTCCCCTATCTGGGGACCATATATTAAATGGATTTTTGAGAACGGGGGCCGATTTCGAAGCTTGCTTCCATCGCCCTATGCATTGACCCGATATGGCAGTATCTTCGGGTACAGTGCACCACCCCCTTACAGGGTTAAAAAGAAAGATTCCTACTTTCATTGCTACCTGCTTGCTGGCTAGCCAGCTAGCCAGCCCTGTGGGCCTTGCTGCTGCTGCAGCCAAAAAACAAAAGGTGGTGCTGCTGCTGCTTCTGCTGCTTCTGCTTCTGCTTGTGTATGGCCGCTGTTGGAGCGTCCAGGCACAGGACTTCTGCTGCTGCTGACTAAATGGCCTCCTTAATTGGATCATTTGAGTAGCCAGCACACCTGTGCAGGTAGGGCATGACATGATAGGCAGCTGCCTTGATAGCGGGTGGGTGCTGAATGTTCCTAATTGACAAAATAAGATTAATGCTTATGAAGAAATATAAAATCTCATCCCTTCCCCAATATCGCGCCACACCCCTACCCCTTAATTCCCTGGTTGAACTTGATGGACATATGTCTTTTTTCGACCGTACTAACTATGTAACTATGTAACATAACATGGGGGGGGGGGGGTCTCCTGGCTGTTCACACAGGTGTGTCATTGCTGTACATTGACCATGCATTGCTTCTGTGGTATTGCAAAGGCAAAGACAAATGCTTCCAGCCATCCATTGCACTAATGGATTGGTCATCAGCTGGCTGTCTATGTCCCGCATCAATATAGACCAAAGTACAGAGGGTTAGGCTATGCTATTGTGCACCTACCTGATGCATCAGAAGGTGCGAGGCCCTTGCTAAATTCTGTGCACAGACTTTGAGATCTATACTTTAGACTGTATCTAAACCTGCTCCAACATGGACTGACATTCTGGCCTACTTTCAGCCGATGCGACTTGTCTGTCGCTGAACAGTCGCTTTTTATGTATTCAGCACCTATGTATAATGTTGTAAAAATGCTCTAGAAGCTAAAGTCGCAGAAATGTCACACATATTTGGCCTGCAACTTTCTGTGCGACAAATTCAGACAGGAAAAATCAGTATAAATCCTTAGAAAATTATCCCCCAGTGTCTCCATCTGCTGGCGGTATTGAATAAGCATTGCTGCACTGATGGGGTATGCATTAGACGAAAAAAAAGAAGAAAAAGAAGAATAATACGCCCAGAAAAGAGGCGAAAAGGAGAAAAACGTAAAAAAACGTGAAAAAAAAGTAAGAGGAAGAGAAGGGAAAAAAAGGTGGAAATGGGTTTAAAAGTGATTTCGGCGGAGAAATATATATATATATATATATATATATATATATATATATATATATATACGCGCACACACACACATATATATAAACGTATTCTCCGTTGAGATATTGCAGCCGCTGCTGTGTCCAGGCCCAGGAGCCTTAGCACTGTGCTGTGATGTCACTCAATACCACTGACATCACTAGGTGTAAACAACATCTCTCCTTTGCTGTGTATGTGACTATGGAGCTGTTTGGTGATGTCGTCTATTATGGCCTTCATAGAAGCAACAGGAGATTGTTGCATCCATCTAGAACCCTCAGAACTACAGTGCTATGATGTCACTCACTTCCACAGGCCTTGCAGAGTGTAAACAACAACAACCCAGCTTTGTTGTGTATGTAACCATAGGGATTTGTGATGTCACCTAGAACCTTCACAGCAGCGACAGCTTTATGAGGAGCATCAGCACTGCTCTGCCTGAGCAGAACCATCACCGCCATAGGTTGTCAAATAACCCGGGTTTAACCCACACAGGTAAGTCCAATGGGGTGCAGGCATGTCCTCTATGCTTACAGCTTCCCGTGGGTGTTGGTTTGATACCGTTTGGGGACAGCCAAGGAGGCATCTGCAGGCAACAAAGGTAGGTGTGTGCTTGTGTGTGTGTTTCCTATGCAGATCCTAAGCCCAGTGTCACATGCAAGTAGGAGGAGTAAGAAGGGTTCCTGGCAAATCCGGGTTATGGATTGCATTTAAAAAGGCCCCGTGGGAGTGCAATGGGCCCCTGTCTTGCTGCTTAGCAATAATGGTATGGGTTTAGGTTCTGCTGTGTGTACTGGTGGTTGACTGCCCCCCAGCCCAGAGTGTGCATGGAAAATTGTCTGGCAGCCTCCCTGACAGCAAGCAGTGATAGTGCCCATGAAGGGCACCTTGTTGGGCCCGCCCCTTTCACAGTTATCGCTTCTCGGCCTTTTGGCTAAGATCAAGTGTAGTATCTGTTCTTATCAGTTTAATATCTGATACGTCCCCTATCTGGGGACCATATATTAAATGGATTTTTGAGAACGGGGGCCGATTTCGAAGCTTGCTTCCGTCGCCCTATGCATTGACCCGATATGGCAGTATCTTCGGGTACAGTGCACCACCCCCTTACAGGGTTAAAAAGAAAGATTCCTACTTTCATTGCTACCTGCTTGCTGGCTAGCCAGCTAGCCAGCCCGGTGGGCCTTGCTGCTGCTGCAGCCAAAAAACAAAAGGTGGTGCTGCTGCTGCTTCTGCTGCTTCTGCTTCTGCTTGTGTCTGGCCGCTGTTGGAGCGTCCAGGCACAGGACTTCTGCTGCTGCTGACTAAATGGCCTCCTTAATTGGATCATTTGAGTAGCCAGCACACCTGTGCAGGTAGGGCATGACATGATAGGCAGCTGCCTTGATAGCGGGTGGGTGCTGAATGTTCCTAATTGACAAAATAAGATTAATGCCTATGAAGAAATATAAAATCTCATCCCTTCACCAATATCGCGCCACACCCCTACCCCTTAATTCCCTGGTTGAACTTGATGGACATATGTCTTTTTTCGACCGTACTAACTATGTAACTATGTAACATAACATGGGGGGGGGGGGTCTCCTGGCTGTTCACACAGGTGTGTCATTGCTGTACATTGACCATGCATTGCTTCTGTGGTATTGCAAAGGCAAAGACAAATGCTTCCAGCCATCCATTGCACTAATGGATTGGTCATCAGCTGGCTGTCTATGTCCCGCATCAATATAGACCAAAGTACAGAGGGTTAGGCTATGCTATTGTGCACCTACCTGATGCATCAGAAGGTGCGAGGCCCTTGCTAAATTCTGTGCACAGACTTTGAGATCTATACTTTAGACTGTATCTAAACCTGCTCCAACATGGACTGACATTCTGGCCTACTTTCAGCCGATGCGACTTGTCTGTCGCTGAACAGTCGCTTTTTATGTATTCAGCACCTATGTATAATGTTGTAAAAATGCTCTAGAAGCTAAAGTCGCAGAAATGTCACACATATTTGGCCTGCAACTTTCTGTGCGACAAATTCAGACAGGAAAAATCAGTATAAATCCTTAGAAAATTATCCCCCAGTGTCTCCATCTGCTGGCGGTATTGAATAAGCATTGCTGCACTGATGGGGTATGCATTAGACGAAAAAAAAGAAGAAAAAGAAGAATAATACGCCCAGAAAAGAGGCGAAAAGGAGAAAAACGTAAAAAAACGTGAAAAAAAAGTAAGAGGAAGAGAAGGGAAAAAAAGGTGGAAATGGGTTTAAAAGTGATTTCGGCGGAGAAATATATATATATATATATATATATATATATATATATATATATATACGCGCACACACACACATATATATAAACGTATTCTCCGTTGAGATATTGCAGCCGCTGCTGTGTCCAGGCCCAGGAGCCTTAGCACTGTGCTGTGATGTCACTCAATACCACTGACATCACTAGGTGTAAACAACATCTCTCCTTTGCTGTGTATGTGACTATGGAGCTGTTTGGTGATGTCGTCTATTATGGCCTTCATAGAAGCAACAGGAGATTGTTGCATCCATCTAGAACCCTCAGAACTACAGTGCTATGATGTCACTCACTTCCACAGGCCTTGCAGAGTGTAAACAACAACAACCCAGCTTTGTTGTGTATGTAACCATAGGGATTTGTGATGTCACCTAGAACCTTCACAGCAGCGACAGCTTTATGAGGAGCATCAGCACTGCTCTGCCTGAGCAGAACCATCACCGCCATAGGTTGTCAAATAACCCGGGTTTAACCCACACAGGTAAGTCCAATGGGGTGCAGGCATGTCCTCTATGCTTACAGCTTCCCGTGGGTGTTGGTTTGATACCGTTTGGGGACAGCCAAGGAGGCATCTGCAGGCAACAAAGGTAGGTGTGTGCTTGTGTGTGTGTTTCCTATGCAGATCCTAAGCCCAGTGTCACATGCAAGTAGGAGGAGTAAGAAGGGTTCCTGGCAAATCCGGGTTATGGATTGCATTTAAAAAGGCCCCGTGGGAGTGCAATGGGCCCCTGTCTTGCTGCTTAGCAATAATGGTATGGGTTTAGGTTCTGCTGTGTGTACTGGTGGTTGACTGCCCCCCAGCCCAGAGTGTGCATGGAAAATTGTCTGGCAGCCTCCCTGACAGCAAGCAGTGATAGTGCCCATGAAGGGCACCTTGTTGGGCCCGCCCCTTTCACGGTTATCGCTTCTCGGCCTTTTGGCTAAGATCAAGTGTAGTATCTGTTCTTATCAGTTTAATATCTGATACGTCCCCTATCTGGGGACCATATATTAAATGGATTTTTGAGAACGGGGCCGATTTCGAAGCTTGCTTCCGTCGCCCTATGCATTGACCCGATATGGCAGTATCTTCGGGTACAGTGCACCACCCCCTTACAGGGTTAAAAAGAAAGATTCCTACTTTCATTGCTACCTGCTTGCTGGCTAGCCAGCTAGCCAGCCCTGTGGGCCTTGCTGCTGCTGCAGCCAAAAAACAAAAGGTGGTGCTGCTGCTGCTTCTGCTGCTTCTGCTGCTTCTGCTTGTGTCTGGCCGCTGTTGGAGCGTCCAGGCACAGGACTTCTGCTGCTGCTGACTAAATGGCCTCCTTAATTGGATCATTTGAGTAGCCAGCACACCTGTGCAGGTAGGGCATGACATGATAGGCAGCTGCCTTGATAGCGGGTGGGTGCTGAATGTTCCTAATTGACAAAATAAGATTAATGCTTATGAAGAAATATAAAATCTCATCCCTTCCCCAATATCGCGCCACACCCCTACCCCTTAATTCCCTGGTTGAACTTGATGGACATATGTCTTTTTTCGACCGTACTAACTATGTTACTATGTAACATAACATGGGGGGGGGGGGGTCTCCTGGCTGTTCACACAGGTGTGTCATTGCTGTACATTGACCATGCATTGCTTCTGTGGTATTGCAAAGGCAAAGACAAATGCTTCCAGCCATCCATTGCACTAATGGATTGGTCATCAGCTGGCTGTCTATGTCCCGCATCAATATAGACCAAAGTACAGAGGGTTAGGCTATGCTATTGTGCACCTACCTGATGCATCAGAAGGTGCGAGGCCCTTGCTAAATTCTGTGCACAGACTTTGAGATCTATACTTTAGACTGTATCTAAACCTGCTCCAACATGGACTGACATTCTGGCCTACTTTCAGCCGATGCGACTTGTCTGTCGCTGAACAGTCGCTTTTTATGTATTCAGCACCTATGTATAATGTTGTAAAAATGCTCTAGAAGCTAAAGTCGCAGAAATGTCACACATATTTGGCCTGCAACTTTCTGTGCGACAAATTCAGACAGGAAAAATCAGTATAAATCCTTAGAAAATTATCCCCCAGTGTCTCCATCTGCTGGCGGTATTGAATAAGCATTGCTGCACTGATGGGGTATGCATTAGACGAAAAAAAAGAAGAAAAAGAAGAATAATACGCCCAGAAAAGAGGCGAAAAGGAGAAAAACGTAAAAAAACTTGAAAAAAAAGTAAGAGGAAGAGAAGGGAAAAAAAGGTGGAAATGGGTTTAAAAGTGATTTCGGCGGAGAAATATATATATATATATATATATATATATATATATATACGCGCACACACACACATATATATAAACGTATTCTCCGTTGAGATATTGCAGCCGCTGCTGTGTCCAGGCCCAGGAGCCTTAGCACTGTGCTGTGATGTCACTCAATACCACTGACATCACTAGGTGTAAACAACATCTCTCCTTTGCTGTGTATGTGACTATGGAGCTGTTTGGTGATGTCGTCTATTATGGCCTTCATAGAAGCAACAGGAGATTGTTGCATCCATCTAGAACCCTCAGAACTACAGTGCTATGATGTCACTCACTTCCACAGGCCTTGCAGAGTGTAAACAACAACAACCCAGCTTTGTTGTGTATGTAACCATAGGGATTTGTGATGTCACCTAGAACCTTCACAGCAGCGACAGCTTTATGAGGAGCATCAGCACTGCTCTGCCTGAGCAGAACCATCACCGCCATAGGTTGTCAAATAACCCGGGTTTAACCCACACAGGTAAGTCCAATGGGGTGCAGGCATGTCCTCTATGCTTACAGCTTCCCGTGGGTGTTGGTTTGATACCGTTTGGGGACAGCCAAGGAGGCATCTGCAGGCAACAAAGGTAGGTGTGTGCTTGTGTGTGTGTTTCCTATGCAGATCCTAAGCCCAGTGTCACATGCAAGTAGGAGGAGTAAGAAGGGTTCCTGGCAAATCCGGGTTATGGATTGCATTTAAAAAGGCCCCGTGGGAGTGCAATGGGCCCCTGTCTTGCTGCTTAGCAATAATGGTATGGGTTTAGGTTCTGCTGTGTGTACTGGTGGTTGACTGCCCCCCAGCCCAGAGTGTGCATGGAAAATTGTCTGGCAGCCTCCCTGACAGCAAGCAGTGATAGTGCCCATGAAGGGCACCTTGTTGGGCCCGCCCCTTTCACGGTTATCGCTTCTCGGCCTTTTGGCTAAGATCAAGTGTAGTATCTGTTCTTATCAGTTTAATATCTGATACGTCCCCTATCTGGGGACCATATATTAAATGGATTTTTGAGAACGGGGGCCGATTTTGAAGCTTGCTTCCGTCGCCCTATGCATTGACCCGATATGGCAGTATCTTCGGGTACAGTGCACCACCCCCTTACAGGGTTAAAAAGAAAGATTCCTACTTTCATTGCTACCTGCTTGCTGGCTAGCCAGCTAGCCAGCCCTGTGGGCCTTGCTGCTGCTGCAGCCAAAAAACAAAAGGTGGTGCTGCTGCTGCTTCTGCTGCTTCTGCTTCTGCGTGTGTCTGGCCGCTGTTGGAGCGTCCAGGCACAGGACTTCTGCTGCTGCTGACTAAATGGCCTCCTTAATTGGATCATTTGAGTAGCCAGCACACCTGTGCAGGTAGGGCATGACATGATAGGCAGCTGCCTTGATAGCGGGTGGGTGCTGAATGTTCCTAATTGACAAAATAAGATTAATGCTTATGAAGAAATATAAAATCTCATCCCTTCCCCAATATCGCGCCACACCCCTACCCCTTAATTCCCTGGTTGAACTTGATGGACATATGTCTTTTTTCGACCGTACTAACTATGTAACTATGTAACATAACATGGGGGGGGGGTCTCCTGGCTGTTCACACAGGTGTGTCATTGCTGTACATTGACCATGCATTGCTTCTGTGGTATTGCAAAGGCAAAGACAAATGCTTCCAGCCATCCATTGCACTAATGGATTGGTCATCAGCTGGCTGTCTATGTCCCGCATCAATATAGACCAAAGTACAGAGGGTTAGGCTATGCTATTGTGCACCTACCTGATGCATCAGAAGGTGCGAGGCCCTTGCTAAATTCTGTGCACAGACTTTGAGATCTATACTTTAGACTGTATCTAAACCTGCTCCAACATGGACTGACATTCTGGCCTACTTTCAGCCGATGCGACTTGTCTGTCGCTGAACAGTCGCTTTTTATGTATTCAGCACCTATGTATAATGTTGTAAAAATGCTCTAGAAGCTAAAGTCGCAGAAATGTCACACATATTTGGCCTGCAACTTTCTGTGCGACAAATTCAGACAGGAAAAATCAGTATAAATCCTTAGAAAATTATCCCCCAGTGTCTCCATCTGCTGGCGGTATTGAATAAGCATTGCTGCACTGATGGGGTATGCATTAGACGAAAAAAAAAGAAGAAAAAGAAGAATAATACGCCCAGAAAAGAGGCGAAAAGGAGAAAAACGTAAAAAAACTTGAAAAAAAAGTAAGAGGAAGAGAAGGGAAAAAAAGGTGGAAATGGGTTTAAAAGTGATTTCGGCGGAGAAATATATATATATATATATATATATATATATATATATATACGCGCACACACACACATATATATAAACGTATTCTCCGTTGAGATATTGCAGCCGCTGCTGTGTCCAGGCCCAGGAGCCTTAGCACTGTGCTGTGATGTCACTCAATACCACTGACATCACTAGGTGTAAACAACATCTCTCCTTTGCTGTGTATGTGACTATGGAGCTGTTTGGTGATGTCGTCTATTATGGCCTTCATAGAAGCAACAGGAGATTGTTGCATCCATCTAGAACCCTCAGAACTACAGTGCTATGATGTCACTCACTTCCACAGGCCTTGCAGAGTGTAAACAACAACAACCCAGCTTTGTTGTGTATGTAACCATAGGGATTTGTGATGTCACCTAGAACCTTCACAGCAGCGACAGCTTTATGAGGAGCATCAGCACTGCTCTGCCTGAGCAGAACCATCACCGCCATAGGTTGTCAAATAACCCGGGTTTAACCCACACGGGTAAGTCCAATGGGGTGCAGGCATGTCCTCTATGCTTACAGCTTCCCGTGGGTGTTGGTTTGATACCGTTTGGGGACAGCCAAGGAGGCATCTGCAGGCAACAAAGGTAGGTGTGTGCTTGTGTGTGTGTTTCCTATGCAGATCCTAAGCCCAGTGTCACATGCAAGTAGGAGGAGTAAGAAGGGTTCCTGGCAAATCCGGCTTATGGATTGCATTTAAAAAGGCCCCGTGGGAGTGCAATGGGCCCCTGTCTTGCTGCTTAGCAATAATGGTATGGGTTTAGGTTCTGCTGTGTGTACTGGTGGTTGACTGCCCCCCAGCCCAGAGTGTGCATGGAAAATTGTCTGGCAGCCTCCCTGACAGCAAGCAGTGATAGTGCCCATGAAGGGCACCTTGTTGGGCCCGCCCCTTTCACGGTTATCGCTTCTCGGCCTTTTGGCTAAGATCAAGTGTAGTATCTGTTCTTATCAGTTTAATATCTGATACGTCCCCTATCTGGGGACCATATATTAAATGGATTTTTGAGAACGGGGGCCGATTTCGAAGCTTGCTTCCGTCGCCCTATGCATTGACCCGATATGGCAGTATCTTCGGGTACAGTGCACCACCCCCTTACAGGGTTAAAAAGAAAGATTCCTACTTTCATTGCTACCTGCTTGCTGGCTAGCCAGCTAGCCAGCCCTGTGGGCCTTGCTGCTGCTGCAGCCAAAAAACAAAAGGTGGTGCTGCTGCTGCTTCTGCTGCTTCTGCTTCTGCTTGTGTCTGGCCGCTGTTGGAGCGTCCAGGCACAGGACTTCTGCTGCTGCTGACTAAATGGCCTCCTTAATTGGATCATTTGAGTAGCCAGCACACCTGTGCAGGTAGGGCATGACATGATAGGCAGCTGCCTTGATAGCGGGTGGGTGCTGAATGTTCCTAATTGACAAAATAAGATTAATGCTTATGAAGAAATATAAAATCTCATCCCTTCCCCAATATCGCGCCACACCCCTACCCCTTAATTCCCTGGTTGAACTTGATGGACATATGTCTTTTTTCGACCGTACTAACTATGTAACTATGTAACATAACATGGGGGGGGGGGGGGGGGTCTCCTGGCTGTTCACACAGGTGTGTCATTGCTGTACATTGACCATGCATTGCTTCTGTGGTATTGCAAAGGCAAAGACAAATGCTTCCAGCCATCCATTGCACTAATGGATTGGTCATCAGCTGGCTGTCTATGTCCCGCATCAATATAGACCAAAGTACAGAGGGTTAGGCTATGCTATTGTGCACCTACCTGATGCATCAGAAGGTGCGAGGCCCTTGCTAAATTCTGTGCACAGACTTTGAGATCTATACTTTAGACTGTATCTAAACCTGCTCCAACATGGACTGACATTCTGGCCTACTTTCAGCCGATGCGACTTGTCTGTCGCTGAACAGTCGCTTTTTATGTATTCAGCACCTATGTATAATGTTGTAAAAATGCTCTAGAAGCTAAAGTCGCAGAAATGTCACACATATTTGGCCTGCAACTTTCTGTGCGACAAATTCAGACAGGAAAAATCAGTATAAATCCTTAGAAAATTATCCCCCAGTGTCTCCATCTGCTGGCGGTATTGAATAAGCATTGCTGCACTGATGGGGTATGCATTAGACGAAAAAAAAAGAAGAAAAAGAAGAATAATACGCCCAGAAAAGAGGCGAAAAGGAGAAAAACGTAAAAAAACTTGAAAAAAAAGTAAGAGGAAGAGAAGGGAAAAAAAGGTGGAAATGGGTTTAAAAGTGATTTCGGCGGAGAAATATATATATATATATATATATATATATATATATATATATATACGCGCACACACACACATATATATAAACGTATTCTCCGTTGAGATATTGCAGCCGCTGCTGTGTCCAGGCCCAGGAGCCTTAGCACTGTGCTGTGATGTCACTCAATACCACTGACATCACTAGGTGTAAACAACATCTCTCCTTTGCTGTGTATGTGACTATGGAGCTGTTTGGTGATGTCGTCTATTATGGCCTTCATAGAAGCAACAGGAGATTGTTGCATCCATCTAGAACCCTCAGAACTACAGTGCTATGATGTCACTCACTTCCACAGGCCTTGCAGAGTGTAAACAACAACAACCCAGCTTTGTTGTGTATGTAACCATAGGGATTTGTGATGTCACCTAGAACCTTCACAGCAGCGACAGCTTTATGAGGAGCATCAGCACTGCTCTGCCTGAGCAGAACCATCACCGCCATAGGTTGTCAAATAACCCGGGTTTAACCCACACGGGTAAGTCCAATGGGGTGCAGGCATGTCCTCTATGCTTACAGCTTCCCGTGGGTGTTGGTTTGATACCGTTTGGGGACAGCCAAGGAGGCATCTGCAGGCAACAAAGGTAGGTGTGTGCTTGTGTGTGTGTTTCCTATGCAGATCCTAAGCCCAGTGTCACATGCAAGTAGGAGGAGTAAGAAGGGTTCCTGGCAAATCCGGCTTATGGATTGCATTTAAAAAGGCCCCGTGGGAGTGCAATGGGCCCCTGTCTTGCTGCTTAGCAATAATGGTATGGGTTTAGGTTCTGCTGTGTGTACTGGTGGTTGACTGCCCCCCAGCCCAGAGTGTGCATGGAAAATTGTCTGGCAGCCTCCCTGACAGCAAGCAGTGATAGTGCCCATGAAGGGCACCTTGTTGGGCCCGCCCCTTTCACGGTTATCGCTTCTCGGCCTTTTGGCTAAGATCAAGTGTAGTATCTGCATTTGGTCTGGTCGGAAGGTGTCTGTGGTACCCCGCTTCTCGGCCTTGGGGGATTGTCTCTCCTTACGGAGGGACTTCACCCCCTTGCTGCTATTGGGGAGCGGGCTTAGTCCACGGACAACGGGTTGCGATCCCCCTGTCTCTGGGACCTTGTGTCTCAGAAGGCATTTTCGGTACGTTGAGCGTTACCTGTAGCTTCGGAAGCACCTAGGGTACCCCCGACCTCTGCCTTGGGTAAGGGTTCCGCTTTTATAGCGGGATTCCGAGCCCCTGCTGCTATTGGGGAAGGGGCTTAGTCCCTGGGTGTGGAAGATGCCGTTCTCCTGGGCTTTCCCCTCTGGGGAAATGTCGATGCGAAATACCATCCGCATAGAGGTGTCGGAGAGCCATCGTCAGTTGAAGAACCTCCGCTTCATTGCGGAGGTGATTCTTCTTGACTACTTCCGCCTCAATAGGGAGGACATCCTGTGTCTAAATGACCAGGAAAGCCGTGGCCTGTATACCGTCACCTTCACGGCCACGGCGTGTTGCGATAACATCTATGCAACCTTGTCTGGTGCGGACCAGAGGGACGATCGACTCGACGGTCTTTCGTTCCAGTTCCTCTATTGTGAGGAACATATACCGTTGGTGGTGGCTATGCACAGCCCTCATGTGACCACGGAGGATATAGCCACTTTTCTTCGGCGATACTGCGAAGAGGTGCGATTCGCAAACAAAATCTTGAACTCCGTGCGGTTCTGGAACGGCAAGAGGAAGTTCTGGGTCAAGCTCCGTAAGGATCCCGGTGGTATTGGGGGTCTTTGCCATCCGCCCCCAAATTTTGCCATCGGGAGAGTTCGGGGCTTCCTGTTCTATCCTCAAATGCCTATGTATTGCCGAAATTGCTTGAGGTTTGGCCACACCCAGGAGACCTGCGGCGCGGAGCGTGTGATTCGCTGCAATAGGTGTGGCCAAGAAGGTCACATAGCCTCAAGATGTAGCCATACGATAAGGTGCAACCTCTGCGGAGAGGAAAATCACGATTTTAATTCCTGTCCCCATAAAGCAAAAACTACGATGGGTGGGTCAAGGCTGGGCCCACCCAAAGAGGGGACAGGACAAAAGACGTCCTTTTTTAAGATGCCCAAACCCCAGATGGCAGGTACTGATGGGTCCAGGCCCAAGACCTCTGGTGCTCCATCGGGGGGCCCACCGGTGGTAGTGCTAGGGGGAGGCCATGGGGATTCCACGAAGCCCGGGCGGGTGATCGAGTTTACTGCCCGGGAAATTGAAAGACGTCGATCGACTTCCTACCTGGCTCAAGAGCCCGCCGAAACTTCTGAAGGGGGCTCACCTGTGGCGGGTGGCAGCCGACGGGCCTCGGTGGGGGCAAAAGTGGACCCAAAATTGCAGCATAAGCCAGGTACTGGCTTGGCCCAGGGTCGCCCTGCTCCGGACGAAGAGGCCCCGGTGAAAGCCCGCCGGAAGGGGAGCCAGGTGGCCAGGTCTGAGCCCGGTCCTGTTACTCCGCCTATACAGGACAGGGCCAAGAAGACAAGTGGCGCCAAACCAGGGTTTGCTGCCCCGCCAGCAGTGGACCCGGTGGGTAAAACTGGCCATCGTCGATCGATGGGGAAGTTGGAGCAACAGTCCTCAGCAACGCTTGCTGGGGAACAAGCGATGAAAACTTCCCAAGGTAGCGGCAAAGGTTCCGGAAAAGAGGCCTCACAGGCCCCTGTGCAGCAGTTCCAGTCGTCAAATGATGAAAGAAGACGCAGATCCATCAGCCGGGGGCCAGAGATTACATCGAGTGAGAGCAACACAGAGGATATGGACAGCAGTGTGACATTTAAAAGACAAAGAGAAGAAGAAGAGGAAGACATTCAAAGGAAAGCGGCGTGCCGTAGTTCGGACGAGAGCGAGCTCAGGGTCGGGGCATCATCGATCTCAAGCTCCGACCCTCAGAACATCAAGGAGCTGATGACCCCGCAGGCGGGGGATGACGGTACGCAGCTTATTATTGACTTTGATTCTCCAAGCACGGACTCTCCATAAACTATGCCTATCCCTGTAAAAATTGCCTCACTCAATGTGAGGTCCTTAAAGAGCCCTGATCGCAGGGCTGCTTTATTTTCTTATCTAGAGACATGTGACTTTGACCTTTGCCTGCTACAAGAATGTGGAATCCCTAGTAAAATGGACTATAAAGACTTAAAAGAAGACTGGAAGCTGGGCCCATCCATATGGTCCGGTGCAAATGACTGTCGTTCTGTGGGTGTTGGGCTGCTCTGCCGAGGCCAGTCCTTTTCTATTCATACAGTAACTGAGATTGTGCCTGGCAGAGCTCTTTTAATTCATCTATATTTTAATGGACTTTTAATTCGTGTTTTAAATGTGTATGCCCCTCCTGATAAACAGGAGCGGGCAGAACTATTTGAAATTTTACCACTGTTTTGTGTTGGGTCTTCCCCCCTGCTGGTGGGAGGTGATTTTAACTGCATACGTGATGGGGAACACCGGCAGGGTGGGGATATTAATCGTAAAGACCGCACTTCTTACCTGCTTAAAAATTTTATTGATGATTTTAATTTGAAAGATTGCTGGAAGGATCTCTTGCCGGAGGACCCAGGCGCCACATGGTCCAATGGAAGAGTGAGCTCCAGAATCGATTTTATTTTTTCCTCTAGAGCTTTTAAACCCCTGAAATGCACGCTCGAGCAGAATATCTTCTCTGATCATAAGCTCCTCTTGGTGGGCCTGGAGCTAGAGGGGGAGCAAAAAGCAAAAAGGGGCCTCTGGAGATTAAACACCACACTCCTAGAGGACCCTGAGATAAAAGAGGAGTTTGTGCGGACCTACCAATGCTGGCAATCACAAAGAAAACCCCACGAGCCTATGCTGCACTGGTGGGAGGGCACCAAATCTAAAATCAGATTTTTTTTTATCAAAGCAGGTAAGAAGAAGGCAAAAATGGAAAAACAGTGGTTTTATGTTCTTAACATGCGTTTAAATGTACTTTTTAAATTGAAAGAAGCTGGTATGGATGTAGAAAATGATATTTTAAACCTTAAAACTGAAATAAAACATGCCATAGAAAAGAAAGGGAAACAAATCATTTTTAACTCACATGTGCAGCACCTGGAGGAGGGCGAGAAATGTTCCCGTTTCTTTTTTAAAAAAGTGATGAATAGGAGGGATATCATCCAAAACCTTGAGGGTGAATCCACTCCAAAAGGCATGTTAGATGCAGTTTTTAACTTCTACCAGCTTCTTTTTAATAAGAAAGATCTTAATCCATCCTTTTTAGAACATGTTCTTAATTCCCTTGATTTTAAGCTAGATGTTTTAGACCAGGAGGTTTTATCCCGTGATCTTAACTTAGATGAACTTTTATTTGTTTTTAAAAGTTTTTCTAGTGGGAAGGCCCCTGGGGAAGATGGTTTACCCATCGAATTTTATTTAGCTTTTTGGGATATTTTAAAGGATGATATGGTTTTATTGTATAAAGAAACTTTTATTGTTAATGAACTTCCCCCTTCCTGGAGGAGGGGGATTGTATCATTACTTTTTAAAAAGGGTGAAAAGGATATGCTAAAAAATTGGCGCCCCATCACACTTTTAAATGTCGATTATAAAGTTTTAGCCAAGTTATTAGCTGTCCGTTTTAAACCTTTTATTCATAAATTAATTCACCCAAATCAGGTTTGTGGGGTACCTGGAAGGTCTATAGCTGAATCCCTAAATATTTTAAGAGATGTTTTATGGTATTTTAAGGATAGAAATCAAACTGTAGCAATTTTATCCTTAGACTTTGAAAAAGCCTTTGATAGGGTCTCCCATGAATACCTGTTTTTAGTTCTTAAAAAGATGGCAGTGCCTGAAACGATTTTAAGCCGAATCATGCTTTTATACCGATCCTGTTTTAGTCAAGTCTCTGTTAATGGCTTTTTAACCAGCGGTGTTCCTCTTTTATCAGGTGTCAAACAGGGCTGCCCCCTGTCCCCACTCCTTTTTATTTGCGCAATCGAACCACTGATGGCCCTCCTCAGAAAAGACCGGGTAGTAAGAGGCGTACCGATACCTGGTGGAGGAGGGACCCATCTAAAGGTGTTGGGGTACATGGATGATGTCACCATACTGTGCCCGGACTCTCCATCCATGAGGGGGGCATTGAGGAACACCAGCTATTTCTGCGAGGTCTCTGGTTTTAAGCTAAACACAGATAAATGTGACTGTTTTTATATTGGCTCCTGGGATTCATCCATCACCCCAGGAGTCACAATGCAACAGGATCAAATTAAAATTTTAGGTATTGGTTTTAACCAGGTCAATGATGGGAGCCCTAACTGGGATTCAGCTATAGCTAAGATGGAGAAGAAGATTTTAATGTGGAATCTTAGAAACCTTACCATGGAGGGGAAGATTTTAATAATAAAGATGGTTTTACTCCCTATTATGCTATACATTGCCATGGTATTTCCTCCATCTATTTTATACATTAAAAAAGTAACTAGAATTGTTTTTTCTTTTTTATGGGGTTCAAAAATGGAGAAATTAAAGCGTGATTTTATGTACAAAAGTAAAGATAATGGCGGGAAAGATGTTCCTAACCTTTTTACTTTCTTTTACATAAAGTATTTCTGTTTCTGTTTTAAAATTATTAAATCCGATGGCATTTTTAGCTGCTTTTTAAGGTACGCTGCGGGCATGGTTTTTAAAAGATGGTTGCGCATCCCTCTGAACGCTCCGGTGCTTCTGTGTCCCCCAAAACATTATGTGGTGTTGGAAAAGACAGTCAGGCTCCTAGGTCTCCAAGATTTGGAGCCTGACATACTGGGGGACCAGAGAAAGGTATCAAAGGTCCTCAGGCGGAGTGAGGTTACCCTGGCAGTGTCCAATTTCACACAGGCAAGATCCAAAAAGGTATGGCGGAACGTGTACGGGAAGTTTCTGGCGAATGTACACAGGGATCTTGCCTGGGCAATCGTCCACCAGTGCCTCCCTACTCGTGAGTTCCAGCACAGGCGAGGACTGGTGGCGAGAGCCAAGTGCCCGAGAGATGGCTGCGGAGTGGACGAAACGGTGCTGCACATATTTTGGAACTGCCCTTTTGCACGGGAGCTTTGGAGGAAGGTAGGCCCACTTTTGAAGTGGGCCTGCGGCCTAAAAGATTTTAATCACGAATGTGTCTTTTACGGTCTTTTTAACTGCCCCAATTTTAAACAGCAGATGATCTGCTGGATGATTATTAATTGTTTTAAAAATGCCATCTGGAAAGTTAGGAACATCTTACTTTTTAAACATGATTTTATTGATGTTAAAAACTGTATAAAGCTGGCCCTGAGTGAGATGTACATCTATTACCTAAGAGACAAGAAACAGTTGGGGGCCAGCGAGGCAGCATCCATGTGGTGTCTGCCTCTATGGAACGAAATAACAGTATAATCAGTTTTTATGACATTTGTATAATGTTTTATCCTGCCATTTTTATTTTTTCTCCTTTTATTACTGGTTTTATTATTTGTATTTTAAAACTTTTGTGAACCTTTTATTATTTTGCATTTTAAATTTTGTATGGTTTCTTATTTATTCAATAAAATTTTGTTGAAACCTTATCTGTTCTTATCAGTTTTCATGCTGGTGGGGATGGGTGCTGCATGGAGGATGCAGGTGTACCAGGGCTTTCCGGGGCTGGTTCTGAGGAATCAGCTCGACGGCTGCCCCGATGTGACTTGTTCCCTCCGGGTCTCGCCATGAGGCTGAGAGGGTCTAGAGCCGAGGTACTTTTGTGCCTCGGGGAGTGGTGACCCCGAGGTGCCGAAACTCACTGGGAGGATAGGCTCACTGAGTTGAAGCACGGGCACCATAATCTCTTCACCTTGTGGCACTCACCTCTTGATTCCCGGCCTTCTGGCTAGGATCAGAGAAATTTTTATAGATCCGGCCGGATGTCCGGGCAGTATATCTGCACACATTCACTTATTTATTTCTTTTTTGTCTCACTGTGTCACTTTTTGCGTGTTGTGTGTTCACAGGATTGGTCAGGATGCGGTAGCCCTTCTGGGTGTCCCTCCTGGCGGTCTAGGGGAGGTGTGTGTGGCCATTAGGTTCCGCACCTCCCTGCAAACACCCCGGGTACTCCTGCTTTGGCAGGGTACCTACCGTAATCGGCTCTGCGGGCAGATACCTTGGCTAACGCCAAGGGGGATGCCGGGAGCATTTGTGGTCCCCTAGTAGCTTCGGCGAAAAGGGACATCGAACCTGGAACCTCGCAGGTACCTTTTGGTCCGGAGGCGAAGGGTAAGGTTTGTTGGGGGGCCTCTCTCCTATCGGAGAAGGGCTTGCGATAGACCGCATCCTTTGTGCACGTTTTTTTAGTGTAACACGTTTGCACTTTTTCTTGCACTTTGGGTGAATCGAAAGCACGTTCCTCGGCTTTAGATAAAAAAAAAAAAAATAATCTGTTCTTATCAGTTTAATATCTGATACGTCCCCTATCTGGGGACCATATATTAAATGGATTTTTGAGAACGGGGGCCGATTTCGAAGCTTGCTTCCGTCGCCCTATGCATTGACCCGATATGGCAGTATCTTCGGGTACAGTGCACCACCCCCTTACAGGGTTAAAAAGAAAGATTCCTACTTTCATTGCTACCTGCTTGCTGGCTAGCCAGCTAGCCAGCCCTGTGGGCCTTGCTGCTGCTGCAGCCAAAAAACAAAAGGTGGTGCTGCTGCTGCTTCTGCTGCTTCTGCTTCTGCTTGTGTCTGGCCGCTGTTGGAGCGTCCAGGCACAGGACTTCTGCTGCTGCTGACTAAATGGCCTCCTTAATTGGATCATTTGAGTAGCCAGCACACCTGTGCAGGTAGGGCATGACATGATAGGCAGCTGCCTTGATAGCGGGTGGGTGCTGAATGTTCCTAATTGACAAAATAAGATTAATGCTTATGAAGAAATATAAAATCTCATCCCTTCCCCAATATCGCGCCACACCCCTACCCCTTAATTCCCTGGTTGAACTTGATGGACATATGTCTTTTTTCGACCGTACTAACTATGTCACTATGTAACATAACATGGGGGGGGGGGGTCTCCTGGCTGTTCACACAGGTGTGTCATTGCTGTACATTGACCATGCATTGCTTCTGTGGTATTGCAAAGGCAAAGACAAATGCTTCCAGCCATCCATTGCACTAATGGATTGGTCATCAGCTGGCTGTCTATGTCCCGCATCAATATAGACCAAAGTACAGAGGGTTAGGCTATGCTATTGTGCACCTACCTGATGCATCAGAAGGTGCGAGGCCCTTGCTAAATTCTGTGCACAGACTTTGAGATCTATACTTTAGACTGTATCTAAACCTGCTCCAACATGGACTGACATTCTGGCCTACTTTCAGCCGATGCGACTTGTCTGTCGCTGAACAGTCGCTTTTTATGTATTCAGCACCTATGTATAATGTTGTAAAAATGCTCTAGAAGCTAAAGTCGCAGAAATGTCACACATATTTGGCCTGCAACTTTCTGTGCGACAAATTCAGACAGGAAAAATCAGTATAAATCCTTAGAAAATTATCCCCCAGTGTCTCCATCTGCTGGCGGTATTGAATAAGCATTGCTGCACTGATGGGGTATGCATTAGACGAAAAAAAAGAAGAAAAAGAAGAATAATACGCCCAGAAAAGAGGCGAAAAGGAGAAAAACGTAAAAAAACGTGAAAAAAAAGTAAGAGGAAGAGAAGGGAAAAAAAGGTGGAAATGGGTTTAAAAGTGATTTCGGCGGAGAAATATATATATATATATATATATATATATATATATATATATATATATATATATACGCGCACACACACACATATATATAAACGTATTCTCCGTTGAGATATTGCAGCCGCTGCTGTGTCCAGGCCCAGGAGCCTTAGCACTGTGCTGTGATGTCACTCAATACCACTGACATCACTAGGTGTAAACAACATCTCTCCTTTGCTGTGTATGTGACTATGGAGCTGTTTGGTGATGTCGTCTATTATGGCCTTCATAGAAGCAACAGGAGATTGTTGCATCCATCTAGAACCCTCAGAACTACAGTGCTATGATGTCACTCACTTCCACAGGCCTTGCAGAGTGTAAACAACAACAACCCAGCTTTGTTGTGTATGTAACCATAGGGATTTGTGATGTCACCTAGAACCTTCACAGCAGCGACAGCTTTATGAGGAGCATCAGCACTGCTCTGCCTGAGCAGAACCATCACCGCCATAGGTTGTCAAATAACCCGGGTTTAACCCACACAGGTAAGTCCAATGGGGTGCAGGCATGTCCTCTATGCTTACAGCTTCCCGTGGGTGTTGGTTTGATACCGTTTGGGGACAGCCAAGGAGGCATCTGCAGGCAACAAAGGTAGGTGTGTGCTTGTGTGTGTGTTTCCTATGCAGATCCTAAGCCCAGTGTCACATGCAAGTAGGAGGAGTAAGAAGGGTTCCTGGCAAATCCGGGTTATGGATTGCATTTAAAAAGGCCCCGTGGGAGTGCAATGGGCCCCTGTCTTGCTGCTTAGCAATAATGGTATGGGTTTAGGTTCTGCTGTGTGTACTGGTGGTTGACTGCCCCCCAGCCCAGAGTGTGCATGGAAAATTGTCTGGCAGCCTCCCTGACAGCAAGCAGTGATAGTGCCCATGAAGGGCTGTTGGGCCCGCCCCTTTCACGGTTATCGCTTCTCGGCCTTTTGGCTAAGATCAAGTGTAGTATCTGTTCTTATCAGTTTAATATCTGATACGTCCCCTATCTGGGGACCATATATTAAATGGATTTTTGAGAACGGGGGCCGATTTCGAAGCTTGCTTCCGTCGCCCTATGCATTGACCCGATATGGCAGTATCTTCGGGTACAGTGCACCACCCCCTTACAGGGTTAAAAAGAAAGATTCCTACTTTCATTGCTACCTGCTTGCTGGCTAGCCAGCTAGCCAGCCCTGTGGGCCTTGCTGCTGCTGCAGCCAAAAAACAAAAGGTGGTGCTGCTGCTGCTTCTGCTGCTTCTGCTTGTGTCTGGCCGCTGTTGGAGCGTCCAGGCACAGGACTTCTGCTGCTGCTGACTAAATGGCCTCCTTAATTGGATCATTTGAGTAGCCAGCACACCTGTGCAGGTAGGGCATGACATGATAGGCAGCTGCCTTGATAGCGGGTGGGTGCTGAATGTTCCTAATTGACAAAATAAGATTAATGCTTATGAAGAAATATAAAATCTCATCCCTTCCCCAATATCGCGCCACACCCCTACCCCTTAATTCCCTGGTTGAACTTGATGGACATATGTCTTTTTTCGACCGTACTAACTATGTAACTATGTAACATAACATGGGGGGGGGGGGGGGTCTCCTGGCTGTTCACACAGGTGTGTCATTGCTGTACATTGACCATGCATTGCTTCTGTGGTATTGCAAAGGCAAAGACAAATGCTTCCAGCCATCCATTGCACTAATGGATTGGTCATCAGCTGGCTGTCTATGTCCCGCATCAATATAGACCAAAGTACAGAGGGTTAGGCTATGCTATTGTGCACCTACCTGATGCATCAGAAGGTGCGAGGCCCTTGCTAAATTCTGTGCACAGGCTTTGAGATCTATACTTTAGACTGTATCTAAACCTGCTCCAACATGGACTGACATTCTGGCCTACTTTCAGCCGATGCGACTTGTCTGTCGCTGAACAGTCGCTTTTTATGTATTCAGCACCTATGTATAATGTTGTAAAAATGCTCTAGAAGCTAAAGTCGCAGAAATGTCACACATATTTGGCCTGCAACTTTCTGTGCGACAAATTCAGACAGGAAAAATCAGTATAAATCCTTAGAAAATTATCCCCCAGTGTCTCCATCTGCTGGCGGTATTGAATAAGCATTGCTGCACTGATGGGGTATGCATTAGACGAAAAAAAAGAAGAAAAAGAAGAATAATACGCCCAGAAAAGAGGCGAAAAGGAGAAAAACGTAAAAAAACGTGAAAAAAAAAGTAAGAGGAAGAGAAGGGAAAAAAAGGTGGAAATGGGTTTAAAAGTGATTTCGGCGGAGAAATATATATATATATATATATATATATATATATATATATATATACGCGCACACACACACATATATATAAACGTATTCTCCGTTGAGATATTGCAGCCGCTGCTGTGTCCAGGCCCAGGAGCCTTAGCACTGTGCTGTGATGTCACTCAATACCACTGACATCACTAGGTGTAAACAACATCTCTCCTTTGCTGTGTATGTGACTATGGAGCTGTTTGGTGATGTCGTCTATTATGGCCTTCATAGAAGCAACAGGAGATTGTTGCATCCATCTAGAACCCTCAGAACTACAGTGCTATGATGTCACTCACTTCCACAGGCCTTGCAGAGTGTAAACAACAACAACCCAGCTTTGTTGTGTATGTAACCATAGGGATTTGTGATGTCACCTAGAACCTTCACAGCAGCGACAGCTTTATGAGGAGCATCAGCACTGCTCTGCCTGAGCAGAAACCATCACCGCCATAGGTTGTCAAATAACCCGGGTTTAACCCACACAGGTAAGTCCAATGGGGTGCAGGCATGTCCTCTATGCTTACAGCTTCCCGTGGGTGTTGGTTTGATACCGTTTGGGGACAGCCAAGGAGGCATCTGCAGGCAACAAAGGTAGGTGTGTGCTTGTGTGTGTGTTTCCTATGCAGATCCTAAGCCCAGTGTCACATGCAAGTAGGAGGAGTAAGAAGGGTTCCTGGCAAATCCGGGTTATGGATTGCATTTAAAAAGGCCCCGTGGGAGTGCAATGGGCCCCCTGTCCTTGCTGCTTAGCAATAATGGTATGGGTTTAGGTTCTGCTGTGTGTACTGGTGGTTGACTGCCCCCCAGCCCAGAGTGTGCATGGAAAATTGTCTGGCAGACTCCCTGACAGCAAGCAGTGATAGTGCCCATGAAGGGCACCTTGTTGGGCCCGCCCCTTTCACGGTTATCGCTTCTCGGCCTTTTGGCTAAGATCAAGTGTAGTATCTGTTCTTATCAGTTTAATATCTGATACGTCCCCTATCTGGGGACCATATATTAAATGGATTTTTGAGAACGGGGGCCGATTTCAAAGCTTGCTTCCGTCGCCCTATGCATTGACCCGATATGGCAGTATCTTCGGGTACAGTGCACCACCCCCTTACAGGGTTAAAAAGAAAGATTCCTACTTTCATTGCTACCTGCTTGCTGGCTAGCCAGCTAGCCAGCCCTGTGGGCCTTGCTGCTGCTGCAGCCAAAAAACAAAAGGTGGTGCTGCTGCTGCTTCTGCTGCTTCTGCTGCTTCTGCTTCTGCTTGTGTCTGGCCGCTGTTGGAGCGTCCAGGCACAGGACTTCTGCTGCTGCTGACTAAATGGCCTCCTTAATTGGATCATTTGAGTAGCCAGCACACCTGTGCAGGTAGGGCATGACATGATAGGCAGCTGCCTTGATAGCGGGTGGGTGCTGAATGTTCCTAATTGACAAAATAAGATTAATGCTTATGAAGAAATATAAAATCTCATCCCTTCCCCAATATCGCGCCACACCCCTACCCCTTAATTCCCTGGTTGAACTTGATGGACATATGTCTTTTTTCGACCGTACTAACTATGTAACTATGTAACATAACATGGGGGGGGGGGGGGGGGGTCTCCTGGCTGTTCACACAGGTGTGTCATTGCTGTACATTGACCATGCATTGCTTCTGTGGTATTGCAAAGGCAAAGACAAATGCTTCCAGCCATCCATTGCACTAATGGATTGGTCATCAGCTGGCTGTCTATGTCCCGCATCAATATAGACCAAAGTACAGAGGGTTAGGCTATGCTATTGTGCACCTACCTGATGCATCAGAAGGTGCGAGGCCCTTGCTAAATTCTGTGCACAGACTTTGAGATCTATACTTTAGACTGTATCTAAACCTGCTCCAACATGGACTGACATTCTGGCCTACTTTCAGCCGATGCGACTTGTCTGTCGCTGAACAGTCGCTTTTTATGTATTCAGCACCTATGTATAATGTTGTAAAAATGCTCTAGAAGCTAAAGTCGCAGAAATGTCACACATATTTGGCCTGCAACTTTCTGTGCGACAAATTCAGACAGGAAAAATCAGTATAAATCCTTAGAAAATTATCCCCCAGTGTCTCCATCTGCTGGCGGTATTGAATAAGCATTGCTGCACTGATGGGGTATGCATTAGACGAAAAAAAAGAGAAAAAGAAGAATAATACGCCCAGAAAAGAGGCGAAAAGGAGAAAAACGTAAAAAAACCTGAAAAAAAAGTAAGAGGAAGAGAAGGGAAAAAAAGGTGGAAATGGGTTTAAAAGTGATTTCGGCGGAGAAATATATATATATATATATATATATATATATATATATATATATATACGCGCACACACACACATATATATAAACGTATTCTCCGTTGAGATATTGCAGCCGCTGCTGTGTCCAGGCCCAGGAGCCTTAGCACTGTGCTGTGATGTCACTCAATACCACTGACATCACTAGGTGTAAACAACATCTCTCCTTTGCTGTGTATGTGACTATGGAGCTGTTTGGTGATGTCGTCTATTATGGCCTTCATAGAAGCAACAGGAGATTGTTGCATCCATCTAGAACCCTCAGAACTACAGTGCTATGATGTCACTCACTTCCACAGGCCTTGCAGAGTGTAAACAACAACAACCCAGCTTTGTTGTGTATGTAACCATAGGGATTTGTGATGTCACCTAGAACCTTCACAGCAGCGACAGCTTTATGAGGAGCATCAGCACTGCTCTGCCTGAGCAGAACCATCACCGCCATAGGTTGTCAAATAACCCGGGTTTAACCCACACAGGTAAGTCCAATGGGGTGCAGGCATGTCCTCTATGCTTACAGCTTCCCCGTGGGTGTTGGTTTGATACCGTTTGGGGACAGCCAAGGAGGCATCTGCAGGCAACAAAGGTAGGTGTGTGCTTGTGTGTGTGTTTCCTATGCAGATCCTAAGCCCAGTGTCACATGCAAGTAGGAGGAGTAAGAAGGGTTCCTGGCAAATCCGGGTTATGGATTGCATTTAAAAAGGCCCCGTGGGAGTGCAATGGGCCCCTGTCTTGCTGCTTAGCAATAATGGTATGGGTTTAGGTTCTGCTGTGTGTACTGGTGGTTGACTGCCCCCCCAGCCCAGAGTGTGCATGGAAAATTGTCTGGCAGCCTCCCTGACAGCAAGCAGTGATAGTGCCCATGAAGGGCACCTTGTTGGGCCCGCCCCTTTCACGGTTATCGCTTCTCGGCCTTTTGGCTAAGATCAAGTGTAGTATCTGTTCTTATCAGTTTAATATCTGATACGTCCCCTATCTGGGGACCATATATTAAATGGATTTTTGAGAACGGGGGCCGATTTCGAAGCTTGCTTCCGTTGCCCTATGCATTGACCCGATATGGCAGTATCTTCGGGTACAGTGCACCACCCCCTTACAGGGTTAAAAAGAAAGATTCCTACTTTCATTGCTACCTGCTTGCTGGCTAGCCAGCTAGCCAGCCCTGTGGGCCTTGCTGCTGCTGCAGCCAAAAAACAAAAGGTGGTGCTGCTGCTGCTTCTGCTGCTTCTGCTTCTGCTTGTGTCTGGCCGCTGTTGGAGCGTCCAGGCACAGGACTTCTGCTGCTGCTGACTAAATGGCCTCCTTAATTGGATCATTTGAGTAGCCAGCACACCTGTGCAGGTAGGGCATGGCATGATAGGCAGCTGCCTTGATAGCGGGTGGGTGCTGAATGTTCCTAATTGACAAAATAAGATTAATGCTTATGAAGAAATATAAAATCTCATCCCTTCCCCAATATCGCGCCACACCCCTACCCCTTAATTCCCTGGTTGAACTTGATGGACATATGTCTTTTTTCGACCGTACTAACTATGTAACTATGTAACATAACATGGGGGGGGGGGGGGGGGTCTCCTGGCTGTTCACACAGGTGTGTCATTGCTGTACATTGACCATGCATTGCTTCTGTGGTATTGCAAAGGCAAAGACAAATGCTTCCAGCCATCCATTGCACTAATGGATTGGTCATCAGCTGGCTGTCTATGTCCCGCATCAATATAGACCAAAGTACAGAGGGTTAGGCTATGCTATTGTGCACCTACCTGATGCATCAGAAGGTGCGAGGCCCTTGCTAAATTCTGTGCACAGACTTTGAGATCTATACTTTAGACTGTATCTAAACCTGCTCCAACATGGACTGACATTCTGGCCTACTTTCAGCCGATGTGACTTGTCTGTCGCTGAACAGTCGCTTTTTATGTATTCAGCACCTATGTATAATGTTGTAAAAATGCTCTAGAAGCTAAAGTCGCAGAAATGTCACACATATTTGGCCTGCAACTTTCTGTGCGACAAATTCAGACAGGAAAAATCAGTATAAATCCTTAGAAAATTACCCCCCAGTGTCTCCATCTGCTGGCGGTATTGAATAAGCATTGCTTGCTGCACTGATGGGGTATGCATTAGACGAAAAAAAAGAAGAAAAAGAAGAATAATACGCCCAGAAAAGAGGCGAAAAGGAGAAAAACGTAAAAAAACGTGAAAAAAAAGTAAGAGGAAGAGAAGGGAAAAAAAGGTGGAAATGGGTTTAAAAGTGATTTCGGCGGAGAAATATATATATATATATATATATATATATATATATATATATATACGCGCACACACACACATATATATAAACGTATTCTCCGTTGAGATATTGCAGCCGCTGCTGTGTCCAGGCCCAGGAGCCTTAGCACTGTGCTGTGATGTCACTCAATACCACTGACATCACTAGGTGTAAACAACATCTCTCCTTTGCTGTGTATGTGACTATGGAGCTGTTTGGTGATGTCGTCTATTATGGCCTTCATAGAAGCAACAGGAGATTGTTGCATCCATCTAGAACCCTCAGAACTACAGTGCTATGATGTCACTCACTTCCACAGGCCTTGCAGAGTGTAAACAACAACAACCCAGCTTTGTTGTGTATGTAACCATAGGGATTTGTGATGTCACCTAGAACCTTCACAGCAGCGACAGCTTTATGAGGAGCATCAGCACTGCTCTGCCTGAGCAGAACCATCACCGCCATAGGTTGTCAAATAACCCGGGTTTAACCCACACAGGTAAGTCCAATGGGGTGCAGGCATGTCCTCTATGCTTACAGCTTCCCGTGGGTGTTGGTTTGATACCGTTTGGGGACAGCCAAGGAGGCATCTGCAGGCAACAAAGGTAGGTGTGTGCTTGTGTGTGTGTTTCCTATGCAGATCCTAAGCCCAGTGTCACATGCAAGTAGGAGGAGTAAGAAGGGTTCCTGGCAAATCCGGGTTATGGATTGCATTTAAAAAGGCCCCGTGGGAGTGCAATGGGCCCCTGTCTTGCTGCTTAGCAATAATGGTATGGGTTTAGGTTCTGCTGTGTGTACTGGTGGTTGACTGCCCCCCAGCCCAGAGTGTGCATGGAAAATTGTCTGGCAGCCTCCCTGACAGCAAGCAGTGATAGTGCCCATGAAGGGCACCTTGTTGGGCCCGCCCCTTTCACGGTTATCGCTTCTCGGCCTTTTGGCTAAGATCAAGTGTAGTATCTGTTCTTATCAGTTTAATATCTGATACGTCCCCTATCTGGGGACCATATATTAAATGGATTTTTGAGAACGGGGGCCGATTTCGAAGCTTGCTTCCGTCGCCCTATGCATTGACCCGATATGGCAGTATCTTCGGGTACAGTGCACCACCCCCTTACAGGGTTAAAAAGAAAGATTCCTACTTTCATTGCTACCTGCTTGCTGGCTAGCCAGCTAGCCAGCCCTGTGGGCCTTGCTGCTGCTGCAGCCAAAAAACAAAAGGTGGTGCTGCTGCTGCTTCTGCTGCTGCTTGTGTCTGGCCGCTGTTGGAGCGTCCAGGCACAGGACTTCTGCTGCTGCTGACTAAATGGCCTCCTTAATTGGATCATTTGAGTAGCCAGCACACCTGTGCAGGTAGGGCATGACATGATAGGCAGCTGCCTTGATAGCGGGTGGGTGCTGAATGTTCCTAATTGACAAAATAAGATTAATGCTTATGAAGAAATATAAAATCTCATCCCTTCCCCAATATCGCGCCACACCCCTACCCCTTAATTCCCTGGTTGAACTTGATGGACATATGTCTTTTTTCGACCGTACTAACTATGTAACTATGTAACATAACATGGGGGGGGGGGGGGGTCTCCTGGCTGTTCACACAGGTGTGTCATTGCTGTACATTGACCATGCATTGCTTCTGTGGTATTGCAAAGGCAAAGACAAATGCTTCCAGCCATCCATTGCACTAATGGATTGGTCATCAGCTGGCTGTCTATGTCCCGCATCAATATAGACCAAAGTACAGAGGGTTAGGCTATGCTATTGTGCACCTACCTGATGCATCAGAAGGTGCGAGGCCCTTGCTAAATTCTGTGCACAGACTTTGAGATCTATACTTTAGACTGTATCTAAACCTGCTCCAACATGGACTGACATTCTGGCCTACTTTCAGCCGATGCGACTTGTCTGTCGCTGAACAGTCGCTTTTTATGTATTCAGCACCTATGTATAATGTTGTAAAAATGCTCTAGAAGCTAAAGTCGCAGAAATGTCACACATATTTGGCCTGCAACTTTCTGTGCGACAAATTCAGACAGGAAAAATCAGTATAAATCCTTAGAAAATTATCCCCCAGTGTCTCCATCTGCTGGCGGTATTGAATAAGCATTGCTGCACTGATGGGGTATGCATTAGACGAAAAAAAAGAAGAAAAAGAAGAATAATACGCCCAGAAAAGAGGCGAAAAGGAGAAAAACGTAAAAAAACGTGAAAAAAAAGTAAGAGGAAGAGAAGGGAAAAAAAGGTGGAAATGGGTTTAAAAGTGATTTCGGCGGAGAAATATATATATATATATATATATATATATATATATATATATATACGCGCACACACACACATATATATAAACGTATTCTCCGTTGAGATATTGCAGCCGCTGCTGTGTCCAGGCCCAGGAGCCTTAGCACTGTGCTGTGATGTCACTCAATACCACTGACATCACTAGGTGTAAACAACATCTCTCCTTTGCTGTGTATGTGACTATGGAGCTGTTTGGTGATGTCGTCTATTATGGCCTTCATAGAAGCAACAGGAGATTGTTGCATCCATCTAGAACCCTCAGAACTACAGTGCTATGATGTCACTCACTTCCACAGGCCTTGCAGAGTGTAAACAACAACAACCCAGCTTTGTTGTGTATGTAACCATAGGGATTTGTGATGTCACCTAGAACCTTCACAGCAGCGACAGCTTTATGAGGAGCATCAGCACTGCTCTGCCTGAGCAGAACCATCACCGCCATAGGTTGTCAAATAACCCGGGTTTAACCCACACAGGTAAGTCCAATGGGGTGCAGGCATGTCCTCTATGCTTACAGCTTCCCGTGGGTGTTGGTTTGATACCGTTTGGGGACAGCCAAGGAGGCATCTGCAGGCAACAAAGGTAGGTGTGTGCTTGTGTGTGTGTTTCCTATGCAGATCCTAAGCCCAGTGTCACATGCAAGTAGGAGGAGTAAGAAGGGTTCCTGGCAAATCCGGGTTATGGATTGCATTTAAAAAGGCCCTGTGGGAGTGCAATGGGCCCCTGTCTTGCTGCTTAGCAATAATGGTATGGGTTTAGGTTCTGCTGTGTGTACTGGTGGTTGACTGCCCCCCAGCCCAGAGTGTGCATGGAAAATTGTCTGGCAGCCTCCCTGACAGCAAGCAGTGATAGTGCCCATGAAGGGCACCTTGTTGGGCCCGCCCCTTTCACGGTTATCGCTTCTCGGCCTTTTGGCTAAGATCAAGTGTAGTATCTGTTCTTATCAGTTTAATATCTGATACGTCCCCTATCTGGGGACCATATATTAAATGGATTTTTGAGAACGGGGGCCGATTTCGAAGCTTGCTTCCGTCGCCCTATGCATTGACCCGATATGGCAGTATCTTCGGGTACAGTGCACCACCCCCTTACAGGGTTAAAAAGAAAGATTCCTACTTTCATTGCTACCTGCTTGCTGGCTAGCCAGCTAGCCAGCCCTGTGGGCCTTGCTGCTGCAGCCAAAAAACAAAAGGTGGTGCTGCTGCTGCTTCTGCTGCTTCTGCTTCTGCTTGTGTCTGGCCGCTGTTGGAGCGTCCAGGCACAGGACTTCTGCTGCTGCTGACTAAATGGCCTCCTTAATTGGATCATTTGAGTAGCCAGCACACCTGTGCAGGTAGGGCATGACATGATAGGCAGCTGCCTTGATAGCGGGTGGGTGCTGAATGTTCCTAATTGACAAAATAAGATTAATGCTTATGAAGAAATATAAAATCTCATCCCTTCCCCAATATCGCGCCACACCCCTACCCCTTAATTCCCTGGTTGAACTTGATGGACATATGTCTTTTTTCGACCGTACTAACTATGTAACTATGTAACATAACATGGGGGGGGGGGGGGGGGTCTCCTGGCTGTTCACACAGGTGTGTCATTGCTGTACATTGACCATGCATTGCTTCTGTGGTATTGCAAAGGCAAAGACAAATGCTTCCAGCCATCCATTGCACTAATGGATTGGTCATCAGCTGGCTGTCTATGTCCCGCATCAATATAGACCAAAGTACAGAGGGTTAGGCTATGCTATTGTGCACCTACCTGATGCATCAGAAGGTGCGAGGCCCTTGCTAAATTCTGTGCACAGACTTTGAGATCTATACTTTAGACTGTATCTAAACCTGCTCCAACATGGACTGACATTCTGGCCTACTTTCAGCCGATGCGACTTGTCTGTCGCTGAACAGTCGCTTTTTATGTATTCAGCACCTATGTATAATGTTGTAAAAATGCTCTAGAAGCTAAAGTCGCAGAAATGTCACACATATTTGGCCTGCAACTTTCTGTGCGACAAATTCAGACAGGAAAAATCAGTATAAATCCTTAGAAAATTATCCCCCAGTGTCTCCATCTGCTGGCGGTATTGAATAAGCATTGCTGCACTGATGGGGTATGCATTAGACGAAAAAAAAGAAGAAAAAGAAGAATAATACGCCCAGAAAAGAGGCGAAAAGGAGAAAAACGTAAAAAAACGTGAAAAAAAAGTAAGAGGAAGAGAAGGGAAAAAAAGGTGGAAATGGGTTTAAAAGTGATTTCGGCGGAGAAATATATATATATATATATATATATATATATATATATATATACGCGCACACACACACATATATATAAACGTATTCTCCGTTGAGATATTGCAGCCGCTGCTGTGTCCAGGCCCAGGAGCCTTAGCACTGTGCTGTGATGTCACTCAATACCACTGACATCACTAGGTGTAAACAACATCTCTCCTTTGCTGTGTATGTGACTATGGAGCTGTTTGGTGATGTCGTCTATTATGGCCTTCATAGAAGCAACAGGAGATTGTTGCATCCATCTAGAACCCTCAGAACTACAGTGCTATGATGTCACTCACTTCCACAGGCCTTGCAGAGTGTAAACAACAACAACCCAGCTTTGTTGTGTATGTAACCATAGGGATTTGTGATGTCACCTAGAACCTTCACAGCAGCGACAGCTTTATGAGGAGCATCAGCACTGCTCTGCCTGAGCAGAACCATCACCGCCATAGGTTGTCAAATAACCCGGGTTTAACCCACACAGGTAAGTCCAATGGGGTGCAGGCATGTCCTCTATGCTTACAGCTTCCCGTGGGTGTTGGTTTGATACCGTTTGGGGACAGCCAAGGAGGCATCTGCAGGCAACAAAGGTAGGTGTGTGCTTGTGTGTGTGTTTCCTATGCAGATCCTAAGCCCAGTGTCACATGCAAGTAGGAGGAGTAAGAAGGGTTCCTGGCAAATCCGGGTTATGGATTGCATTTAAAAAGGCCCCGTGGGAGTGCAATGGGCCCCTGTCTTGCTGCTTAGCAATAATGGTATGGGTTTAGGTTCTGCTGTGTGTACTGGTGGTTGACTGCCCCCCAGCCCAGAGTGTGCATGGAAAATTGTCTGGCAGCCTCCCTGACAGCAAGCAGTGATAGTGCCCATGAAGGGCACCTTGTTGGGCCCGCCCCTTTCACGGTTATCGCTTCTCGGCCTTTTGGCTAAGATCAAGTGTAGTATCTGTTCTTATCAGTTTAATATCTGATACGTCCCCTATCTGGGGACCATATATTAAATGGATTTTTGAGAACGGGGGCCGATTTCGAAGCTTGCTTCCGTCGCCCTATGCATTGACCCGATATGGCAGTATCTTCGGGTACAGTGCACCACCCCCTTACAGGGTTAAAAAGAAAGATTCCTACTTTCATTGCTACCTGCTTGCTGGCTAGCCAGCTAGCCAGCCCTGTGGGCCTTGCTGCTGCTGCAGCCAAAAAACAAAAGGTGGTGCTGCTGCTGCTTCTGCTGCTTCTGCTTCTGCTTGTGTCTGGCCGCTGTTGGAGCGTCCAGGCACAGGACTTCTGCTGCTGCTGACTAAATGGCCTCCTTAATTGGATCATTTGAGTAGCCAGCACACCTGTGCAGGTAGGGGCATGACATGATAGGCAGCTGCCTTGATAGCGGGTGGGTGCTGAATGTTCCTAATTGACAAAATAAGATTAATGCTTATGAAGAAATATAAAATCTCATCCCTTCCCCAATATCGCGCCACACCCCTACCCCTTAATTCCCTGGTTGAACTTGATGGACATATGTCTTTTTTCGACCGTACTAACTATGTAACTATGTAACATAACATGGGGGGGGGGGGGGGTCTCCTGGCTGTTCACACAGGTGTGTCATTGCTGTACATTGACCATGCATTGCTTCTGTGGTATTGCAAAGGCAAAGACAAATGCTTCCAGCCATCCATTGCACTAATGGATTGGTCATCAGCTGGCTGTCTATGTCCCGCATCAATATAGACCAAAGTACAGAGGGTTAGGCTATGCTATTGTGCACCTACCTGATGCATCAGAAGGTGCGAGGCCCTTGCTAAATTCTGTGCACAGACTTTGAGATCTATACTTTAGACTGTATCTAAACCTGCTCCAACATGGACTGACATTCTGGCCTACTTTCAGCCGATGCGACTTGTCTGTCGCTGAACAGTCGCTTTTTATGTATTCAGCACCTATGTATAATGTTGTAAAAATGCTCTAGAAGCTAAAGTCGCAGAAATGTCACACATATTTGGCCTGCAACTTTCTGTGCGACAAATTCAGACAGGAAAAATCAGTATAAATCCTTAGAAAATTATCCCCCAGTGTCTCCATCTGCTGGCGGTATTGAATAAGCATTGCTGCACTGATGGGGTATGCATTAGACGAAAAAAAAGAAGAAAAAGAAGAATAATACGCCCAGAAAAGAGGCGAAAAGGAGAAAAACGTAAAAAAACGTGAAAAAAAAAGTAAGAGGAAGAGAAGGGAAAAAAAGGTGGAAATGGGTTTAAAAGTGATTTCGGCGGAGAATATATATATATATATATATATATATATATATATATATATATATATACGCGCACACACACACATATATATAAACGTATTCTCCGTTGAGATATTGCAGCCGCTGCTGTGTCCAGGCCCAGGAGCCTTAGCACTGTGCTGTGATGTCACTCAATACCACTGACATCACTAGGTGTAAACAACATCTCTCCTTTGCTGTGTATGTGACTATGGAGCTGTTTGGTGATGTCGTCTATTATGGCCTTCATAGAAGCAACAGGAGATTGTTGCATCCATCTAGAACCCTCAGAACTACAGTGCTATGATGTCACTCACTTCCACAGGCCTTGCAGAGTGTAAACAACAACAACCCAGCTTTGTTGTGTATGTAACCATAGGGATTTGTGATGTCACCTAGAACCTTCACAGCAGCGACAGCTTTATGAGGAGCATCAGCACTGCTCTGCCTGAGCAGAACCATCACCGCCATAGGTTGTCAAATAACCCGGGTTTAACCCACACAGGTAAGTCCAATGGGGTGCAGGCATGTCCTCTATGCTTACAGCTTCCCGTGGGTGTTGGTTTGATACCGTTTGGGGACAGCCAAGGAGGCATCTGCAGGCAACAAAGGTAGGTGTGTGCTTGTGTGTGTGTTTCCTATGCAGATCCTAAGCCCAGTGTCACATGCAAGTAGGAGGAGTAAGAAGGGTTCCTGGCAAATCCGGGTTATGGATTGCATTTAAAAAGGCCCCGTGGGAGTGCAATGGGCCCCTGTCTTGCTGCTTAGCAATAATGGTATGGGTTTAGGTTCTGCTGTGTGTACTGGTGGTTGACTGCCCCCCAGCCCAGAGTGTGCATGGAAAATTGTCTGGCAGCCTCCCTGACAGCAAGCAGTGATAGTGCCCATGAAGGGCACCTTGTTGGGCCCGCCCCTTTCACGGTTATCGCTTCTCGGCCTTTTGGCTAAGATCAAGTGTAGTATCTGTTCTTATCAGTTTAATATCTGATACGTCCCCTATCTGGGGACCATATATTAAATGGATTTTTGAGAACGGGGGCCGATTTCGAAGCTTGCTTCCGTCGCCCTATGCATTGACCCGATATGGCAGTATCTTCGGGTACAGTGCACCACCCCCTTACAGGGTTAAAAAGAAAGATTCCTACTTTCATTGCTACCTGCTTGCTGGCTAGCCAGCTAGCCAGCCCTGTGGGCCTTGCTGCTGCTGCAGCCAAAAAACAAAAGGTGGTGCTTCTGCTGCTTCTGCTTCTGCTTGTGTCTGGCCGCTGTTGGAGCGTCCAGGCTCAGGACTTCTGCTGCTGCTGACTAAATGGCCTCCTTAATTGGATCATTTGAGTAGCCAGCACACCTGTGCAGGTAGGGCATGACATGATAGGCAGCTGCCTTGATAGCGGGTGGGTGCTGAATGTTCCTAATTGACAAAATAAGATTAATGCTTATGAAGAAATATAAAATCTCATCCCTTCCCCAATATCGCGCCACACCCCTACCCCTTAATTCCCTGGTTGAACTTGATGGACATATGTCTTTTTTCGACCGTACTAACTATGTAACTATGTAACATAACATGGGGGGGGGGGGGTCTCCTGGCTGTTCACACAGGTGTGTCATTGCTGTACATTGACCATGCATTGCTTCTGTGGTATTGCAAAGGCAAAGACAAATGCTTCCAGCCATCCATTGCACTAATGGATTGGTCATCAGCTGGCTGTCTATGTCCCGCATCAATATAGACCAAAGTACAGAGGGTTAGGCTATGCTATTGTGCACCTACCTGATGCATCAGAAGGTGCGAGGCCCTTGCTAAATTCTGTGCACAGACTTTGAGATCTATACTTTAGACTGTATCTAAACCTGCTCCAACATGGACTGACATTCTGGCCTACTTTCAGCCGATGCGACTTGTCTGTCGCTGAACAGTCGCTTTTTATGTATTCAGCACCTATGTATAATGTTGTAAAAATGCTCTAGAAGCTAAAGTCGCAGAAATGTCACACATATTTGGCCTGCAACTTTCTGTGCGACAAATTCAGACAGGAAAAATCAGTATAAATCCTTAGAAAATTATCCCCCAGTGTCTCCATCTGCTGGCGGTATTGAATAAGCATTGCTGCACTGATGGGGTATGCATTAGACGAAAAAAAAGAAGAAAAAGAAGAATAATACGCCCAGAAAAGAGGCGAAAAGGAGAAAAACGTAAAAAAACGTGAAAAAAAAGTAAGAGGAAGAGAAGGGAAAAAAAGGTGGAAATGGGTTTAAAAGTGATTTCGGCGGAGAAATATATATATATATATATATATATATATATATATATATATATACGCGCACACACACACATATATATAAACGTATTCTCCGTTGAGATATTGCAGCCGCTGCTGTGTCCAGGCCCAGGAGCCTTAGCACTGTGCTGTGATGTCACTCAATACCACTGACATCACTAGGTGTAAACAACATCTCTCCTTTGCTGTGTATGTGACTATGGAGCTGTTTGGTGATGTCGTCTATTATGGCCTTCATAGAAGCAACAGGAGATTGTTGCATCCATCTAGAACCCTCAGAACTACAGTGCTATGATGTCACTCACTTCCACAGGCCTTGCAGAGTGTAAACAACAACAACCCAGCTTTGTTGTGTATGTAACCATAGGGATTTGTGATGTCACCTAGAACCTTCACAGCAGCGACAGCTTTATGAGGAGCATCAGCACTGCTCTGCCTGAGCAGAACCATCACCGCCATAGGTTGTCAAATAACCCGGGTTTAACCCACACAGGTAAGTCCAATGGGGTGCAGGCATGTCCTCTATGCTTACAGCTTCCCGTGGGTGTTGGTTTGATACCGTTTGGGGACAGCCAAGGAGGCATCTGCAGGCAACAAAGGTAGGTGTGTGCTTGTGTGTGTGTTTCCTATGCAGATCCTAAGCCCAGTGTCACATGCAAGTAGGAGGAGTAAGAAGGGTTCCTGGCAAATCCGGGTTATGGATTGCATTTAAAAAGGCCCCGTGGGAGTGCAATGGGCCCCTGTCTTGCTGCTTAGCAAGAATGGTATGGGTTTAGGTTCTGCTGTGTGTACTGGTGGTTGACTGCCCCCCAGCCCAGAGTGTGCATGGAAAATTGTCTGGCAGCCTCCCTGACAGCAAGCAGTGATAGTGCCCATGAAGGGCACCTTGTTGGGCCCGCCCCTTTCACGGTTATCGCTTCTCGGCCTTTTGGCTAAGATCAAGTGTAGTATCTGTTCTTATCAGTTTAATATCTGATACGTCCCCTATCTGGGGACCATATATTAAATGGATTTTTGAGAACGGGGGCCGATTTCGAAGCTTGCTTCCGTCGCCCTATGCATTGACCCGATATGGCAGTATCTTCGGGTACAGTGCACCACCCCCTTACAGGGTTAAAAAGAAAGATTCCTACTTTCATTGCTACCTGCTTGCTGGCTAGCCAGCTAGCCAGCCCTGTGGGCCTTGCTGCTGCTGCAGCCAAAAAACAAAAGGTGGTGCTGCTGCTGCTTCTGCTGCTTCTGCTTCTGCTTGTGTCTGGCCGCTGTTGGAGCGTCCAGGCACAGGACTTCTGCTGCTGCTGACTAAATGGCCTCCTTAATTGGATCATTTGAGTAGCCAGCACACCTGTGCAGGTAGGGCATGACATGATAGGCAGCTGCCTTGATAGCGGGTGGGTGCTGAATGTTCCTAATTGACAAAATAAGATTAATGCTTATGAAGAAATATAAAATCTCATCCCTTCCCCAATATCGCGCCACACCCCTACCCCTTAATTCCCTGGTTGAACTTGATGGACATATGTCTTTTTTCGACCGTACTAACTATGTAACTATGTAACATAACATGGGGGGGGGGGGGGGGTCTCCTGGCTGTTCACACAGGTGTGTCATTGCTGTACATTGACCATGCATTGCTTCTGTGGTATTGCAAAGGCAAAGACAAATGCTTCCAGCCATCCATTGCACTAATGGATTGGTCATCAGCTGGCTGTCTATGTCCCGCATCAATATAGACCAAAGTACAGAGGGTTAGGCTATGCTATTGTGCACCTACCTGATGCATCAGAAGGTGCGAGGCCCTTGCTAAATTCTGTGCACAGACTTTGAGATCTATACTTTAGACTGTATCTAAACCTGCTCCAACATGGACTGACATTCTGGCCTACTTTCAGCCGATGCGACTTGTCTGTCGCTGAACAGTCGCTTTTTATGTATTCAGCACCTATGTATAATGTTGTAAAAATGCTCTAGAAGCTAAAGTCGCAGAAATGTCACACATATTTGGCCTGCAACTTTCTGTGCGACAAATTCAGACAGGAAAAATCAGTATAAATCCTTAGAAAATTATCCCCCAGTGTCTCCATCTGCTGGCGGTATTGAATAAGCATTGCTGCACTGATGGGGTATGCATTAGACGAAAAAAAAGAAGAAAAAGAAGAATAATACGCCCAGAAAAGAGGCGAAAAGGAGAAAAACGTAAAAAAACGTGAAAAAAAAGTAAGAGGAAGAGAAGGGAAAAAAAGGTGGAAATGGGTTTAAAAGTGATTTCGGCGGAGAAATATATATATATATATATATATATATATATATATATACGCGCACACACACACATATATATAAACGTATTCTCCGTTGAGATATTGCAGCCGCTGCTGTGTCCAGGCCCAGGAGCCTTAGCACTGTGCTGTGATGTCACTCAATACCACTGACATCACTAGGTGTAAACAACATCTCTCCTTTGCTGTGTATGTGACTATGGAGCTGTTTGGTGATGTCGTCTATTATGGCCTTCATAGAAGCAACAGGAGATTGTTGCATCCATCTAGAACCCTCAGAACTACAGTGCTATGATGTCACTCACTTCCACAGGCCTTGCAGAGTGTAAACAACAACAACCCAGCTTTGTTGTGTATGTAACCATAGGGATTTGTGATGTCACCTAGAACCTTCACAGCAGCGACAGCTTTATGAGGAGCATCAGCACTGCTCTGCCTGAGCAGAACCATCACCGCCATAGGTTGTCAAATAACCCGGGTTTAACCCACACAGGTAAGTCCAATGGGGTGCAGGCATGTCCTCTATGCTTACAGCTTCCCGTGGGTGTTGGTTTGATACCGTTTGGGGACAGCCAAGGAGGCATCTGCAGGCAACAAAGGTAGGTGTGTGCTTGTGTGTGTGTTTCCTATGCAGATCCTAAGCCCAGTGTCACATGCAAGTAGGAGGAGTAAGAAGGGTTCCTGGCAAATCCGGGTTATGGATTGCATTTAAAAAGGCCCCGTGGGAGTGCAATGGGCCCCTGTCTTGCTGCTTAGCAATAATGGTATGGGTTTAGGTTCTGCTGTGTGTACTGGTGGTTGACTGCCCCCCAGCCCAGAGTGTGCATGGAAAATTGTCTGGCAGCCTCCCTGACAGCAAGCAGTGATAGTGCCCATGAAGGGCACCTTGTTGGGCCCGCCCCTTTCACGGTTATCGCTTCTCGGCCTTTTGGCTAAGATCAAGTGTAGTATCTGTTCTTATCAGTTTAATATCTGATACGTCCCCTATCTGGGGACCATATATTAAATGGATTTTTGAGAACGGGGGCCGATTTCGAAGCTTGCTTCCGTCGCCCTATGCATTGACCCGATATGGCAGTATCTTCGGGTACAGTGCACCACCCCCTTACAGGGTTAAAAAGAAAGATTCCTACTTTCATTGCTACCTGCTTGCTGGCTAGCCAGCTAGCCAGCCCTGTGGGCCTTGCTGCTGCTGCAGCCAAAAAACAAAAGGTGGTGCTGCTGCTGCTTCTGCTGCTTCTGCTTCTGCTTGTGTCTGGCCGCTGTTGGAGCGTCCAGGCACAGGACTTCTGCTGCTGCTGACTAAATGGCCTCCTTAATTGGATCATTTGAGTAGCCAGCACACCTGTGCAGATAGGGCATGACATGATAGGCAGCTGCCTTGATAGCGGGTGGGTGCTGAATGTTCCTAATTGACAAAATAAGATTAATGCTTATGAAGAAATATAAAATCTCATCCCTTCCCCAATATCGCGCCACACCCCTACCCCTTAATTCCCTGGTTGAACTTGATGGACATATGTCTTTTTTCGACCGTACTAACTATGTAACTATGTAACATAACATGGGGGGGGGGGGGGGTCTCCTGGCTGTTCACACAGGTGTGTCATTGCTGTACATTGACCATGCATTGCTTCTGTGGTATTGCAAAGGCAAAGACAAATGCTTCCAGCCATCCATTGCACTAATGGATTGGTCATCAGCTGGCTGTCTATGTCCCGCATCAATATAGACCAAAGTACAGAGGGTTAGGCTATGCTATTGTGCACCTACCTGATGCATCAGAAGGTGCGAGGCCCTTGCTAAATTCTGTGCACAGACTTTGAGATCTATACTTTAGACTGTATCTAAACCTGCTCCAACATGGACTGACATTCTGGCCTACTTTCAGCCGATGCGACTTGTCTGTCGCTGAACAGTCGCTTTTTATGTATTCAGCACCTATGTATAATGTTGTAAAAATGCTCTAGAAGCTAAAGTCGCAGAAATGTCACACATATTTGGCCTGCAACTTTCTGTGCGACAAATTCAGACAGGAAAAATCAGTATAAATCCTTAGAAAATTATCCCCCAGTGTCTCCATCTGCTGGCGGTATTGAATAAGCATTGCTGCACTGATGGGGTATGCATTAGACGAAAAAAAAGAAGAAAAAGAAGAATAATACGCCCAGAAAAGAGGCGAAAAGGAGAAAAACGTAAAAAAACGTGAAAAAAAAGTAAGAGGAAGAGAAGGGAAAAAAAGGTGGAAATGGGTTTAAAAGTGATTTCGGCGGAGAATATATATATATATATATATATATATATATATATATATATATACGCGCACACACACACATATATATAAACGTATTCTCCGTTGAGATATTGCAGCCGCTGCTGTGTCCAGGCCCAGGAGCCTTAGCACTGTGCTGTGATGTCACTCAATACCACTGACATCACTAGGTGTAAACAACATCTCTCCTTTGCTGTGTATGTGACTATGGAGCTGTTTGGTGATGTCGTCTATTATGGCCTTCATAGAAGCAACAGGAGATTGTTGCATCCATCTAGAACCCTCAGAACTACAGTGCTATGATGTCACTCACTTCCACAGGCCTTGCAGAGTGTAAACAACAACAACCCAGCTTTGTTGTGTATGTAACCATAGGGATTTGTGATGTCACCTAGAACCTTCACAGCAGCGACAGCTTTATGAGGAGCATCAGCACTGCTCTGCCTGAGCAGAACCATCACCGCCATAGGTTGTCAAATAACCCGGGTTTAACCCACACAGGTAAGTCCAATGGGGTGCAGGCATGTCCTCTATGCTTACAGCTTCCCGTGGGTGTTGGTTTGATACCGTTTGGGGACAGCCAAGGAGGCATCTGCAGGCAACAAAGGTAGGTGTGTGCTTGTGTGTGTGTTTCCTATGCAGATCCTAAGCCCAGTGTCACATGCAAGTAGGAGGAGTAAGAAGGGTTCCTGGCAAATCCGGGTTATGGATTGCATTTAAAAAGGCCCCGTGGGAGTGCAATGGGCCCCTGTCTTGCTGCTTAGCAAGAATGGTATGGGTTTAGGTTCTGCTGTGTGTACTGGTGGTTGACTGCCCCCCAGCCCAGAGTGTGCATGGAAAATTGTCTGGCAGCCTCCCTGACAGCAAGCAGTGATAGTGCCCATGAAGGGCACCTTGTTGGGCCCGCCCCTTTCACGGTTATCGCTTCTCGGCCTTTTGGCTAAGATCAAGTGTAGTATCTGTTCTTATCAGTTTAATATCTGATACGTCCCCTATCTGGGGACCATATATTAAATGGATTTTTGAGAACGGGGGCCGATTTCGAAGCTTGCTTCCGTCGCCCTATGCATTGACCCGATATGGCAGTATCTTCGGGTACAGTGCACCACCCCCTTACAGGGTTAAAAAGAAAGATTCCTACTTTCATTGCTACCTGCTTGCTGGCTAGCCAGCTAGCCAGCCCTGTGGGCCTTGCTGCTGCTGCAGCCAAAAAACAAAAGGTGGTGCTGCTGCTGCTTCTGCTGCTTCTGCTTCTGCTTGTGTCTGGCCGCTGTTGGAGCGTCCAGGCACAGGACTTCTGCTGCTGCTGACTAAATGGCCTCCTTAATTGGATCATTTGAGTAGCCAGCACACCTGTGCAGGTAGGGCATGACATGATAGGCAGCTGCCTTGATAGCGGGTGGGTGCTGAATGTTCCTAATTGACAAAATAAGATTAATGCTTATGAAGAAATATAAAATCTCATCCCTTCCCCAATATCGCGCCACACCCCTACCCCTTAATTCCCTGGTTGAACTTGATGGACATATGTCTTTTTTCGACCGTACTAACTATGTAACTATGTAACATAACATGGGGGGGGGGGGGGGTCTCCTGGCTGTTCACACAGGTGTGTCATTGCTGTACATTGACCATGCATTGCTTCTGTGGTATTGCAAAGGCAAAGACAAATGCTTCCAGCCATCCATTGCACTAATGGATTGGTCATCAGCTGGCTGTCTATGTCCCGCATCAATATAGACCAAAGTACAGAGGGTTAGGCTATGCTATTGTGCACCTACCTGATGCATCAGAAGGTGCGAGGCCCTTGCTAAATTCTGTGCACAGACTTTGAGATCTATACTTTAGACTGTATCTAAACCTGCTCCAACATGGACTGACATTCTGGCCTACTTTCAGCCGATGCGACTTGTCTGTCGCTGAACAGTCGCTTTTTATGTATTCAGCACCTATGTATAATGTTGTAAAAATGCTCTAGAAGCTAAAGTCGCAGAAATGTCACACATATTTGGCCTGCAACTTTCTGTGCGACAAATTCAGACAGGAAAAATCAGTATAAATCCTTAGAAAATTATCCCCCAGTGTCTCCATCTGCTGGCGGTATTGAATAAGCATTGCTGCACTGATGGGGTATGCATTAGACGAAAAAAAAGAAGAAAAAGAAGAATAATACGCCCAGAAAAGAGGCGAAAAGGAGAAAAACGTAAAAAAACGTGAAAAAAAAGTAAGAGGAAGAGAAGGGAAAAAAAGGTGGAAATGGGTTTAAAAGTGATTTCGGCGGAGAATATATATATATATATATATATATATATATATATATATATATATACGCGCACACACACACATATATATAAACGTATTCTCCGTTGAGATATTGCAGCCGCTGCTGTGTCCAGGCCCAGGAGCCTTAGCACTGTGCTGTGATGTCACTCAATACCACTGACATCACTAGGTGTAAACAACATCTCTCCTTTGCTGTGTATGTGACTATGGAGCTGTTTGGTGATGTCGTCTATTATGGCCTTCATAGAAGCAACAGGAGATTGTTGCATCCATCTAGAACCCTCAGAACTACAGTGCTATGATGTCACTCACTTCCACAGGCCTTGCAGAGTGTAAACAACAACAACCCAGCTTTGTTGTGTATGTAACCATAGGGATTTGTGATGTCACCTAGAACCTTCACAGCAGCGACAGCTTTATGAGGAGCATCAGCACTGCTCTGCCTGAGCAGAACCATCACCGCCATAGGTTGTCAAATAACCCGGGTTTAACCCACACAGGTAAGTCCAATGGGGTGCAGGCATGTCCTCTATGCTTACAGCTTCCCGTGGGTGTTGGTTTGATACCGTTTGGGGACAGCCAAGGAGGCATCTGCAGGCAACAAAGGTAGGTGTGTGCTTGTGTGTGTGTTTCCTATGCAGATCCTAAGCCCAGTGTCACATGCAAGTAGGAGGAGTAAGAAGGGTTCCTGGCAAATCCGGGTTATGGATTGCATTTAAAAAGGCCCCGTGGGAGTGCAATGGGCCCCTGTCTTGCTGCTTAGCAATAATGGTATGGGTTTAGGTTCTGCTGTGTGTACTGGTGGTTGACTGCCCCCCAGCCCAGAGTGTGCATGGAAAATTGTCTGGCAGCCTCCCTGACAGCAAGCAGTGATAGTGCCCATGAAGGGCACCTTGTTGGGCCCGCCCCTTTCACGGTTATCGCTTCTCGGCCTTTTGGCTAAGATCAAGTGTAGTATCTGTTCTTATCAGTTTAATATCTGATACGTCCCCTATCTGGGGACCATATATTAAATGGATTTTTGAGAACGGGGGCCGATTTCGAAGCTTGCTTCCGTCGCCCTATGCATTGACCCGATATGGCAGTATCTTCGGGTACAGTGCACCACCCCCTTACAGGGTTAAAAAGAAAGATTCCTACTTTCATTGCTACCTGCTTGCTGGCTAGCCAGCTAGCCAGCCCTGTGGGCCTTGCTGCTGCTGCAGCCAAAAAACAAAAGGTGGTGCTGCTGCTGCTTCTGCTGCTTCTGCTTCTGCTTGTGTCTGGCCGCTGTTGGAGCGTCCAGGCACAGGACTTCTGCTGCTGCTGACTAAATGGCCTCCTTAATTGGATCATTTGAGTAGCCAGCACACCTGTGCAGATAGGGCATGACATGATAGGCAGCTGCCTTGATAGCGGGTGGGTGCTGAATGTTCCTAATTGACAAAATAAGATTAATGCTTATGAAGAAATATAAAATCTCATCCCTTCCCCAATATCGCGCCACACCCCTACCCCTTAATTCCCTGGTTGAACTTGATGGACATATGTCTTTTTTCGACCGTACTAACTATGTAACTATGTAACATAACATGGGGGGGGGGGGGGGTCTCCTGGCTGTTCACACAGGTGTGTCATTGCTGTACATTGACCATGCATTGCTTCTGTGGTATTGCAAAGGCAAAGACAAATGCTTCCAGCCATCCATTGCACTAATGGATTGGTCATCAGCTGGCTGTCTATGTCCCGCATCAATATAGACCAAAGTACAGAGGGTTAGGCTATGCTATTGTGCACCTACCTGATGCATCAGAAGGTGCGAGGCCCTTGCTAAATTCTGTGCACAGACTTTGAGATCTATACTTTAGACTGTATCTAAACCTGCTCCAACATGGACTGACATTCTGGCCTACTTTCAGCCGATGCGACTTGTCTGTCGCTGAACAGTCGCTTTTTATGTATTCAGCACCTATGTATAATGTTGTAAAAATGCTCTAGAAGCTAAAGTCGCAGAAATGTCACACATATTTGGCCTGCAACTTTCTGTGCGACAAATTCAGACAGGAAAAATCAGTATAAATCCTTAGAAAATTATCCCCCAGTGTCTCCATCTGCTGGCGGTATTGAATAAGCATTGCTGCACTGATGGGGTATGCATTAGACGAAAAAAAAGAAGAAAAAGAAGAATAATACGCCCAGAAAAGAGGCGAAAAGGAGAAAAACGTAAAAAAACGTGAAAAAAAAGTAAGAGGAAGAGAAGGGAAAAAAAGGTGGAAATGGGTTTAAAAGTGATTTCGGCGGAGAAATATATATATATATATATATATATATATATATATATATACGCGCACACACACACATATATATAAACGTATTCTCCGTTGAGATATTGCAGCCGCTGCTGTGTCCAGGCCCAGGAGCCTTAGCACTGTGCTGTGATGTCACTCAATACCACTGACATCACTAGGTGTAAACAACATCTCTCCTTTGCTGTGTATGTGACTATGGAGCTGTTTGGTGATGTCGTCTATTATGGCCTTCATAGAAGCAACAGGAGATTGTTGCATCCATCTAGAACCCTCAGAACTACAGTGCTATGATGTCACTCACTTCCACAGGCCTTGCAGAGTGTAAACAACAACAACCCAGCTTTGTTGTGTATGTAACCATAGGGATTTGTGATGTCACCTAGAACCTTCACAGCAGCGACAGCTTTATGAGGAGCATCAGCACTGCTCTGCCTGAGCAGAACCATCACCGCCATAGGTTGTCAAATAACCCGGGTTTAACCCACACAGGTAAGTCCAATGGGGTGCAGGCATGTCCTCTATGCTTACAGCTTTCCGTGGGTGTTGGTTTGATACCGTTTGGGGACAGCCAAGGAGGCATCTGCAGGCAACAAAGGTAGGTGTGTGCTTGTGTGTGTGTTTCCTATGCAGATCCTAAGCCCAGTGTCACATGCAAGTAGGAGGAGTAAGAAGGGTTCCTGGCAAATCCGGGTTATGGATTGCATTTAAAAAGGCCCCGTGGGAGTGCAATGGGCCCCTGTCTTGCTGCTTAGCAATAATGGTATGGGTTTAGGTTCTGCTGTGTGTACTGGTGGTTGACTGCCCCCCAGCCCAGAGTGTGCATGGAAAATTGTCTGGCAGCCTCCCTGACAGCAAGCAGTGATAGTGCCCATGAAGGGCACCTTGTTGGGCCCGCCCCTTTCACGGTTATCGCTTCTCGGCCTTTTGGCTAAGATCAAGTGTAGTATCTGTTCTTATCAGTTTAATATCTGATACGTCCCCTATCTGGGGACCATATATTAAATGGATTTTTGAGAACGGGGGCCGATTTCGAAGCTTGCTTCCGTCGCCCTATGCATTGACCCGATATGGCAGTATCTTCGGGTACAGTGCACCACCCCCTTACAGGGTTAAAAAGAAAGATTCCTACTTTCATTGCTACCTGCTTGCTGGCTAGCCAGCTAGCCAGCCCTGTGGGCCTTGCTGCTGCTGCAGCCAAAAAACAAAAGGTGGTGCTGCTGCTGCTTCTGCTGCTTCTGCTTCTGCTTGTGTCTGGCCGCTGTTGGAGCGTCCAGGCACAGGACTTCTGCTGCTGCTGACTAAATGGCCTCCTTAATTGGATCATTTGAGTAGCCAGCACACCTGTGCAGGTAGGGCATGACATGATAGGCAGCTGCCTTGATAGCGGGTGGGTGCTGAATGTTCCTAATTGACAAAATAAGATTAATGCTTATGAAGAAATATAAAATCTCATCCCTTCCCCAATATCGCGCCACACCCCTACCCCTTAATTCCCTGGTTGAACTTGATGGACATATGTCTTTTTTCGACCGTACTAACTATGTAACTATGTAACATAACATGGGGGGGGGGGGGGGGGGGTCTCCTGGCTGTTCACACAGGTGTGTCATTGCTGTACATTGACCATGCATTGCTTCTGTGGTATTGCAAAGGCAAAGACAAATGCTTCCAGCCATCCATTGCACTAATGGATTGGTCATCAGCTGGCTGTCTATGTCCCGCATCAATATAGACCAAAGTACAGAGGGTTAGGCTATGCTATTGTGCACCTACCTGATGCATCAGAAGGTGCGAGGCCCTTGCTAAATTCTGTGCACAGACTTTGAGATCTATACTTTAGACTGTATCTAAACCTGCTCCAACATGGACTGACATTCTGGCCTACTTTCAGCCGATGCGACTTGTCTGTCGCTGAACAGTCGCTTTTTATGTATTCAGCACCTATGTATAATGTTGTAAAAATGCTCTAGAAGCTAAAGTCGCAGAAATGTCACACATATTTGGCCTGCAACTTTCTGTGCGACAAATTCAGACAGGAAAAATCAGTATAAATCCTTAGAAAATTATCCCCCAGTGTCTCCATCTGCTGGCGGTATTGAATAAGCATTGCTGCACTGATGGGGTATGCATTAGACGAAAAAAAAGAAGAAAAAGAAGAATAATACGCCCAGAAAAGAGGCGAAAAGGAGAAAAACGTAAAAAAACGTGAAAAAAAAGTAAGAGGAAGAGAAGGGAAAAAAAGGTGGAAATGGGTTTAAAAGTGATTTCGGCGGAGAAATATATATATATATATATATATATATATATATATATATATATATACGCGCACACACACACATATATATAAACGTATTCTCCGTTGAGATATTGCAGCCGCTGCTGTGTCCAGGCCCAGGAGCCTTAGCACTGTGCTGTGATGTCACTCAATACCACTGACATCACTAGGTGTAAACAACATCTCTCCTTTGCTGTGTATGTGACTATGGAGCTGTTTGGTGATGTCGTCTATTATGGCCTTCATAGAAGCAACAGGAGATTGTTGCATCCATCTAGAACCCTCAGAACTACAGTGCTATGATGTCACTCACTTCCACAGGCCTTGCAGAGTGTAAACAACAACAACCCAGCTTTGTTGTGTATGTAACCATAGGGATTTGTGATGTCACCTAGAACCTTCACAGCAGCGACAGCTTTATGAGGAGCATCAGCACTGCTCTGCCTGAGCAGAACCATCACCGCCATAGGTTGTCAAATAACCCGGGTTTAACCCACACAGGTAAGTCCAATGGGGTGCAGGCATGTCCTCTATGCTTACAGCTTTCCGTGGGTGTTGGTTTGATACCGTTTGGGGACAGCCAAGGAGGCATCTGCAGGCAACAAAGGTAGGTGTGTGCTTGTGTGTGTGTTTCCTATGCAGATCCTAAGCCCAGTGTCACATGCAAGTAGGAGGAGTAAGAAGGGTTCCTGGCAAATCCGGGTTATGGATTGCATTTAAAAAGGCCCCGTGGGAGTGCAATGGGCCCCTGTCTTGCTGCTTAGCAATAATGGTATGGGTTTAGGTTCTGCTGTGTGTACTGGTGGTTGACTGCCCCCCAGCCCAGAGTGTGCATGGAAAATTGTCTGGCAGCCTCCCTGACAGCAAGCAGTGATAGTGCCCATGAAGGGCACCTTGTTGGGCCCGCCCCTTTCACGGTTATCGCTTCTCGGCCTTTTGGCTAAGATCAAGTGTAGTATCTGTTCTTATCAGTTTAATATCTGATACGTCCCCTATCTGGGGACCATATATTAAATGGATTTTTGAGAACGGGGGCCGATTTCGAAGCTTGCTTCCGTCGCCCTATGCATTGACCCGATATGGCAGTATCTTCGGGTACAGTGCACCACCCCCTTACAGGGTTAAAAAGAAAGATTCCTACTTTCATTGCTACCTGCTTGCTGGCTAGCCAGCTAGCCAGCCCTGTGGGCCTTGCTGCTGCTGCAGCCAAAAAACAAAAGGTGGTGCTGCTGCTGCTTCTGCTGCTTCTGCTTCTGCTTGTGTCTGGCCGCTGTTGGAGCGTCCAGGCACAGGACTTCTGCTGCTGCTGACTAAATGGCCTCCTTAATTGGATCATTTGAGTAGCCAGCACACCTGTGCAGGTAGGGCATGACATGATAGGCAGCTGCCTTGATAGCGGGTGGGTGCTGAATGTTCCTAATTGACAAAATAAGATTAATGCTTATGAAGAAATATAAAATCTCATCCCTTCCCCAATATCGCGCCACACCCCTACCCCTTAATTCCCTGGTTGAACTTGATGGACATATGTCTTTTTTCGACCGTACTAACTATGTAACTATGTAACATAACATGGGGGGGGGGGGTCTCCTGGCTGTTCACACAGGTGTGTCATTGCTGTACATTGACCATGCATTGCTTCTGTGGTATTGCAAAGGCAAAGACAAATGCTTCCAGCCATCCATTGCACTAATGGATTGGTCATCAGCTGGCTGTCTATGTCCCGCATCAATATAGACCAAAGTACAGAGGGTTAGGCTATGCTATTGTGCACCTACCTGATGCATCAGAAGGTGCGAGGCCCTTGCTAAATTCTGTGCACAGACTTTGAGATCTATACTTTAGACTGTATCTAAACCTGCTCCAAGATGGACTGACATTCTGGCCTACTTTCAGCCGATGCGACTTGTCTGTCGCTGAACAGTCGCTTTTTATGTATTCAGCACCTATGTATAATGTTGTAAAAATGCTCTAGAAGCTAAAGTCGCAGAAATGTCACACATATTTGGCCTGCAACTTTCTGTGCGACAAATTCAGACAGGAAAAATCAGTATAAATCCTTAGAAAATTATCCCCCAGTGTCTCCATCTGCTGGCGGTATTGAATAAGCATTGCTGCACTGATGGGGTATGCATTAGACGAAAAAAAAGAAGAAAAAGAAGAATAATACGCCCAGAAAAGAGGCGAAAAGGAGAAAAACGTAAAAAAACGTGAAAAAAAAGTAAGAGGAAGAGAAGGGAAAAAAAGGTGGAAATGGGTTTAAAAGTGATTTCGGCGGAGAAATATATATATATATATATATATATATATATATATATATATATATATATACGCGCACACACACACATATATATAAACGTATTCTCCGTTGAGATATTGCAGCCGCTGCTGTGTCCAGGCCCAGGAGCCTTAGCACTGTGCTGTGATGTCACTCAATACCACTGACATCACTAGGTGTAAACAACATCTCTCCTTTGCTGTGTATGTGACTATGGAGCTGTTTGGTGATGTCGTCTATTATGGCCTTCATAGAAGCAACAGGAGATTGTTGCATCCATCTAGAACCCTCAGAACTACAGTGCTATGATGTCACTCACTTCCACAGGCCTTGCAGAGTGTAAACAACAACAACCCAGCTTTGTTGTGTATGTAACCATAGGGATTTGTGATGTCACCTAGAACCTTCACAGCAGCGACAGCTTTATGAGGAGCATCAGCACTGCTCTGCCTGAGCAGAACCATCACCGCCATAGGTTGTCAAATAACCCGGGTTTAACCCACACAGGTAAGTCCAATGGGGTGCAGGCATGTCCTCTATGCTTACAGCTTCCCGTGGGTGTTGGTTTGATACCGTTTGGGGACAGCCAAGGAGGCATCTGCAGGCAACAAAGGTAGGTGTGTGCTTGTGTGTGTGTTTCCTATGCAGATCCTAAGCCCAGTGTCACATGCAAGTAGGAGGAGTAAGAAGGGTTCCTGGCAAATCCGGGTTATGGATTGCATTTAAAAAGGCCCCGTGGGAGTGCAATGGGCCCCTGTCTTGCTGCTTAGCAATAATGGTATGGGTTTAGGTTCTGCTGTGTGTACTGGTGGTTGACTGCCCCCCAGCCCAGAGTGTGCATGGAAAATTGTCTGGCAGCCTCCCTGACAGCAAGCAGTGATAGTGCCCATGAAGGGCACCTTGTTGGGCCCGCCCCTTTCACGGTTATCGCTTCTCGGCCTTTTGGCTAAGATCAAGTGTAGTATCTGTTCTTATCAGTTTAATATCTGATACGTCCCCTATCTGGGGACCATATATTAAATGGATTTTTGAGAACGGGGGCCGATTTCGAAGCTTGCTTCCGTCGCCCTATGCATTGACCCGATATGGCAGTATCTTCGGGTACAGTGCACCACCCCCTTACAGGGTTAAAAAGAAAGATTCCTACTTTCATTGCTACCTGCTTGCTGGCTAGCCAGCTAGCCAGCCCTGTGGGCCTTGCTGCTGCTGCAGCCAAAAAACAAAAGGTGGTGCTTCTGCTGCTTCTGCTTCTGCTTGTGTCTGGCCGCTGTTGGAGCGTCCAGGCTCAGGACTTCTGCTGCTGCTGACTAAATGGCCTCCTTAATTGGATCATTTGAGTAGCCAGCACACCTGTGCAGGTAGGGCATGACATGATAGGCAGCTGCCTTGATAGCGGGTGGGTGCTGAATGTTCCTAATTGACAAAATAAGATTAATGCTTATGAAGAAATATAAAATCTCATCCCTTCCCCAATATCGCGCCACACCCCTACCCCTTAATTCCCTGGTTGAACTTGATGGACATATGTCTTTTTTCGACCGTACTAACTATGTAACTATGTAACATAACATGGGGGGGGGGGGGTCTCCTGGCTGTTCACACAGGTGTGTCATTGCTGTACATTGACCATGCATTGCTTCTGTGGTATTGCAAAGGCAAAGACAAATGCTTCCAGCCATCCATTGCACTAATGGATTGGTCATCAGCTGGCTGTCTATGTCCCGCATCAATATAGACCAAAGTACAGAGGGTTAGGCTATGCTATTGTGCACCTACCTGATGCATCAGAAGGTGCGAGGCCCTTGCTAAATTCTGTGCACAGACTTTGAGATCTATACTTTAGACTGTATCTAAACCTGCTCCAACATGGACTGACATTCTGGCCTACTTTCAGCCGATGCGACTTGTCTGTCGCTGAACAGTCGCTTTTTATGTATTCAGCACCTATGTATAATGTTGTAAAAATGCTCTAGAAGCTAAAGTCGCAGAAATGTCACACATATTTGGCCTGCAACTTTCTGTGCGACAAATTCAGACAGGAAAAATCAGTATAAATCCTTAGAAAATTATCCCCCAGTGTCTCCATCTGCTGGCGGTATTGAATAAGCATTGCTGCACTGATGGGGTATGCATTAGACGAAAAAAAAGAAGAAAAAGAAGAATAATACGCCCAGAAAAGAGGCGAAAAGGAGAAAAACGTAAAAAAACGTGAAAAAAAAGTAAGAGGAAGAGAAGGGAAAAAAAGGTGGAAATGGGTTTAAAAGTGATTTCGGCGGAGAAATATATATATATATATATATATATATATATATATATACGCGCACACACACACATATATATAAACGTATTCTCCGTTGAGATATTGCAGCCGCTGCTGTGTCCAGGCCCAGGAGCCTTAGCACTGTGCTGTGATGTCACTCAATACCACTGACATCACTAGGTGTAAACAACATCTCTCCTTTGCTGTGTATGTGACTATGGAGCTGTTTGGTGATGTCGTCTATTATGGCCTTCATAGAAGCAACAGGAGATTGTTGCATCCATCTAGAACCCTCAGAACTACAGTGCTATGATGTCACTCACTTCCACAGGCCTTGCAGAGTGTAAACAACAACAACCCAGCTTTGTTGTGTATGTAACCATAGGGATTTGTGATGTCACCTAGAACCTTCACAGCAGCGACAGCTTTATGAGGAGCATCAGCACTGCTCTGCCTGAGCAGAACCATCACCGCCATAGGTTGTCAAATAACCCGGGTTTAACCCACACAGGTAAGTCCAATGGGGTGCAGGCATGTCCTCTATGCTTACAGCTTCCCGTGGGTGTTGGTTTGATACCGTTTGGGGACAGCCAAGGAGGCATCTGCAGGCAACAAAGGTAGGTGTGTGCTTGTGTGTGTGTTTCCTATGCAGATCCTAAGCCCAGTGTCACATGCAAGTAGGAGGAGTAAGAAGGGTTCCTGGCAAATCCGGGTTATGGATTGCATTTAAAAAGGCCCCGTGGGAGTGCAATGGGCCCCTGTCTTGCTGCTTAGCAAGAATGGTATGGGTTTAGGTTCTGCTGTGTGTACTGGTGGTTGACTGCCCCCCAGCCCAGAGTGTGCATGGAAAATTGTCTGGCAGCCTCCCTGACAGCAAGCAGTGATAGTGCCCATGAAGGGCACCTTGTTGGGCCCGCCCCTTTCACGGTTATCGCTTCTCGGCCTTTTGGCTAAGATCAAGTGTAGTATCTGTTCTTATCAGTTTAATATCTGATACGTCCCCTATCTGGGGACCATATATTAAATGGATTTTTGAGAACGGGGGCCGATTTCGAAGCTTGCTTCCGTCGCCCTATGCATTGACCCGATATGGCAGTATCTTCGGGTACAGTGCACCACCCCCTTACAGGGTTAAAAAGAAAGATTCCTACTTTCATTGCTACCTGCTTGCTGGCTAGCCAGCTAGCCAGCCCTGTGGGCCTTGCTGCTGCTGCAGCCAAAAAACAAAAGGTGGTGCTGCTGCTGCTTCTGCTGCTTCTGCTTCTGCTTGTGTCTGGCCGCTGTTGGAGCGTCCAGGCACAGGACTTCTGCTGCTGCTGACTAAATGGCCTCCTTAATTGGATCATTTGAGTAGCCAGCACACCTGTGCAGGTAGGGCATGACATGATAGGCAGCTGCCTTGATAGCGGGTGGGTGCTGAATGTTCCTAATTGACAAAATAAGATTAATGCTTATGAAGAAATATAAAATCTCATCCCTTCCCCAATATCGCGCCACACCCCTACCCCTTAATTCCCTGGTTGAACTTGATGGACATATGTCTTTTTTCGACCGTACTAACTATGTAACTATGTAACATAACATGGGGGGGGGGGGGGTCTCCTGGCTGTTCACACAGGTGTGTCATTGCTGTACATTGACCATGCATTGCTTCTGTGGTATTGCAAAGGCAAAGACAAATGCTTCCAGCCATCCATTGCACTAATGGATTGGTCATCAGCTGGCTGTCTATGTCCCGCATCAATATAGACCAAAGTACAGAGGGTTAGGCTATGCTATTGTGCACCTACCTGATGCATCAGAAGGTGCGAGGCCCTTGCTAAATTCTGTGCACAGACTTTGAGATCTATACTTTAGACTGTATCTAAACCTGCTCCAACATGGACTGACATTCTGGCCTACTTTCAGCCGATGCGACTTGTCTGTCGCTGAACAGTCGCTTTTTATGTATTCAGCACCTATGTATAATGTTGTAAAAATGCTCTAGAAGCTAAAGTCGCAGAAATGTCACACATATTTGGCCTGCAACTTTCTGTGCGACAAATTCAGACAGGAAAAATCAGTATAAATCCTTAGAAAATTATCCCCCAGTGTCTCCATCTGCTGGCGGTATTGAATAAGCATTGCTGCACTGATGGGGTATGCATTAGACGAAAAAAAAGAAGAAAAAGAAGAATAATACGCCCAGAAAAGAGGCGAAAAGGAGAAAAACGTAAAAAAACGTGAAAAAAAAGTAAGAGGAAGAGAAGGGAAAAAAAGGTGGAAATGGGTTTAAAAGTGATTTCGGCGGAGAAATATATATATATATATATATATATATATATATATATATATACGCGCACACACACACATATATATAAACGTATTCTCCGTTGAGATATTGCAGCCGCTGCTGTGTCCAGGCCCAGGAGCCTTAGCACTGTGCTGTGATGTCACTCAATACCACTGACATCACTAGGTGTAAACAACATCTCTCCTTTGCTGTGTATGTGACTATGGAGCTGTTTGGTGATGTCGTCTATTATGGCCTTCATAGAAGCAACAGGAGATTGTTGCATCCATCTAGAACCCTCAGAACTACAGTGCTATGATGTCACTCACTTCCACAGGCCTTGCAGAGTGTAAACAACAACAACCCAGCTTTGTTGTGTATGTAACCATAGGGATTTGTGATGTCACCTAGAACCTTCACAGCAGCGACAGCTTTATGAGGAGCATCAGCACTGCTCTGCCTGAGCAGAACCATCACCGCCATAGGTTGTCAAATAACCCGGGTTTAACCCACACAGGTAAGTCCAATGGGGTGCAGGCATGTCCTCTATGCTTACAGCTTCCCGTGGGTGTTGGTTTGATACCGTTTGGGGACAGCCAAGGAGGCATCTGCAGGCAACAAAGGTAGGTGTGTGCTTGTGTGTGTGTTTCCTATGCAGATCCTAAGCCCAGTGTCACATGCAAGTAGGAGGAGTAAGAAGGGTTCCTGGCAAATCCGGGTTATGGATTGCATTTAAAAAGGCCCCGTGGGAGTGCAATGGGCCCCTGTCTTGCTGCTTAGCAATAATGGTATGGGTTTAGGTTCTGCTGTGTGTACTGGTGGTTGACTGCCCCCCAGCCCAGAGTGTGCATGGAAAATTGTCTGGCAGCCTCCCTGACAGCAAGCAGTGATAGTGCCCATGAAGGGCACCTTGTTGGGCCCGCCCCTTTCACGGTTATCGCTTCTCGGCCTTTTGGCTAAGATCAAGTGTAGTATCTGTTCTTATCAGTTTAATATCTGATACGTCCCCTATCTGGGGACCATATATTAAATGGATTTTTGAGAACGGGGGCCGATTTCGAAGCTTGCTTCCGTCGCCCTATGCATTGACCCGATATGGCAGTATCTTCGGGTACAGTGCACCACCCCCTTACAGGGTTAAAAAGAAAGATTCCTACTTTCATTGCTACCTGCTTGCTGGCTAGCCAGCTAGCCAGCCCTGTGGGCCTTGCTGCTGCTGCAGCCAAAAAACAAAAGGTGGTGCTGCTGCTGCTTCTGCTGCTTCTGCTTCTGCTTGTGTCTGGCCGCTGTTGGAGCGTCCAGGCACAGGACTTCTGCTGCTGCTGACTAAATGGCCTCCTTAATTGGATCATTTGAGTAGCCAGCACACCTGTGCAGATAGGGCATGACATGATAGGCAGCTGCCTTGATAGCGGGTGGGTGCTGAATGTTCCTAATTGACAAAATAAGATTAATGCTTATGAAGAAATATAAAATCTCATCCCTTCCCCAATATCGCGCCACACCCCTACCCCTTAATTCCCTGGTTGAACTTGATGGACATATGTCTTTTTTCGACCGTACTAACTATGTAACTATGTAACATAACATGGGGGGGGGGGGGGTCTCCTGGCTGTTCACACAGGTGTGTCATTGCTGTACATTGACCATGCATTGCTTCTGTGGTATTGCAAAGGCAAAGACAAATGCTTCCAGCCATCCATTGCACTAATGGATTGGTCATCAGCTGGCTGTCTATGTCCCGCATCAATATAGACCAAAGTACAGAGGGTTAGGCTATGCTATTGTGCACCTACCTGATGCATCAGAAGGTGCGAGGCCCTTGCTAAATTCTGTGCACAGACTTTGAGATCTATACTTTAGACTGTATCTAAACCTGCTCCAACATGGACTGACATTCTGGCCTACTTTCAGCCGATGCGACTTGTCTGTCGCTGAACAGTCGCTTTTTATGTATTCAGCACCTATGTATAATGTTGTAAAAATGCTCTAGAAGCTAAAGTCGCAGAAATGTCACACATATTTGGCCTGCAACTTTCTGTGCGACAAATTCAGACAGGAAAAATCAGTATAAATCCTTAGAAAATTATCCCCCAGTGTCTCCATCTGCTGGCGGTATTGAATAAGCATTGCTGCACTGATGGGGTATGCATTAGACGAAAAAAAAGAAGAAAAAGAAGAATAATACGCCCAGAAAAGAGGCGAAAAGGAGAAAAACGTAAAAAAACGTGAAAAAAAAGTAAGAGGAAGAGAAGGGAAAAAAAGGTGGAAATGGGTTTAAAAGTGATTTCGGCGGAGAAATATATATATATATATATATATATATATATATATATATATATATATACGCGCACACACACACATATATATAAACGTATTCTCCGTTGAGATATTGCAGCCGCTGCTGTGTCCAGGCCCAGGAGCCTTAGCACTGTGCTGTGATGTCACTCAATACCACTGACATCACTAGGTGTAAACAACATCTCTCCTTTGCTGTGTATGTGACTATGGAGCTGTTTGGTGATGTCGTCTATTATGGCCTTCATAGAAGCAACAGGAGATTGTTGCATCCATCTAGAACCCTCAGAACTACAGTGCTATGATGTCACTCACTTCCACAGGCCTTGCAGAGTGTAAACAACAACAACCCAGCTTTGTTGTGTATGTAACCATAGGGATTTGTGATGTCACCTAGAACCTTCACAGCAGCGACAGCTTTATGAGGAGCATCAGCACTGCTCTGCCTGAGCAGAACCATCACCGCCATAGGTTGTCAAATAACCCGGGTTTAACCCACACAGGTAAGTCCAATGGGGTGCAGGCATGTCCTCTATGCTTACAGCTTCCCGTGGGTGTTGGTTTGATACCGTTTGGGGACAGCCAAGGAGGCATCTGCAGGCAACAAAGGTAGGTGTGTGCTTGTGTGTGTGTTTCCTATGCAGATCCTAAGCCCAGTGTCACATGCAAGTAGGAGGAGTAAGAAGGGTTCCTGGCAAATCCGGGTTATGGATTGCATTTAAAAAGGCCCCGTGGGAGTGCAATGGGCCCCTGTCTTGCTGCTTAGCAATAATGGTATGGGTTTAGGTTATGGGTTTAGGTTCTGCTGTGTGTACTGGTGGTTGACTGCCCCCCAGCCCAGAGTGTGCATGGAAAATTGTCTGGCAGCCTCCCTGACAGCAAGCAGTGATAGTGCCCATGAAGGGCACCTTGTTGGGCCCGCCCCTTTCACGGTTATCGCTTCTCGGCCTTTTGGCTAAGATCAAGTGTAGTATCTGTTCTTATCAGTTTAATATCTGATACGTCCCCTATCTGGGGACCATATATTAAATGGATTTTTGAGAACGGGGGCCGATTTCGAAGCTTGCTTCCGTCGCCCTATGCATTGACCCGATATGGCAGTATCTTCGGGTACAGTGCACCACCCCCTTACAGGGTTAAAAAGAAAGATTCCTACTTTCATTGCTACCTGCTTGCTGGCTAGCCAGCTAGCCAGCCCTGTGGGCCTTGCTGCTGCTGCAGCCAAAAAACAAAAGGTGGTGCTGCTGCTGCTTCTGCTGCTTCTGCTTCTGCTTGTGTCTGGCCGCTGTTGGAGCGTCCAGGCACAGGACTTCTGCTGCTGCTGACTAAATGGCCTCCTTAATTGGATCATTTGAGTAGCCAGCACACCTGTGCAGATAGGGCATGACATGATAGGCAGCTGCCTTGATAGCGGGTGGGTGCTGAATGTTCCTAATTGACAAAATAAGATTAATGCTTATGAAGAAATATAAAATCTCATCCCTTCCCCAATATCGCGCCACACCCCTACCCCTTAATTCCCTGGTTGAACTTGATGGACATATGTCTTTTTTCGACCGTACTAACTATGTAACTATGTAACATAACATGGGGGGGGGGGGGGTCTCCTGGCTGTTCACACAGGTGTGTCATTGCTGTACATTGACCATGCATTGCTTCTGTGGTATTGCAAAGGCAAAGACAAATGCTTCCAGCCATCCATTGCACTAATGGATTGGTCATCAGCTGGCTGTCTATGTCCCGCATCAATATAGACCAAAGTACAGAGGGTTAGGCTATGCTATTGTGCACCTACCTGATGCATCAGAAGGTGCGAGGCCCTTGCTAAATTCTGTGCACAGACTTTGAGATCTATACTTTAGACTGTATCTAAACCTGCTCCAACATGGACTGACATTCTGGCCTACTTTCAGCCGATGCGACTTGTCTGTCGCTGAACAGTCGCTTTTTATGTATTCAGCACCTATGTATAATGTTGTAAAAATGCTCTAGAAGCTAAAGTCGCAGAAATGTCACACATATTTGGCCTGCAACTTTCTGTGCGACAAATTCAGACAGGAAAAATCAGTATAAATCCTTAGAAAATTATCCCCCAGTGTCTCCATCTGCTGGCGGTATTGAATAAGCATTGCTGCACTGATGGGGTATGCATTAGACGAAAAAAAAGAAGAAAAAGAAGAATAATACGCCCAGAAAAGAGGCGAAAAGGAGAAAAACGTAAAAAAACGTGAAAAAAAAGTAAGAGGAAGAGAAGGGAAAAAAAGGTGGAAATGGGTTTAAAAGTGATTTCGGCGGAGAAATATATATATATATATATATATATATATATATATATATATATATATATATATACGTGCACACACACACATATATATAAACGTATTCTCCGTTGAGATATTGCAGCCGCTGCTGTGTCCAGGCCCAGGAGCCTTAGCACTGTGCTGTGATGTCACTCAATACCACTGACATCACTAGGTGTAAACAACATCTCTCCTTTGCTGTGTATGTGACTATGGAGCTGTTTGGTGATGTCGTCTATTATGGCCTTCATAGAAGCAACAGGAGATTGTTGCATCCATCTAGAACCCTCAGAACTACAGTGCTATGATGTCACTCACTTCCACAGGCCTTGCAGAGTGTAAACAACAACAACCCAGCTTTGTTGTGTATGTAACCATAGGGATTTGTGATGTCACCTAGAACCTTCACAGCAGCGACAGCTTTATGAGGAGCATCAGCACTGCTCTGCCTGAGCAGAACCATCACCGCCATAGGTTGTCAAATAACCCGGGTTTAACCCACACAGGTAAGTCCAATGGGGTGCAGGCATGTCCTCTATGCTTACAGCTTTCCGTGGGTGTTGGTTTGATACCGTTTGGGGACAGCCAAGGAGGCATCTGCAGGCAACAAAGGTAGGTGTGTGCTTGTGTGTGTGTTTCCTATGCAGATCCTAAGCCCAGTGTCACATGCAAGTAGGAGGAGTAAGAAGGGTTCCTGGCAAATCCGGGTTATGGATTGCATTTAAAAAGGCCCCGTGGGAGTGCAATGGGCCCCTGTCTTGCTGCTTAGCAATAATGGTATGGGTTTAGGTTCTGCTGTGTGTACTGGTGGTTGACTGCCCCCCAGCCCAGAGTGTGCATGGAAAATTGTCTGGCAGCCTCCCTGACAGCAAGCAGTGATAGTGCCCATGAAGGGCACCTTGTTGGGCCCGCCCCTTTCACGGTTATCGCTTCTCGGCCTTTTGGCTAAGATCAAGTGTAGTATCTGTTCTTATCAGTTTAATATCTGATACGTCCCCTATCTGGGGACCATATATTAAATGGATTTTTGAGAACGGGGGCCGATTTCGAAGCTTGCTTCCGTCGCCCTATGCATTGACCCGATATGGCAGTATCTTCGGGTACAGTGCACCACCCCCTTACAGGGTTAAAAAGAAAGATTCCTACTTTCATTGCTACCTGCTTGCTGGCTAGCCAGCTAGCCAGCCCTGTGGGCCTTGCTGCTGCTGCAGCCAAAAAACAAAAGGTGGTGCTGCTGCTGCTTCTGCTGCTTCTGCTTCTGCTTGTGTCTGGCCGCTGTTGGAGCGTCCAGGCACAGGACTTCTGCTGCTGCTGACTAAATGGCCTCCTTAATTGGATCATTTGAGTAGCCAGCACACCTGTGCAGGTAGGGCATGACATGATAGGCAGCTGCCTTGATAGCGGGTGGGTGCTGAATGTTCCTAATTGACAAAATAAGATTAATGCTTATGAAGAAATATAAAATCTCATCCCTTCCCCAATATCGCGCCACACCCCTACCCCTTAATTCCCTGGTTGAACTTGATGGACATATGTCTTTTTTCGACCGTACTAACTATGTAACTATGTAACATAACATGGGGGGGGGGGGGGGTCTCCTGGCTGTTCACACAGGTGTGTCATTGCTGTACATTGACCATGCATTGCTTCTGTGGTATTGCAAAGGCAAAGACAAATGCTTCCAGCCATCCATTGCACTAATGGATTGGTCATCAGCTGGCTGTCTATGTCCCGCATCAATATAGACCAAAGTACAGAGGGTTAGGCTATGCTATTGTGCACCTACCTGATGCATCAGAAGGTGCGAGGCCCTTGCTAAATTCTGTGCACAGACTTTGAGATCTATACTTTAGACTGTATCTAAACCTGCTCCAACATGGACTGACATTCTGGCCTACTTTCAGCCGATGCGACTTGTCTGTCGCTGAACAGTCGCTTTTTATGTATTCAGCACCTATGTATAATGTTGTAAAAATGCTCTAGAAGCTAAAGTCGCAGAAATGTCACACATATTTGGCCTGCAACTTTCTGTGCGACAAATTCAGACAGGAAAAATCAGTATAAATCCTTAGAAAATTATCCCCCAGTGTCTCCATCTGCTGGCGGTATTGAATAAGCATTGCTGCACTGATGGGGTATGCATTAGACGAAAAAAAAGAAGAAAAAGAAGAATAATACGCCCAGAAAAGAGGCGAAAAGGAGAAAAACGTAAAAAAACGTGAAAAAAAAGTAAGAGGAAGAGAAGGGAAAAAAAGGTGGAAATGGGTTTAAAAGTGATTTCGGCGGAGAAATATATATATATATATATATATATATATATATATATATATATATACGCGCACACACACACATATATATAAACGTATTCTCCGTTGAGATATTGCAGCCGCTGCTGTGTCCAGGCCCAGGAGCCTTAGCACTGTGCTGTGATGTCACTCAATACCACTGACATCACTAGGTGTAAACAACATCTCTCCTTTGCTGTGTATGTGACTATGGAGCTGTTTGGTGATGTCGTCTATTATGGCCTTCATAGAAGCAACAGGAGATTGTTGCATCCATCTAGAACCCTCAGAACTACAGTGCTATGATGTCACTCACTTCCACAGGCCTTGCAGAGTGTAAACAACAACAACCCAGCTTTGTTGTGTATGTAACCATAGGGATTTGTGATGTCACCTAGAACCTTCACAGCAGCGACAGCTTTATGAGGAGCATCAGCACTGCTCTGCCTGAGCAGAACCATCACCGCCATAGGTTGTCAAATAACCCGGGTTTAACCCACACAGGTAAGTCCAATGGGGTGCAGGCATGTCCTCTATGCTTACAGCTTTCCGTGGGTGTTGGTTTGATACCGTTTGGGGACAGCCAAGGAGGCATCTGCAGGCAACAAAGGTAGGTGTGTGCTTGTGTGTGTGTTTCCTATGCAGATCCTAAGCCCAGTGTCACATGCAAGTAGGAGGAGTAAGAAGGGTTCCTGGCAAATCCGGGTTATGGATTGCATTTAAAAAGGCCCCGTGGGAGTGCAATGGGCCCCTGTCTTGCTGCTTAGCAATAATGGTATGGGTTTAGGTTCTGCTGTGTGTACTGGTGGTTGACTGCCCCCCAGCCCAGAGTGTGCATGGAAAATTGTCTGGCAGCCTCCCTGACAGCAAGCAGTGATAGTGCCCATGAAGGGCACCTTGTTGGGCCCGCCCCTTTCACGGTTATCGCTTCTCGGCCTTTTGGCTAAGATCAAGTGTAGTATCTGTTCTTATCAGTTTAATATCTGATACGTCCCCTATCTGGGGACCATATATTAAATGGATTTTTGAGAACGGGGGCCGATTTCGAAGCTTGCTTCCGTCGCCCTATGCATTGACCCGATATGGCAGTATCTTCGGGTACAGTGCACCACCCCCTTACAGGGTTAAAAAGAAAGATTCCTACTTTCATTGCTACCTGCTTGCTGGCTAGCCAGCTAGCCAGCCCTGTGGGCCTTGCTGCTGCTGCAGCCAAAAAACAAAAGGTGGTGCTGCTGCTGCTTCTGCTGCTTCTGCTTCTGCTTGTGTCTGGCCGCTGTTGGAGCGTCCAGGCACAGGACTTCTGCTGCTGCTGACTAAATGGCCTCCTTAATTGGATCATTTGAGTAGCCAGCACACCTGTGCAGGTAGGGCATGACATGATAGGCAGCTGCCTTGATAGCGGGTGGGTGCTGAATGTTCCTAATTGACAAAATAAGATTAATGCTTATGAAGAAATATAAAATCTCATCCCTTCCCCAATATCGCGCCACACCCCTACCCCTTAATTCCCTGGTTGAACTTGATGGACATATGTCTTTTTTCGACCGTACTAACTATGTAACTATGTAACATAACATGGGGGGGGGGGGGTCTCCTGGCTGTTCACACAGGTGTGTCATTGCTGTACATTGACCATGCATTGCTTCTGTGGTATTGCAAAGGCAAAGACAAATGCTTCCAGCCATCCATTGCACTAATGGATTGGTCATCAGCTGGCTGTCTATGTCCCGCATCAATATAGACCAAAGTACAGAGGGTTAGGCTATGCTATTGTGCACCTACCTGATGCATCAGAAGGTGCGAGGCCCTTGCTAAATTCTGTGCACAGACTTTGAGATCTATACTTTAGACTGTATCTAAACCTGCTCCAACATGGACTGACATTCTGGCCTACTTTCAGCCGATGCGACTTGTCTGTCGCTGAACAGTCGCTTTTTATGTATTCAGCACCTATGTATAATGTTGTAAAAATGCTCTAGAAGCTAAAGTCGCAGAAATGTCACACATATTTGGCCTGCAACTTTCTGTGCGACAAATTCAGACAGGAAAAATCAGTATAAATCCTTAGAAAATTATCCCCCAGTGTCTCCATCTGCTGGCGGTATTGAATAAGCATTGCTGCACTGATGGGGTATGCATTAGACGAAAAAAAAGAAGAAAAAGAAGAATAATACGCCCAGAAAAGAGGCGAAAAGGAGAAAAACGTAAAAAAAACGTGAAAAAAAAGTAAGAGGAAGAGAAGGGAAAAAAAGGTGGAAATGGGTTTAAAAGTGATTTCGGCGGAGAAATATATATATATATATATATATATATATATATATATATATATACGCGCACACACACACATATATATAAACGTATTCTCCGTTGAGATATTGCAGCCGCTGCTGTGTCCAGGCCCAGGAGCCTTAGCACTGTGCTGTGATGTCACTCAATACCACTGACATCACTAGGTGTAAACAACATCTCTCCTTTGCTGTGTATGTGACTATGGAGCTGTTTGGTGATGTCGTCTATTATGGCCTTCATAGAAGCAACAGGAGATTGTTGCATCCATCTAGAACCCTCAGAACTACAGTGCTATGATGTCACTCACTTCCACAGGCCTTGCAGAGTGTAAACAACAACAACCCAGCTTTGTTGTGTATGTAACCATAGGGATTTGTGATGTCACCTAGAACCTTCACAGCAGCGACAGCTTTATGAGGAGCATCAGCACTGCTCTGCCTGAGCAGAACCATCACCGCCATAGGTTGTCAAATAACCCGGGTTTAACCCACACAGGTAAGTCCAATGGGGTGCAGGCATGTCCTCTATGCTTACAGCTTCCCGTGGGTGTTGGTTTGATACCGTTTGGGGACAGCCAAGGAGGCATCTGCAGGCAACAAAGGTAGGTGTGTGCTTGTGTGTGTGTTTCCTATGCAGATCCTAAGCCCAGTGTCACATGCAAGTAGGAGGAGTAAGAAGGGTTCCTGGCAAATCCGGGTTATGGATTGCATTTAAAAAGGCCCCGTGGGAGTGCAATGGGCCCCTGTCTTGCTGCTTAGCAATAATGGTATGGGTTTAGGTTCTGCTGTGTGTACTGGTGGTTGACTGCCCCCCAGCCCAGAGTGTGCATGGAAAATTGTCTGGCAGCCTCCCTGACAGCAAGCAGTGATAGTGCCCATGAAGGGCACCTTGTTGGTTCCGCCCCTTTCACGGTTATCGCTTCTCGGCCTTTTGGCTAAGATCAAGTGTAGTATCTGTTCTTATCAGTTTAATATCTGATACGTCCCCTATCTGGGGACCATATATTAAATGGATTTTTGAGAACGGGGGCCGATTTCGAAGCTTGCTTCCGTCGCCCTATGCATTGACCCGATATGGCAGTATCTTCGGGTACAGTGCACCACCCCCTTACAGGGTTAAAAAGAAAGATTCCTACTTTCATTGCTACCTGCTTGCTGGTTAGCCAGCTAGCCAGCCCTGTGGGCCTTGCTGCTGCTGCTGCAGCCAAAAAACAAAAGGTGGTGCTGCTGCTGCTTCTGCTGCTTCTGCTTGTGTCTGGCCGCTGTTGGAGCGTCCAGGCACAGGACTTCTGCTGCTGCTGACTAAATGGCCTCCTCAATTGGATCATTTGAGTAGCCAGCACACCTGTGCAGGTAGGGCATGACATGATAGGCAGCTGCCTTGATAGCGGGTGGGTGCTGAATGTTCCTAATTGACAAAATAAGATTAATGCTTATGAAGAAATATAAAATCTCATCCCTTCCCCAATATCGCGCCACACCCCTACCCCTTAATTCCCTGGTTGAACTTGATGGACATATGTCTTTTTTCGACCGTACTAACTATGTAACTATGTAACATAACATGGGGGGGGTCTCCTGGCTGTTCACACAGGTGTGTCATTGCTGTACATTGACCATGCATTGCTTCTGTGGTATTGCAAAGGCAAAGACAAATGCTTCCAGCCATCCATTGCACTAATGGATTGGTCATCAGCTGGCTGTCTATGTCCCGCATCAATATACACCAAAGTACAGAGGGTTAGGCTATGCTATTGTGCACCTACCTGATGCATCAGAAGGTGCGAGGCCCTTGCTAAATTCTGTGCACAGACTTTGAGATCTATACTTTAGACTGTATCTAAACCTGCTCCAACATGGACTGACATTCTGGCCTACTTTCAGCCGATGCGACTTGTCTGTCGCTGAACAGTCGCTTTTTATGTATTCAGCACCTATGTATAATGTTGTAAAAATGCTCTAGAAGCTAAAGTCGCAGAAATGTCACACATATTTGGCCTGCAACTTTCTGTGCGACAAATTCAGACAGGAAAAATCAGTATAAATCCTTAGAAAATTATCCCCCAGTGTCTCCATCTGCTGGCGGTATTGAATAAGCATTGCTGCACTGATGGGGTATGCATTAGACGAAAAAAAAGAAGAAAAAGAAGAATAATACGCCCTGAAAAGAGGCGAAAAGGAGAAAAACGTAAAAAAACGTGAAAAAAAAGTAAGAGGAAGAGAAGGGAAAAAAAGGTGGAAATGGGTTTAAAAGTGATTTCGGCGGAGAAATATATATATATATATATATATATATATATATATATATATACGCGCACACACACACATATATATAAACGTATTCTCCGTTGAGATATTGCAGCCGCTGCTGTGTCCAGGCCCAGGAGCCTTAGCACTGTGCTGTGATGTCACTCAATACCACTGACATCACTAGGTGTAAACAACATCTCTCCTTTGCTGTGTATGTGACTATGGAGCTGTTTGGTGATGTCGTCTATTATGGCCTTCATAGAAGCAACAGGAGATTGTTGCATCCATCTAGAACCCTCAGAACTACAGTGCTATGATGTCACTCACTTCCACAGGCCTTGCAGAGTGTAAACAACAACAACCCAGCTTTGTTGTGTATGTAACCATAGGGATTTGTGATGTCACCTAGAACCTTCACAGCAGCGACAGCTTTATGAGGAGCATCAGCACTGCTCTGCCTGAGCAGAACCATCACCGCCATAGGTTGTCAAATAACCCGGGTTTAACCCACACAGGTAAGTCCAATGGGGTGCAGGCATGTCCTCTATGCTTACAGCTTCCCGTGGGTGTTGGTTTGATACCGTTTGGGGACAGCCAAGGAGGCATCTGCAGGCAACAAAGGTAGGTGTGTGCTTGTGTGTGTGTTTCCTATGCAGATCCTAAGCCCAGTGTCACATGCAAGTAGGAGGAGTAAGAAGGGTTCCTGGCAAATCCGGGTTATGGATTGCATTTAAAAAGGCCCCGTGGGAGTGCAATGGGCCCCTGTCTTGCTGCTTAGCAATAATGGTATGGGTTTAGGTTCTGCTGTGTGTACTGGTGGTTGACTGCCCCCCAGCCCAGAGTGTGCATGGAAAATTGTCTGGCAGCCTCCCTGACAGCAAGCAGTGATAGTGCCCATGAAGGGCACCTTGTTGGGCCCGCCCCTTTCACGGTTATCGCTTCTCGGCCTTTTGGCTAAGATCAAGTGTAGTATCTGTTCTTATCAGTTTAATATCTGATACGTCCCCTATCTGGGGACCATATATTAAATGGATTTTTGAGAACGGGGGCCGATTTCGAAGCTTGCTTCCGTCGCCCTATGCATTGACCCGATATGGCAGTATCTTCGGGTACAGTGCACCACCCCCTTACAGGGTTAAAAAGAAAGATTCCTACTTTCATTGCTACCTGCTTGCTGGCTAGCCAGCTAGCCAGCCCTGTGGGCCTTGCTGCTGCTGCAGCCAAAAAACAAAAGGTGGTGCTGCTGCTGCTTCTGCTGCTTCTGCTTCTGCTTGTGTCTGGCCGCTGTTGGAGCGTCCAGGCACAGGACTTCTGCTGCTGCTGACTAAATGGCCTCCTTAATTGGATCATTTGAGTAGCCAGCACACCTGTGCAGGTAGGGCATGACATGATAGGCAGCTGCCTTGATAGCGGGTGGGTGCTGAATGTTCCTAATTGACAAAATAAGATTAATGCTTATGAAGAAATATAAAATCTCATCCCTTCCCCAATATCGCGCCACACCCCTACCCCTTAATTCCCTGGTTGAACTTGATGGACATATGTCTTTTTTCGACCGTACTAACTATGTAACTATGTAACATAACATGGGGGGGGGGGGGTCTCCTGGCTGTTCACACAGGTGTGTCATTGCTGTACATTGACCATGCATTGCTTCTGTGGTATTGCAAAGGCAAAGACAAATGCTTCCAGCCATCCATTGCACTAATGGATTGGTCATCAGCTGGCTGTCTATGTCCCGCATCAATATAGACCAAAGTACAGAGGGTTAGGCTATGCTATTGTGCACCTACCTGATGCATCAGAAGGTGCGAGGCCCTTGCTAAATTCTGTGCACAGACTTTGAGATCTATACTTTAGACTGTATCTAAACCTGCTCCAACATGGACTGACATTCTGGCCTACTTTCAGCCGATGCGACTTGTCTGTCGCTGAACAGTCGCTTTTTATGTATTCAGCACCTATGTATAATGTTGTAAAAATGCTCTAGAAGCTAAAGTCGCAGAAATGTCACACATATTTGGCCTGCAACTTTCTGTGCGACAAATTCAGACAGGAAAAATCAGTATAAATCCTTAGAAAATTATCCCCCAGTGTCTCCATCTGCTGGCGGTATTGAATAAGCATTGCTGCACTGATGGGGTATGCATTAGACGAAAAAAAAGAAGAAAAAGAAGAATAATACGCCCAGAAAAGAGGCGAAAAGGAGAAAAACGTAAAAAAACGTGAAAAAAAAGTAAGAGGAAGAGAAGGGAAAAAAAGGTGGAAATGGGTTTAAAAGTGATTTCGGCGGAGAAATATATATATATATATATATATATATATATATATATATATATATACGCGCACACACACACATATATATAAACGTATTCTCCGTTGAGATATTGCAGCCGCTGCTGTGTCCAGGCCCAGGAGCCTTAGCACTGTGCTGTGATGTCACTCAATACCACTGACATCACTAGGTGTAAACAACATCTCTCCTTTGCTGTGTATGTGACTATGGAGCTGTTTGGTGATGTCGTCTATTATGGCCTTCATAGAAGCAACAGGAGATTGTTGCATCCATCTAGAACCCTCAGAACTACAGTGCTATGATGTCACTCACTTCCACAGGCCTTGCAGAGTGTAAACAACAACAACCCAGCTTTGTTGTGTATGTAACCATAGGGATTTGTGATGTCACCTAGAACCTTCACAGCAGCGACAGCTTTATGAGGAGCATCAGCACTGCTCTGCCTGAGCAGAACCATCACCGCCATAGGTTGTCAAATAACCCGGGTTTAACCCACACAGGTAAGTCCAATGGGGTGCAGGCATGTCCTCTATGCTTACAGCTTTCCGTGGGTGTTGGTTTGATACCGTTTGGGGACAGCCAAGGAGGCATCTGCAGGCAACAAAGGTAGGTGTGTGCTTGTGTGTGTGTTTCCTATGCAGATCCTAAGCCCAGTGTCACATGCAAGTAGGAGGAGTAAGAAGGGTTCCTGGCAAATCCGGGTTATGGATTGCATTTAAAAAGGCCCCGTGGGAGTGCAATGGGCCCCTGTCTTGCTGCTTAGCAATAATGGTATGGGTTTAGGTTCTGCTGTGTGTACTGGTGGTTGACTGCCCCCCAGCCCAGAGTGTGCATGGAAAATTGTCTGGCAGCCTCCCTGACAGCAAGCAGTGATAGTGCCCATGAAGGGCACCTTGTTGGGCCCGCCCCTTTCACGGTTATCGCTTCTCGGCCTTTTGGCTAAGATCAAGTGTAGTATCTGTTCTTATCAGTTTAATATCTGATACGTCCCCTATCTGGGGACCATATATTAAATGGATTTTTGAGAACGGGGGCCGATTTCGAAGCTTGCTTCCATCGCCCTATGCATTGACCCGATATGGCAGTATCTTCGGGTACAGTGCACCACCCCCTTACAGGGTTAAAAAGAAAGATTCCTACTTTCATTGCTACCTGCTTGCTGGCTAGCCAGCTAGCCAGCCCTGTGGGCCTTGCTGCTGCTGCAGCCAAAAAACAAAAGGTGGTGCTGCTGCTGCTTCTGCTGCTTCTGCTTCTGCTTGTGTATGGCCGCTGTTGGAGCGTCCAGGCACAGGACTTCTGCTGCTGCTGACTAAATGGCCTCCTTAATTGGATCATTTGAGTAGCCAGCACACCTGTGCAGGTAGGGCATGACATGATAGGCAGCTGCCTTGATAGCGGGTGGGTGCTGAATGTTCCTAATTGACAAAATAAGATTAATGCTTATGAAGAAATATAAAATCTCATCCCTTCCCCAATATCGCGCCACACCCCTACCCCTTAATTCCCTGGTTGAACTTGATGGACATATGTCTTTTTTCGACCGTACTAACTATGTAACTATGTAACATAACATGGGGGGGGGGGGGTCTCCTGGCTGTTCACACAGGTGTGTCATTGCTGTACATTGACCATGCATTGCTTCTGTGGTATTGCAAAGGCAAAGACAAATGCTTCCAGCCATCCATTGCACTAATGGATTGGTCATCAGCTGGCTGTCTATGTCCCGCATCAATATAGACCAAAGTACAGAGGGTTAGGCTATGCTATTGTGCACCTACCTGATGCATCAGAAGGTGCGAGGCCCTTGCTAAATTCTGTGCACAGACTTTGAGATCTATACTTTAGACTGTATCTAAACCTGCTCCAACATGGACTGACATTCTGGCCTACTTTCAGCCGATGCGACTTCTGTCGCTGAACAGTCGCTTTTTATGTATTCAGCACCTATGTATAATGTTGTAAAAATGCTCTAGAAGCTAAAGTCGCAGAAATGTCACACATATTTGGCCTGCAACTTTCTGTGCGACAAATTCAGACAGGAAAAATCAGTATAAATCCTTAGAAAATTATCCCCCAGTGTCTCCATCTGCTGGCGGTATTGAATAAGCATTGCTGCACTGATGGGGTATGCATTAGACGAAAAAAAAGAAGAAAAAGAAGAATAATACGCCCAGAAAAGAGGCGAAAAGGAGAAAAACGTAAAAAAAACGTGAAAAAAAAGTAAGAGGAAGAGAAGGGAAAAAAAGGTGGAAATGGGTTTAAAAGTGATTTCGGCGGAGAAATATATATATATATATATATATATATATATATACGCGCACAACACACACATATATATAAACGTATTCTCCGTTGAGATATTGCAGCCGCTGCTGTGTCCAGGCCCAGGAGCCTTAGCACTGTGCTGTGATGTCACTCAATACCACTGACATCACTAGGTGTAAACAACATCTCTCCTTTGCTGTGTATGTGACTATGGAGCTGTTTGGTGATGTCGTCTATTATGGCCTCATAGAAGCAACAGGAGATTGTTGCATCCATCTAGAACCCTCAGAACTACAGTGCTATGATGTCACTCACTTCCACAGGCCTTGCAGAGTGTAAACAACAACAACCCAGCTTTGTTGTGTATGTAACCATAGGGATTTGTGATGTCACCTAGAACCTTCACAGCAGCGACAGCTTTATGAGGAGCATCAGCACTGCTCTGCCTGAGCAGAACCATCACCGCCATAGGTTGTCAAATAACCCGGGTTTAACCCACACAGGTAAGTCCAATGGGGTGCAGGCATGTCCTCTATGCTTACAGCTTCCCGTGGGTGTTGGTTTGATACCGTTTGGGGACAGCCAAGGAGGCATCTGCAGGCAACAAAGGTAGGTGTGTGCTTGTGTGTGTGTTTCTATGCAGATCCTAAGCCCAGTGTCACATGCAAGTAGGAGGAGTAAGAAGGGTTCCTGGCAAATCCGGGTTATGGATTGCATTTAAAAAGGCCCCGTGGGAGTGCAATGGGCCCCTGTCTTGCTGCTTAGCAATAATGGTATGGGTTTAGGTTCTGCTGTGTGTACTGGTGGTTGACTGGCCCCCCAGCCCAGAGTGTGCATGGAAAATTGTCTGCAGCCTCCCTGACAGCAAGCAGTGATAGTGCCCATGAAGGGCACCTTGTTGGGCCCGCCCCTTTCACAGTTATCGCTTCTCGGCCTTTTGGCTAAGATCAAGTGTAGTATCTGTTCTTATCAGTTTAATATCTGATACGTCCCCTATCTGGGGACCATATATTAAATGGATTTTTGAGAACGGGGGCCGATTTCGAAGCTTGCTTCCGTCGCCCTATGCATTGACCCGATATGGGCAGTATCTTCGGGTACAGTGCACCACCCCCCTTACAGGGTTAAAAAGAAAGATTCCTACTTTCATTGCTACCTGCTTGCTGGCTAGCCAGCTAGCCAGCCCGGTGGGCCTTGCTGCTGCTGCAGCCAAAAAACAAAAGGTGGTGCTGCTGCTGCTTCTGCTGCTTCTGCTTCTGCTTGTGTCTGGCCGCTGTTGGAGCGTCCAGGCACAGGACTTCTGCTGCTGCTGACTAAATGGCCTCCTTAATTGGATCATTTGAGTAGCCAGCACACCTGTGCAGGTAGGGCATGACATGATAGGCAGCTGCCTTGATAGCGGGTGGGTGCTGAATGTTCCTAATTGACAAAATAAGATTAATGCCTATGAAGAAATATAAAATCTCATCCCTTCACCAATATCGCGCCACACCCCTACCCCCTTAATTCCCTGGTTGAACTTGATGGACATATGTCTTTTTTCGACCGTACTAACTATGTAACTATGTAACATAACATGGGGGGGGGGGGTCTCCTGGCTGTTCACACAGGTGTGTCATTGCTGTACATTGACCATGCATTGCTTCTGTGGTATTGCAAAGGCAAAGACAAATGCTTCCAGCCATCCATTGCACTAATGGATTGGTCATCAGCTGGCTGTCTATGTCCCGCATCAATATAGACCAAAGTACAGAGGGTTAGGCTATGCTATTGTGCACCTACCTGATGCATCAGAAGGTGCGAGGCCCTTGCTAAATTCTGTGCACAGACTTTGAGATCTATACTTTAGACTGTATCTAAACCTGCTCCAACATGGACTGACATTCTGGCCTACTTTCAGCCGATGCGACTTGTCTGTCGCTGAACAGTCGCTTTTTATGTATTCAGCACCTATGTATAATGTTGTAAAAATGCTCTAGAAGCTAAAGTCGCAGAAATGTCACACATATTTGGCCTGCAACTTTCTGTGCGACAAATTCAGACAGGAAAAATCAGTATAAATCCTTAGAAAATTATCCCCCAGTGTCTCCATCTGCTGGCGGTATTGAATAAGCATTGCTGCACTGATGGGGTATGCATTAGACGAAAAAAAAGAAGAAAAAGAAGAATAATACGCCCAGAAAAGAGGCGAAAAGGAGAAAAACGTAAAAAAAACGTGAAAAAAAGTAAGAGGAAGAGAAGGGAAAAAAAGGTGGAAATGGGTTTAAAAGTGATTTCGGCGGAGAAATATATATATATATATATATATATATATATATATATATATATATATATACGCGCACACACACACATATATATAAACGTATTCTCCGTTGAGATATTGCAGCCGCTGCTGTGTCCAGGCCCAGGAGCCTTAGCAGTGCTGTGATGTCACTCAATACCACTGACATCACTAGGTGTAAACAACATCTCTCCATTGCTGTGTATGTGACTATGGAGCTGATTTGGTGATGTCGTCTATTATGGCCTTCATAGAAGCAACAGGAGATTGTTGCATCCATCTAGAACCCTCAGAACTACAGAGCTATGATGTCACTCACTTCCACAGGCCTTGCAGAGTGTAAACAACAACAACCCAGCTTTGTTGTGTATGTAACCATAGGGATTTGTGATGTCACCTAGAACCTTCACAGCAGCGACAGCTTTATGAGGAGCATCAGCACTGCTCTGCCTGAGCAGAACCATCACCGCCATAGGTTGTCAAATAACCGGGTTTAACCCACACAGGTAAGTCCAATGGGGTGCAGGCATGTCCTCTATGCTTACAGCTTCCCGTGGGTGTTGGTTTGATACCGTTTGGGGACAGCCAAGGAGGCATCTGCAGGCAACAAAGGTAGGTGTGTGCTTGTGTGTGTGTTTCCTATGCAGATCCTAAGCCCAGTGTCACATGCAAGTAGGAGGAGTAAGAAGGGTTCCTGGCAAATCCGGGTTATGGATTGCATTTAAAAAGGCCCCGTGGGAGTGCAATGGGCCCCTGTCTTGCTGCTTAGCAATAATGGTATGGGTTTAGGTTCTGCTGTGTGTACTGGTGGTTGACTGCCCCCCAGCCCAGAGTGTGCATGGAAAATTGTCTGGCAGCCTCCCTGACAGCAAGCAGTGATAGTGCCCATGAAGGGCACCTTGTTGGGCCCGCCCCTTTCACGGTTATCGCTTCTCGGCCTTTTGGCTAAGATCAAGTGTAGTATCTGTTCTTATCAGTTTAATATCTGATACGTCCCCTATCTGGGGACCATATATTAAATGGATTTTTGAGAACGGGGCCGATTTCGAAGCTTGCTTCCGTCGCCCTATGCATTGACCCGATATGGCAGTATCTTCGGGTACAGTGCACCACCCCCTTACAGGGTTAAAAAGAAAGATTCCTACTTTCATTGCTACCTGCTTGCTGGCTAGCCAGCTAGCCAGCCCTGTGGGCCTTGCTGCTGCTGCAGCCAAAAAACAAAAGGTGGTGCTGCTGCTGCTTCTGCTGCTTCTGCTGCTTCTGCTTGTGTCTGGCCGCTGTTGGAGCGTCCAGGCACAGGACTTCTGCTGCTGCTGACTAAATGGCCTCCTTAATTGGATCATTTGAGTAGCCAGCACACCTGTGCAGGTAGGGCATGACATGATAGGCAGCTGCCTTGATAGCGGGTGGGTGCTGAATGTTCCTAATTGACAAAATAAGATTAATGCTTATGAAGAAATATAAAATCTCATCCCTTCCCCAATATCGCGCCACACCCCTACCCCTTAATTCCCTGGTTGAACTTGATGGACATATGTCTTTTTTCGACCGTACTAACTATGTTACTATGTAACATAACATGGGGGGGGGGGGTCTCCTGGCTGTTCACACAGGTGTGTCATTGCTGTACATTGACCATGCATTGCTTCTGTGGTATTGCAAAGGCAAAGACAAATGCTTCCAGCCATCCATTGCACTAATGGATTGGTCATCAGCTGGCTGTCTATGTCCCGCATCAATATAGACCAAAGTACAGAGGGTTAGGCTATGCTATTGTGCACCTACCTGATGCATCAGAAGGTGCGAGGCCCTTGCTAAATTCTGTGCACAGACTTTGAGATCTATACTTTAGACTGTATCTAAACCTGCTCCAACATGGACTGACATTCTGGCCTACTTTCAGCCGATGCGACTTGTCTGTCGCTGAACAGTCGCTTTTTATGTATTCAGCACCTATGTATAATGTTGTAAAAATGCTCTAGAAGCTAAAGTCGCAGAAATGTCACACATATTTGGCCTGCAACTTTCTGTGCGACAAATTCAGACAGGAAAAATCAGTATAAATCCTTAGAAAATTATCCCCCAGTGTCTCCATCTGCTGGCGGTATTGAATAAGCATTGCTGCACTGATGGGGTATGCATTAGACGAAAAAAAAGAAGAAAAAGAAGAATAATACGCCCAGAAAAGAGGCGAAAAGGAGAAAAACGTAAAAAAACGTGAAAAAAAAGTAAGAGGAAGAGAAGGGAAAAAAAGGTGGAAATGGGTTTAAAAGTGATTTCGGCGGAGAAATATATATATATATATATATATATATATATACGCGCACACACACACATATATATAAACGTATTCTCCGTTGAGATATTGCAGCCGCTGCTGTGTCCAGGCCCAGGAGCCTTAGCACTGTGCTGTGATGTCACTCAATACCACTGACATCACTAGGTGTAAACAACATCTCTCCTTTGCTGTGTATGTGACTATGGAGCTGTTTGGTGATGTCGTCTATTATGGCCTTCATAGAAGCAACAGGAGATTGTTGCATCCATCTAGAACCCTCAGAACTACAGTGCTATGATGTCACTCACTTCCACAGGCCTTGCAGAGTGTAAACAACAACAACCCAGCTTTGTTGTGTATGTAACCATAGGGATTTGTGATGTCACCTAGAACCTTCACAGCAGCGACAGCTTTATGAGGAGCATCAGCACTGCTCTGCCTGAGCAGAACCATCACCGCCATAGGTTGTCAAATAACCCGGGTTTAACCCACACAGGTAAGTCCAATGGGGTGCAGGCATGTCCTCTATGCTTACAGCTTCCCGTGGGTGTTGGTTTGATACCGTTTGGGGACAGCCAAGGAGGCATCTGCAGGCAACAAAGGTAGGTGTGTGCTTGTGTGTGTGTTTCCTATGCAGATCCTAAGCCCAGTGTCACATGCAAGTAGGAGGAGTAAGAAGGGTTCCTGGCAAATCCGGGTTATGGATTGCATTTAAAAAGGCCCCGTGGGAGTGCAATGGGCCCCTGTCTTGCTGCTTAGCAATAATGGTATGGGTTTAGGTTCTGCTGTGTGTACTGGTGGTTGACTGCCCCCCAGCCCAGAGTGTGCATGGAAAATTGTCTGGCAGCCTCCCTGACAGCAAGCAGTGATAGTGCCCATGAAGGGCACCTTGTTGGGCCCGCCCCTTTCACGGTTATCGCTTCTCGGCCTTTTGGCTAAGATCAAGTGTAGTATCTGTTCTTATCAGTTTAATATCTGATACGTCCCCTATCTGGGGACCATATATTAAATGGATTTTTGAGAACGGGGGCCGATTTTGAAGCTTGCTTCCGTCGCCCTATGCATTGACCCGATATGGCAGTATCTTCGGGTACAGTGCACCACCCCCTTACAGGGTTAAAAAGAAAGATTCCTACTTTCATTGCTACCTGCTTGCTGGCTAGCCAGCTAGCCAGCCCTGTGGGCCTTGCTGCTGCTGCAGCCAAAAAACAAAAGGTGGTGCTGCTGCTGCTTCTGCTGCTTCTGCTTCTGCGTGTGTCTGGCCGCTGTTGGAGCGTCCAGGCACAGGACTTCTGCTGCTGCTGACTAAATGGCCTCCTTAATTGGATCATTTGAGTAGCCAGCACACCTGTGCAGGTAGGGCATGACATGATAGGCAGCTGCCTTGATAGCGGGTGGGTGCTGAATGTTCCTAATTGACAAAATAAGATTAATGCTTATGAAGAAATATAAAATCTCATCCCTTCCCCAATATCGCGCCACACCCCTACCCCTTAATTCCCTGGTTGAACTTGATGGACATATGTCTTTTTTCGACCGTACTAACTATGTAACTATGTAACATAACATGGGGGGGGGGTCTCCTGGCTGTTCACACAGGTGTGTCATTGCTGTACATTGACCATGCATTGCTTCTGTGGTATTGCAAAGGCAAAGACAAATGCTTCCAGCCATCCATTGCACTAATGGATTGGTCATCAGCTGGCTGTCTATGTCCCGCATCAATATAGACCAAAGTACAGAGGGTTAGGCTATGCTATTGTGCACCTACCTGATGCATCAGAAGGTGCGAGGCCCTTGCTAAATTCTGTGCACAGACTTTGAGATCTATACTTTAGACTGTATCTAAACCTGCTCCAACATGGACTGACATTCTGGCCTACTTTCAGCCGATGCGACTTGTCTGTCGCTGAACAGTCGCTTTTTATGTATTCAGCACCTATGTATAATGTTGTAAAAATGCTCTAGAAGCTAAAGTCGCAGAAATGTCACACATATTTGGCCTGCAACTTTCTGTGCGACAAATTCAGACAGGAAAAATCAGTATAAATCCTTAGAAAATTATCCCCCAGTGTCTCCATCTGCTGGCGGTATTGAATAAGCATTGCTGCACTGATGGGGTATGCATTAGACGAAAAAAAAAGAAGAAAAAGAAGAATAATACGCCCAGAAAAGAGGCGAAAAGGAGAAAAACGTAAAAAAACTTGAAAAAAAAGTAAGAGGAAGAGAAGGGAAAAAAAGGTGGAAATGGGTTTAAAAGTGATTTCGGCGGAGAAATATATATATATATATATATATATATATATATATATATATACGCGCACACACACACATATATATAAACGTATTCTCCGTTGAGATATTGCAGCCGCTGCTGTGTCCAGGCCCAGGAGCCTTAGCACTGTGCTGTGATGTCACTCAATACCACTGACATCACTAGGTGTAAACAACATCTCTCCTTTGCTGTGTATGTGACTATGGAGCTGTTTGGTGATGTCGTCTATTATGGCCTTCATAGAAGCAACAGGAGATTGTTGCATCCATCTAGAACCCTCAGAACTACAGTGCTATGATGTCACTCACTTCCACAGGCCTTGCAGAGTGTAAACAACAACAACCCAGCTTTGTTGTGTATGTAACCATAGGGATTTGTGATGTCACCTAGAACCTTCACAGCAGCGACAGCTTTATGAGGAGCATCAGCACTGCTCTGCCTGAGCAGAACCATCACCGCCATAGGTTGTCAAATAACCCGGGTTTAACCCACACGGGTAAGTCCAATGGGGTGCAGGCATGTCCTCTATGCTTACAGCTTCCCGTGGGTGTTGGTTTGATACCGTTTGGGGACAGCCAAGGAGGCATCTGCAGGCAACAAAGGTAGGTGTGTGCTTGTGTGTGTGTTTCCTATGCAGATCCTAAGCCCAGTGTCACATGCAAGTAGGAGGAGTAAGAAGGGTTCCTGGCAAATCCGGCTTATGGATTGCATTTAAAAAGGCCCCGTGGGAGTGCAATGGGCCCCTGTCTTGCTGCTTAGCAATAATGGTATGGGTTTAGGTTCTGCTGTGTGTACTGGTGGTTGACTGCCCCCCAGCCCAGAGTGTGCATGGAAAATTGTCTGGCAGCCTCCCTGACAGCAAGCAGTGATAGTGCCCATGAAGGGCACCTTGTTGGGCCCGCCCCTTTCACGGTTATCGCTTCTCGGCCTTTTGGCTAAGATCAAGTGTAGTATCTGTTCTTATCAGTTTAATATCTGATACGTCCCCTATCTGGGGACCATATATTAAATGGATTTTTGAGAACGGGGGCCGATTTCGAAGCTTGCTTCCGTCGCCCTATGCATTGACCCGATATGGCAGTATCTTCGGGTACAGTGCACCACCCCCTTACAGGGTTAAAAAGAAAGATTCCTACTTTCATTGCTACCTGCTTGCTGGCTAGCCAGCTAGCCAGCCCTGTGGGCCTTGCTGCTGCTGCAGCCAAAAAACAAAAGGTGGTGCTGCTGCTGCTTCTGCTGCTTCTGCTTCTGCTTGTGTCTGGCCGCTGTTGGAGCGTCCAGGCACAGGACTTCTGCTGCTGCTGACTAAATGGCCTCCTTAATTGGATCATTTGAGTAGCCAGCACACCTGTGCAGGTAGGGCATGACATGATAGGCAGCTGCCTTGATAGCGGGTGGGTGCTGAATGTTCCTAATTGACAAAATAAGATTAATGCTTATGAAGAAATATAAAATCTCATCCCTTCCCCAATATCGCGCCACACCCCTACCCCTTAATTCCCTGGTTGAACTTGATGGACATATGTCTTTTTTCGACCGTACTAACTATGTAACTATGTAACATAACATGGGGGGGGGGGGGGGGGTCTCCTGGCTGTTCACACAGGTGTGTCATTGCTGTACATTGACCATGCATTGCTTCTGTGGTATTGCAAAGGCAAAGACAAATGCTTCCAGCCATCCATTGCACTAATGGATTGGTCATCAGCTGGCTGTCTATGTCCCGCATCAATATAGACCAAAGTACAGAGGGTTAGGCTATGCTATTGTGCACCTACCTGATGCATCAGAAGGTGCGAGGCCCTTGCTAAATTCTGTGCACAGACTTTGAGATCTATACTTTAGACTGTATCTAAACCTGCTCCAACATGGACTGACATTCTGGCCTACTTTCAGCCGATGCGACTTGTCTGTCGCTGAACAGTCGCTTTTTATGTATTCAGCACCTATGTATAATGTTGTAAAAATGCTCTAGAAGCTAAAGTCGCAGAAATGTCACACATATTTGGCCTGCAACTTTCTGTGCGACAAATTCAGACAGGAAAAATCAGTATAAATCCTTAGAAAATTATCCCCCAGTGTCTCCATCTGCTGGCGGTATTGAATAAGCATTGCTGCACTGATGGGGTATGCATTAGACGAAAAAAAAAGAAGAAAAAGAAGAATAATACGCCCAGAAAAGAGGCGAAAAGGAGAAAAACGTAAAAAAACTTGAAAAAAAAGTAAGAGGAAGAGAAGGGAAAAAAAGGTGGAAATGGGTTTAAAAGTGATTTCGGCGGAGAAATATATATATATATATATATATATATATATATATATATATATACGCGCACACACACACATATATATAAACGTATTCTCCGTTGAGATATTGCAGCCGCTGCTGTGTCCAGGCCCAGGAGCCTTAGCACTGTGCTGTGATGTCACTCAATACCACTGACATCACTAGGTGTAAACAACATCTCTCCTTTGCTGTGTATGTGACTATGGAGCTGTTTGGTGATGTCGTCTATTATGGCCTTCATAGAAGCAACAGGAGATTGTTGCATCCATCTAGAACCCTCAGAACTACAGTGCTATGATGTCACTCACTTCCACAGGCCTTGCAGAGTGTAAACAACAACAACCCAGCTTTGTTGTGTATGTAACCATAGGGATTTGTGATGTCACCTAGAACCTTCACAGCAGCGACAGCTTTATGAGGAGCATCAGCACTGCTCTGCCTGAGCAGAACCATCACCGCCATAGGTTGTCAAATAACCCGGGTTTAACCCACACGGGTAAGTCCAATGGGGTGCAGGCATGTCCTCTATGCTTACAGCTTCCCGTGGGTGTTGGTTTGATACCGTTTGGGGACAGCCAAGGAGGCATCTGCAGGCAACAAAGGTAGGTGTGTGCTTGTGTGTGTGTTTCCTATGCAGATCCTAAGCCCAGTGTCACATGCAAGTAGGAGGAGTAAGAAGGGTTCCTGGCAAATCCGGCTTATGGATTGCATTTAAAAAGGCCCCGTGGGAGTGCAATGGGCCCCTGTCTTGCTGCTTAGCAATAATGGTATGGGTTTAGGTTCTGCTGTGTGTACTGGTGGTTGACTGCCCCCCAGCCCAGAGTGTGCATGGAAAATTGTCTGGCAGCCTCCCTGACAGCAAGCAGTGATAGTGCCCATGAAGGGCACCTTGTTGGGCCCGCCCCTTTCACGGTTATCGCTTCTCGGCCTTTTGGCTAAGATCAAGTGTAGTATCTGCATTTGGTCTGGTCGGAAGGTGTCTGTGGTACCCCGCTTCTCGGCCTTGGGGGATTGTCTCTCCTTACGGAGGGACTTCACCCCCTTGCTGCTATTGGGGAGCGGGCTTAGTCCACGGACAACGGGTTGCGATCCCCCTGTCTCTGGGACCTTGTGTCTCAGAAGGCATTTTCGGTACGTTGAGCGTTACCTGTAGCTTCGGAAGCACCTAGGGTACCCCCGACCTCTGCCTTGGGTAAGGGTTCCGCTTTTATAGCGGGATTCCGAGCCCCTGCTGCTATTGGGGAAGGGGCTTAGTCCCTGGGTGTGGAAGATGCCGTTCTCCTGGGCTTTCCCCTCTGGGGAAATGTCGATGCGAAATACCATCCGCATAGAGGTGTCGGAGAGCCATCGTCAGTTGAAGAACCTCCGCTTCATTGCGGAGGTGATTCTTCTTGACTACTTCCGCCTCAATAGGGAGGACATCCTGTGTCTAAATGACCAGGAAAGCCGTGGCCTGTATACCGTCACCTTCACGGCCACGGCGTGTTGCGATAACATCTATGCAACCTTGTCTGGTGCGGACCAGAGGGACGATCGACTCGACGGTCTTTCGTTCCAGTTCCTCTATTGTGAGGAACATATACCGTTGGTGGTGGCTATGCACAGCCCTCATGTGACCACGGAGGATATAGCCACTTTTCTTCGGCGATACTGCGAAGAGGTGCGATTCGCAAACAAAATCTTGAACTCCGTGCGGTTCTGGAACGGCAAGAGGAAGTTCTGGGTCAAGCTCCGTAAGGATCCCGGTGGTATTGGGGGTCTTTGCCATCCGCCCCCAAATTTTGCCATCGGGAGAGTTCGGGGCTTCCTGTTCTATCCTCAAATGCCTATGTATTGCCGAAATTGCTTGAGGTTTGGCCACACCCAGGAGACCTGCGGCGCGGAGCGTGTGATTCGCTGCAATAGGTGTGGCCAAGAAGGTCACATAGCCTCAAGATGTAGCCATACGATAAGGTGCAACCTCTGCGGAGAGGAAAATCACGATTTTAATTCCTGTCCCCATAAAGCAAAAACTACGATGGGTGGGTCAAGGCTGGGCCCACCCAAAGAGGGGACAGGACAAAAGACGTCCTTTTTTAAGATGCCCAAACCCCAGATGGCAGGTACTGATGGGTCCAGGCCCAAGACCTCTGGTGCTCCATCGGGGGGCCCACCGGTGGTAGTGCTAGGGGGAGGCCATGGGGATTCCACGAAGCCCGGGCGGGTGATCGAGTTTACTGCCCGGGAAATTGAAAGACGTCGATCGACTTCCTACCTGGCTCAAGAGCCCGCCGAAACTTCTGAAGGGGGCTCACCTGTGGCGGGTGGCAGCCGACGGGCCTCGGTGGGGGCAAAAGTGGACCCAAAATTGCAGCATAAGCCAGGTACTGGCTTGGCCCAGGGTCGCCCTGCTCCGGACGAAGAGGCCCCGGTGAAAGCCCGCCGGAAGGGGAGCCAGGTGGCCAGGTCTGAGCCCGGTCCTGTTACTCCGCCTATACAGGACAGGGCCAAGAAGACAAGTGGCGCCAAACCAGGGTTTGCTGCCCCGCCAGCAGTGGACCCGGTGGGTAAAACTGGCCATCGTCGATCGATGGGGAAGTTGGAGCAACAGTCCTCAGCAACGCTTGCTGGGGAACAAGCGATGAAAACTTCCCAAGGTAGCGGCAAAGGTTCCGGAAAAGAGGCCTCACAGGCCCCTGTGCAGCAGTTCCAGTCGTCAAATGATGAAAGAAGACGCAGATCCATCAGCCGGGGGCCAGAGATTACATCGAGTGAGAGCAACACAGAGGATATGGACAGCAGTGTGACATTTAAAAGACAAAGAGAAGAAGAAGAGGAAGACATTCAAAGGAAAGCGGCGTGCCGTAGTTCGGACGAGAGCGAGCTCAGGGTCGGGGCATCATCGATCTCAAGCTCCGACCCTCAGAACATCAAGGAGCTGATGACCCCGCAGGCGGGGGATGACGGTACGCAGCTTATTATTGACTTTGATTCTCCAAGCACGGACTCTCCATAAACTATGCCTATCCCTGTAAAAATTGCCTCACTCAATGTGAGGTCCTTAAAGAGCCCTGATCGCAGGGCTGCTTTATTTTCTTATCTAGAGACATGTGACTTTGACCTTTGCCTGCTACAAGAATGTGGAATCCCTAGTAAAATGGACTATAAAGACTTAAAAGAAGACTGGAAGCTGGGCCCATCCATATGGTCCGGTGCAAATGACTGTCGTTCTGTGGGTGTTGGGCTGCTCTGCCGAGGCCAGTCCTTTTCTATTCATACAGTAACTGAGATTGTGCCTGGCAGAGCTCTTTTAATTCATCTATATTTTAATGGACTTTTAATTCGTGTTTTAAATGTGTATGCCCCTCCTGATAAACAGGAGCGGGCAGAACTATTTGAAATTTTACCACTGTTTTGTGTTGGGTCTTCCCCCCTGCTGGTGGGAGGTGATTTTAACTGCATACGTGATGGGGAACACCGGCAGGGTGGGGATATTAATCGTAAAGACCGCACTTCTTACCTGCTTAAAAATTTTATTGATGATTTTAATTTGAAAGATTGCTGGAAGGATCTCTTGCCGGAGGACCCAGGCGCCACATGGTCCAATGGAAGAGTGAGCTCCAGAATCGATTTTATTTTTTCCTCTAGAGCTTTTAAACCCCTGAAATGCACGCTCGAGCAGAATATCTTCTCTGATCATAAGCTCCTCTTGGTGGGCCTGGAGCTAGAGGGGGAGCAAAAAGCAAAAAGGGGCCTCTGGAGATTAAACACCACACTCCTAGAGGACCCTGAGATAAAAGAGGAGTTTGTGCGGACCTACCAATGCTGGCAATCACAAAGAAAACCCCACGAGCCTATGCTGCACTGGTGGGAGGGCACCAAATCTAAAATCAGATTTTTTTTTATCAAAGCAGGTAAGAAGAAGGCAAAAATGGAAAAACAGTGGTTTTATGTTCTTAACATGCGTTTAAATGTACTTTTTAAATTGAAAGAAGCTGGTATGGATGTAGAAAATGATATTTTAAACCTTAAAACTGAAATAAAACATGCCATAGAAAAGAAAGGGAAACAAATCATTTTTAACTCACATGTGCAGCACCTGGAGGAGGGCGAGAAATGTTCCCGTTTCTTTTTTAAAAAAGTGATGAATAGGAGGGATATCATCCAAAACCTTGAGGGTGAATCCACTCCAAAAGGCATGTTAGATGCAGTTTTTAACTTCTACCAGCTTCTTTTTAATAAGAAAGATCTTAATCCATCCTTTTTAGAACATGTTCTTAATTCCCTTGATTTTAAGCTAGATGTTTTAGACCAGGAGGTTTTATCCCGTGATCTTAACTTAGATGAACTTTTATTTGTTTTTAAAAGTTTTTCTAGTGGGAAGGCCCCTGGGGAAGATGGTTTACCCATCGAATTTTATTTAGCTTTTTGGGATATTTTAAAGGATGATATGGTTTTATTGTATAAAGAAACTTTTATTGTTAATGAACTTCCCCCTTCCTGGAGGAGGGGGATTGTATCATTACTTTTTAAAAAGGGTGAAAAGGATATGCTAAAAAATTGGCGCCCCATCACACTTTTAAATGTCGATTATAAAGTTTTAGCCAAGTTATTAGCTGTCCGTTTTAAACCTTTTATTCATAAATTAATTCACCCAAATCAGGTTTGTGGGGTACCTGGAAGGTCTATAGCTGAATCCCTAAATATTTTAAGAGATGTTTTATGGTATTTTAAGGATAGAAATCAAACTGTAGCAATTTTATCCTTAGACTTTGAAAAAGCCTTTGATAGGGTCTCCCATGAATACCTGTTTTTAGTTCTTAAAAAGATGGCAGTGCCTGAAACGATTTTAAGCCGAATCATGCTTTTATACCGATCCTGTTTTAGTCAAGTCTCTGTTAATGGCTTTTTAACCAGCGGTGTTCCTCTTTTATCAGGTGTCAAACAGGGCTGCCCCCTGTCCCCACTCCTTTTTATTTGCGCAATCGAACCACTGATGGCCCTCCTCAGAAAAGACCGGGTAGTAAGAGGCGTACCGATACCTGGTGGAGGAGGGACCCATCTAAAGGTGTTGGGGTACATGGATGATGTCACCATACTGTGCCCGGACTCTCCATCCATGAGGGGGGCATTGAGGAACACCAGCTATTTCTGCGAGGTCTCTGGTTTTAAGCTAAACACAGATAAATGTGACTGTTTTTATATTGGCTCCTGGGATTCATCCATCACCCCAGGAGTCACAATGCAACAGGATCAAATTAAAATTTTAGGTATTGGTTTTAACCAGGTCAATGATGGGAGCCCTAACTGGGATTCAGCTATAGCTAAGATGGAGAAGAAGATTTTAATGTGGAATCTTAGAAACCTTACCATGGAGGGGAAGATTTTAATAATAAAGATGGTTTTACTCCCTATTATGCTATACATTGCCATGGTATTTCCTCCATCTATTTTATACATTAAAAAAGTAACTAGAATTGTTTTTTCTTTTTTATGGGGTTCAAAAATGGAGAAATTAAAGCGTGATTTTATGTACAAAAGTAAAGATAATGGCGGGAAAGATGTTCCTAACCTTTTTACTTTCTTTTACATAAAGTATTTCTGTTTCTGTTTTAAAATTATTAAATCCGATGGCATTTTTAGCTGCTTTTTAAGGTACGCTGCGGGCATGGTTTTTAAAAGATGGTTGCGCATCCCTCTGAACGCTCCGGTGCTTCTGTGTCCCCCAAAACATTATGTGGTGTTGGAAAAGACAGTCAGGCTCCTAGGTCTCCAAGATTTGGAGCCTGACATACTGGGGGACCAGAGAAAGGTATCAAAGGTCCTCAGGCGGAGTGAGGTTACCCTGGCAGTGTCCAATTTCACACAGGCAAGATCCAAAAAGGTATGGCGGAACGTGTACGGGAAGTTTCTGGCGAATGTACACAGGGATCTTGCCTGGGCAATCGTCCACCAGTGCCTCCCTACTCGTGAGTTCCAGCACAGGCGAGGACTGGTGGCGAGAGCCAAGTGCCCGAGAGATGGCTGCGGAGTGGACGAAACGGTGCTGCACATATTTTGGAACTGCCCTTTTGCACGGGAGCTTTGGAGGAAGGTAGGCCCACTTTTGAAGTGGGCCTGCGGCCTAAAAGATTTTAATCACGAATGTGTCTTTTACGGTCTTTTTAACTGCCCCAATTTTAAACAGCAGATGATCTGCTGGATGATTATTAATTGTTTTAAAAATGCCATCTGGAAAGTTAGGAACATCTTACTTTTTAAACATGATTTTATTGATGTTAAAAACTGTATAAAGCTGGCCCTGAGTGAGATGTACATCTATTACCTAAGAGACAAGAAACAGTTGGGGGCCAGCGAGGCAGCATCCATGTGGTGTCTGCCTCTATGGAACGAAATAACAGTATAATCAGTTTTTATGACATTTGTATAATGTTTTATCCTGCCATTTTTATTTTTTCTCCTTTTATTACTGGTTTTATTATTTGTATTTTAAAACTTTTGTGAACCTTTTATTATTTTGCATTTTAAATTTTGTATGGTTTCTTATTTATTCAATAAAATTTTGTTGAAACCTTATCTGTTCTTATCAGTTTTCATGCTGGTGGGGATGGGTGCTGCATGGAGGATGCAGGTGTACCAGGGCTTTCCGGGGCTGGTTCTGAGGAATCAGCTCGACGGCTGCCCCGATGTGACTTGTTCCCTCCGGGTCTCGCCATGAGGCTGAGAGGGTCTAGAGCCGAGGTACTTTTGTGCCTCGGGGAGTGGTGACCCCGAGGTGCCGAAACTCACTGGGAGGATAGGCTCACTGAGTTGAAGCACGGGCACCATAATCTCTTCACCTTGTGGCACTCACCTCTTGATTCCCGGCCTTCTGGCTAGGATCAGAGAAATTTTTATAGATCCGGCCGGATGTCCGGGCAGTATATCTGCACACATTCACTTATTTATTTCTTTTTTGTCTCACTGTGTCACTTTTTGCGTGTTGTGTGTTCACAGGATTGGTCAGGATGCGGTAGCCCTTCTGGGTGTCCCTCCTGGCGGTCTAGGGGAGGTGTGTGTGGCCATTAGGTTCCGCACCTCCCTGCAAACACCCCGGGTACTCCTGCTTTGGCAGGGTACCTACCGTAATCGGCTCTGCGGGCAGATACCTTGGCTAACGCCAAGGGGGATGCCGGGAGCATTTGTGGTCCCCTAGTAGCTTCGGCGAAAAGGGACATCGAACCTGGAACCTCGCAGGTACCTTTTGGTCCGGAGGCGAAGGGTAAGGTTTGTTGGGGGGCCTCTCTCCTATCGGAGAAGGGCTTGCGATAGACCGCATCCTTTGTGCACGTTTTTTTAGTGTAACACGTTTGCACTTTTTCTTGCACTTTGGGTGAATCGAAAGCACGTTCCTCGGCTTTAGATAAAAAAAAAAAAAAAAATCTGTTCTTATCAGTTTAATATCTGATACGTCCCCTATCTGGGGACCATATATTAAATGGATTTTTGAGAACGGGGGCCGATTTCGAAGCTTGCTTCCGTCGCCATATGCATTGACCCGATATGGCAGTATCTTCGGGTACAGTGCACCACCCCCTTACAGGGTTAAAAAGAAAGATTCCTACTTTCATTGCTACCTGCTTGCTGGCTAGCCAGCTAGCCAGCCCTGTGGGCCTTGCTGCTGCTGCAGCCAAAAAACAAAAGGTGGTGCTGCTTCTGCTTGTGTCTGGCCGCTGTTGGAGCGTCCAGGCACAGGACTTCTGCTGCTGCTGACTAAATGGCCTCCTTAATTGGATCATTTGAGTAGCCAGCACACCTGTGCAGGTAGGGCATGACATGATAGGCAGCTGCCTTGATAGCGGGTGGGTGCTGAATGTTCCTAATTGACAAAATAAGATTAATGCTTATGAAGAAATATAAAATCTCATCCCTTCCCCAATATCGCGCCACACCCCTACCCCTTAATTCCCTGGTTGAACTTGATGGACATATGTCTTTTTTCGACCGTACTAACTATGTAACTATGTAACATAACATGGGGGGGGGGGGGGTCTCCTGGCTGTTCACACAGGTGTGTCATTGCTGTACATTGACCATGCATTGCTTCTGTGGTATTGCAAAGGCAAAGACAAATGCTTCCAGCCATCCATTGCACTAATGGATTGGTCATCAGCTGGCTGTCTATGTCCCGCATCAATATAGACCAAAGTACAGAGGGTTAGGCTATGCTATTGTGCACCTACCTGATGCATCAGAAGGTGCGAGGCCCTTGCTAAATTCTGTGCACAGGCTTTGAGATCTATACTTTAGACTGTATCTAAACCTGCTCCAACATGGACTGACATTCTGGCCTACTTTCAGCCGATGCGACTTGTCTGTCGCTGAACAGTCGCTTTTTATGTATTCAGCACCTATGTATAATGTTGTAAAAATGCTCTAGAAGCTAAAGTCGCAGAAATGTCACACATATTTGGCCTGCAACTTTCTGTGCGACAAATTCAGACAGGAAAAATCAGTATAAATCCTTAGAAAATTATCCCCCAGTGTCTCCATCTGCTGGCGGTATTGAATAAGCATTGCTGCACTGATGGGGTATGCATTAGACGAAAAAAAAGAAGAAAAAGAAGAATAATACGCCCAGAAAAGAGGCGAAAAGGAGAAAAACGTAAAAAAACGTGAAAAAAAAGTAAGAGGAAGAGAAGGGAAAAAAAGGTGGAAATGGGTTTAAAAGTGATTTCGGCGGAGAAATATATATATATATATATATATATATATATATATATATATATATACGCGCACACACACACATATATATAAACGTATTCTCCGTTGAGATATTGCAGCCGCTGCTGTGTCCAGGCCCAGGAGCCTTAGCACTGTGCTGTGATGTCACTCAATACCACTGACATCACTAGGTGTAAACAACATCTCTCCTTTGCTGTGTATGTGACTATGGAGCTGTTTGGTGATGTCGTCTATTATGGCCTTCATAGAAGCAACAGGAGATTGTTGCATCCATCTAGAACCCTCAGAACTACAGTGCTATGATGTCACTCACTTCCACAGGCCTTGCAGAGTGTAAACAACAACAACCCAGCTTTGTTGTGTATGTAACCATAGGGATTTGTGATGTCACCTAGAACCTTCACAGCAGCGACAGCTTTATGAGGAGCATCAGCACTGCTCTGCCTGAGCAGAACCATCACCGCCATAGGTTGTCAAATAACCCGGGTTTAACCCACACAGGTAAGTCCAATGGGGTGCAGGCATGTCCTCTATGCTTACAGCTTCCCGTGGGTGTTGGTTTGATACCGTTTGGGGACAGCCAAGGAGGCATCTGCAGGCAACAAAGGTAGGTGTGTGCTTGTGTGTGTGTTTCCTATGCAGATCCTAAGCCCAGTGTCACATGCAAGTAGGAGGAGTAAGAAGGGTTCCTGGCAAATCCGGGTTATGGATTGCATTTAAAAAGGCCCCGTGGGAGTGCAATGGGCCCCTGTCTTGCTGCTTAGCAATAATGGTATGGGTTTAGGTTCTGCTGTGTGTACTGGTGGTTGACTGCCCCCCCAGCCCAGAGTGTGCATGGAAAATTGTCTGGCAGCCTCCCTGACAGCAAGCAGTGATAGTGCCCATGAAGGGCACCTTGTTGGGCCCGCCCCTTTCACGGTTATCGCTTCTCGGCCTTTTGGCTAAGATCAAGTGTAGTATCTGTTCTTATCAGTTTAATATCTGATACGTCCCCTATCTGGGGACCATATATTAAATGGATTTTTGAGAACGGGGGCCGATTTCGAAGCTTGCTTCCGTTGCCCTATGCATTGACCCGATATGGCAGTATCTTCGGGTACAGTGCACCACCCCCTTACAGGGTTAAAAAGAAAGATTCCTACTTTCATTGCTACCTGCTTGCTGGCTAGCCAGCTAGCCAGCCCTGTGGGCCTTGCTGCTGCTGCAGCCAAAAAACAAAAGGTGGTGCTGCTGCTGCTTCTGCTGCTTCTGCTTGTGTCTGGCCGCTGTTGGAGCGTCCAGGCACAGGACTTCTGCTGCTGCTGACTAAATGGCCTCCTTAATTGGATCATTTGAGTAGCCAGCACACCTGTGCAGGTAGGGCATGGCATGATAGGCAGCTGCCTTGATAGCGGGTGGGTGCTGAATGTTCCTAATTGACAAAATAAGATTAATGCTTATGAAGAAATATAAAATCTCATCCCTTCCCCAATATCGCGCCACACCCCTACCCCTTAATTCCCTGGTTGAACTTGATGGACATATGTCTTTTTTCGACCGTACTAACTATGTAACTATGTAACATAACATGGGGGGGGGGGGGGGTCTCCTGGCTGTTCACACAGGTGTGTCATTGCTGTACATTGACCATGCATTGCTTCTGTGGTATTGCAAAGGCAAAGACAAATGCTTCCAGCCATCCATTGCACTAATGGATTGGTCATCAGCTGGCTGTCTATGTCCCGCATCAATATAGACCAAAGTACAGAGGGTTAGGCTATGCTATTGTGCACCTACCTGATGCATCAGAAGGTGCGAGGCCCTTGCTAAATTCTGTGCACAGACTTTGAGATCTATACTTTAGACTGTATCTAAACCTGCTCCAACATGGACTGACATTCTGGCCTACTTTCAGCCGATGTGACTTGTCTGTCGCTGAACAGTCGCTTTTTATGTATTCAGCACCTATGTATAATGTTGTAAAAATGCTCTAGAAGCTAAAGTCGCAGAAATGTCACACATATTTGGCCTGCAACTTTCTGTGCGACAAATTCAGACAGGAAAAATCAGTATAAATCCTTAGAAAATTACCCCCCAGTGTCTCCATCTGCTGGCGGTATTGAATAAGCATTGCTGCACTGATGGGGTATGCATTAGACGAAAAAAAAGAAGAAAAAGAAGAATAATACGCCCAGAAAAGAGGCGAAAAGGAGAAAAACGTAAAAAAACGTGAAAAAAAAGTAAGAGGAAGAGAAGGGAAAAAAAGGTGGAAATGGGTTTAAAAGTGATTTCGGCGGAGAAATATATATATATATATATATATATATATATATATATATATACGCGCACACACACACATATATATAAACGTATTCTCCGTTGAGATATTGCAGCCGCTGCTGTGTCCAGGCCCAGGAGCCTTAGCACTGTGCTGTGATGTCACTCAATACCACTGACATCACTAGGTGTAAACAACATCTCTCCTTTGCTGTGTATGTGACTATGGAGCTGTTTGGTGATGTCGTCTATTATGGCCTTCATAGAAGCAACAGGAGATTGTTGCATCCATCTAGAACCCTCAGAACTACAGTGCTATGATGTCACTCACTTCCACAGGCCTTGCAGAGTGTAAACAACAACAACCCAGCTTTGTTGTGTATGTAACCATAGGGATTTGTGATGTCACCTAGAACCTTCACAGCAGCGACAGCTTTATGAGGAGCATCAGCACTGCTCTGCCTGAGCAGAACCATCACCGCCATAGGTTGTCAAATAACCCGGGTTTAACCCACACAGGTAAGTCCAATGGGGTGCAGGCATGTCCTCTATGCTTACAGCTTCCCGTGGGTGTTGGTTTGATACCGTTTGGGGACAGCCAAGGAGGCATCTGCAGGCAACAAAGGTAGGTGTGTGCTTGTGTGTGTGTTTCCTATGCAGATCCTAAGCCCAGTGTCACATGCAAGTAGGAGGAGTAAGAAGGGTTCCTGGCAAATCCGGGTTATGGATTGCATTTAAAAAGGCCCCGTGGGAGTGCAATGGGCCCCTGTCTTGCTGCTTAGCAATAATGGTATGGGTTTAGGTTCTGCTGTGTGTACTGGTGGTTGACTGCCCCCCAGCCCAGAGTGTGCATGGAAAATTGTCTGGCAGCCTCCCTGACAGCAAGCAGTGATAGTGCCCATGAAGGGCACCTTGTTGGGCCCGCCCCTTTCACGGTTATCGCTTCTCGGCCTTTTGGCTAAGATCAAGTGTAGTATCTGTTCTTATCAGTTTAATATCTGATACGTCCCCTATCTGGGGACCATATATTAAATGGATTTTTGAGAACGGGGGCCGATTTCGAAGCTTGCTTCCGTCGCCCTATGCATTGACCCGATATGGCAGTATCTTCGGGTACAGTGCACCACCCCCTTACAGGGTTAAAAAGAAAGATTCCTACTTTCATTGCTACCTGCTTGCTGGCTAGCCAGCTAGCCAGCCCTGTGGGCCTTGCTGCTGCTGCAGCCAAAAAACAAAAGGTGGTGCTGCTGCTGCTTCTGCTGCTGCTTGTGTCTGGCCGCTGTTGGAGCGTCCAGGCACAGGACTTCTGCTGCTGCTGACTAAATGGCCTCCTTAATTGGATCATTTGAGTAGCCAGCACACCTGTGCAGGTAGGGCATGACATGATAGGCAGCTGCCTTGATAGCGGGTGGGTGCTGAATGTTCCTAATTGACAAAATAAGATTAATGCTTATGAAGAAATATAAAATCTCATCCCTTCCCCAATATCGCGCCACACCCCTACCCCTTAATTCCCTGGTTGAACTTGATGGACATATGTCTTTTTTCGACCGTACTAACTATGTAACTATGTAACATAACATGGGGGGGGGGGGGGGTCTCCTGGCTGTTCACACAGGTGTGTCATTGCTGTACATTGACCATGCATTGCTTCTGTGGTATTGCAAAGGCAAAGACAAATGCTTCCAGCCATCCATTGCACTAATGGATTGGTCATCAGCTGGCTGTCTATGTCCCGCATCAATATAGACCAAAGTACAGAGGGTTAGGCTATGCTATTGTGCACCTACCTGATGCATCAGAAGGTGCGAGGCCCTTGCTAAATTCTGTGCACAGACTTTGAGATCTATACTTTAGACTGTATCTAAACCTGCTCCAACATGGACTGACATTCTGGCCTACTTTCAGCCGATGCGACTTGTCTGTCGCTGAACAGTCGCTTTTTATGTATTCAGCACCTATGTATAATGTTGTAAAAATGCTCTAGAAGCTAAAGTCGCAGAAATGTCACACATATTTGGCCTGCAACTTTCTGTGCGACAAATTCAGACAGGAAAAATCAGTATAAATCCTTAGAAAATTATCCCCCAGTGTCTCCATCTGCTGGCGGTATTGAATAAGCATTGCTGCACTGATGGGGTATGCATTAGACGAAAAAAAAGAAGAAAAAGAAGAATAATACGCCCAGAAAAGAGGCGAAAAGGAGAAAAACGTAAAAAAACGTGAAAAAAAAGTAAGAGGAAGAGAAGGGAAAAAAAGGTGGAAATGGGTTTAAAAGTGATTTCGGCGGAGAAATATATATATATATATATATATATATATATATATATATATATACGCGCACACACACACATATATATAAACGTATTCTCCGTTGAGATATTGCAGCCGCTGCTGTGTCCAGGCCCAGGAGCCTTAGCACTGTGCTGTGATGTCACTCAATACCACTGACATCACTAGGTGTAAACAACATCTCTCCTTTGCTGTGTATGTGACTATGGAGCTGTTTGGTGATGTCGTCTATTATGGCCTTCATAGAAGCAACAGGAGATTGTTGCATCCATCTAGAACCCTCAGAACTACAGTGCTATGATGTCACTCACTTCCACAGGCCTTGCAGAGTGTAAACAACAACAACCCAGCTTTGTTGTGTATGTAACCATAGGGATTTGTGATGTCACCTAGAACCTTCACAGCAGCGACAGCTTTATGAGGAGCATCAGCACTGCTCTGCCTGAGCAGAACCATCACCGCCATAGGTTGTCAAATAACCCGGGTTTAACCCACACAGGTAAGTCCAATGGGGTGCAGGCATGTCCTCTATGCTTACAGCTTCCCGTGGGTGTTGGTTTGATACCGTTTGGGGACAGCCAAGGAGGCATCTGCAGGCAACAAAGGTAGGTGTGTGCTTGTGTGTGTGTTTCCTATGCAGATCCTAAGCCCAGTGTCACATGCAAGTAGGAGGAGTAAGAAGGGTTCCTGGCAAATCCGGGTTATGGATTGCATTTAAAAAGGCCCCGTGGGAGTGCAATGGGCCCCTGTCTTGCTGCTTAGCAATAATGGTATGGGTTTAGGTTCTGCTGTGTGTACTGGTGGTTGACTGCCCCCCAGCCCAGAGTGTGCATGGAAAATTGTCTGGCAGCCTCCCTGACAGCAAGCAGTGATAGTGCCCATGAAGGGCACCTTGTTGGGCCCGCCCCTTTCACGGTTATCGCTTCTCGGCCTTTTGGCTAAGATCAAGTGTAGTATCTGTTCTTATCAGTTTAATATCTGATACGTCCCCTATCTGGGGACCATATATTAAATGGATTTTTGAGAACGGGGGCCGATTTCGAAGCTTGCTTCCGTCGCCCTATGCATTGACCCGATATGGCAGTATCTTCGGGTACAGTGCACCACCCCCTTACAGGGTTAAAAAGAAAGATTCCTACTTTCATTGCTACCTGCTTGCTGGCTAGCCAGCTAGCCAGCCCTGTGGGCCTTGCTGCTGCTGCAGCCAAAAAACAAAAGGTGGTGCTGCTGCTGCTTCTGCTGCTGCTTGTGTCTGGCCGCTGTTGGAGCGTCCAGGCACAGGACTTCTGCTGCTGCTGACTAAATGGCCTCCTTAATTGGATCATTTGAGTAGCCAGCACACCTGTGCAGGTAGGGCATGACATGATAGGCAGCTGCCTTGATAGCGGGTGGGTGCTGAATGTTCCTAATTGACAAAATAAGATTAATGCTTATGAAGAAATATAAAATCTCATCCCTTCCCCAATATCGCGCCACACCCCTACCCCTTAATTCCCTGGTTGAACTTGATGGACATATGTCTTTTTTCGACCGTACTAACTATGTAACTATGTAACATAACATGGGGGGGGGGGGGGGGGTCTCCTGGCTGTTCACACAGGTGTGTCATTGCTGTACATTGACCATGCATTGCTTCTGTGGTATTGCAAAGGCAAAGACAAATGCTTCCAGCCATCCATTGCACTAATGGATTGGTCATCAGCTGGCTGTCTATGTCCCGCATCAATATAGACCAAAGTACAGAGGGTTAGGCTATGCTATTGTGCACCTACCTGATGCATCAGAAGGTGCGAGGCCCTTGCTAAATTCTGTGCACAGACTTTGAGATCTATACTTTAGACTGTATCTAAACCTGCTCCAACATGGACTGACATTCTGGCCTACTTTCAGCCGATGCGACTTGTCTGTCGCTGAACAGTCACTTTTTATGTATTCAGCACCTATGTATAATGTTGTAAAAATGCTCTAGAAGCTAAAGTCGCAGAAATGTCACACATATTTGGCCTGCAACTTTCTGTGCGACAAATTCAGACAGGAAAAATCAGTATAAATCCTTAGAAAATTATCCCCCAGTGTCTCCATCTGCTGGCGGTATTGAATAAGCATTGCTGCACTGATGGGGTATGCATTAGACGAAAAAAAAGAAGAAAAAGAAGAATAATACGCCCAGAAAAGAGGCGAAAAGGAGAAAAACGTAAAAAAACGTGAAAAAAAAGTAAGAGGAAGAGAAGGGAAAAAAAGGTGGAAATGGGTTTAAAAGTGATTTCGGCGGAGAAATATATATATATATATATATATATATATATATATATATATATATATATACGCGCACACACACACATATATATAAACGTATTCTCCGTTGAGATATTGCAGCCGATGCTGTGTCCAGGCCCAGGAGCCTTAGCACTGTGCTGTGATGTCACTCAATACCACTGACATCACTAGGTGTAAACAACATCTCTCCTTTGCTGTGTATGTGACTATGGAGCTGTTTGGTGATGTCGTCTATTATGGCCTTCATAGAAGCAACAGGAGATTGTTGCATCCATCTAGAACCCTCAGAACTACAGTGCTATGATGTCACTCACTTCCACAGGCCTTGCAGAGTGTAAACAACAACAACCCAGCTTTGTTGTGTATGTAACCATAGGGATTTGTGATGTCACCTAGAACCTTCACAGCAGCGACAGCTTTATGAGGAGCATCAGCACTGCTCTGCCTGAGCAGAACCATCACCGCCATAGGTTGTCAAATAACCCGGGTTTAACCCACACAGGTAAGTCCAATGGGGTGCAGGCATGTCCTCTATGCTTACAGCTTCCCGTGGGTGTTGGTTTGATACCGTTTGGGGACAGCCAAGGAGGCATCTGCAGGCAACAAAGGTAGGTGTGTGCTTGTGTGTGTGTTTCCTATGCAGATCCTAAGCCCAGTGTCACATGCAAGTAGGAGGAGTAAGAAGGGTTCCTGGCAAATCCGGGTTATGGATTGCATTTAAAAAGGCCCTGTGGGAGTGCAATGGGCCCCTGTCTTGCTGCTTAGCAATAATGGTATGGGTTTAGGTTCTGCTGTGTGTACTGGTGGTTGACTGCCCCCCAGCCCAGAGTGTGCATGGAAAATTGTCTGGCAGCCTCCCTGACAGCAAGCAGTGATAGTGCCCATGAAGGGCACCTTGTTGGGCCCGCCCCTTTCACGGTTATCGCTTCTCGGCCTTTTGGCTAAGATCAAGTGTAGTATCTGTTCTTATCAGTTTAATATCTGATACGTCCCCTATCTGGGGACCATATATTAAATGGATTTTTGAGAACGGGGGCCGATTTCGAAGCTTGCTTCCGTCGCCCTATGCATTGACCCGATATGGCAGTATCTTCGGGTACAGTGCACCACCCCCTTACAGGGTTAAAAAGAAAGATTCCTACTTTCATTGCTACCTGCTTGCTGGCTAGCCAGCTAGCCAGCCCTGTGGGCCTTGCTGCTGCAGCCAAAAAACAAAAGGTGGTGCTGCTGCTGCTTCTGCTGCTTCTGCTTCTGCTTGTGTCTGGCCGCTGTTGGAGCGTCCAGGCACAGGACTTCTGCTGCTGCTGACTAAATGGCCTCCTTAATTGGATCATTTGAGTAGCCAGCACACCTGTGCAGGTAGGGCATGACATGATAGGCAGCTGCCTTGATAGCGGGTGGGTGCTGAATGTTCCTAATTGACAAAATAAGATTAATGCTTATGAAGAAATATAAAATCTCATCCCTTCCCCAATATCGCGCCACACCCCTACCCCTTAATTCCCTGGTTGAACTTGATGGACATATGTCTTTTTTCGACCGTACTAACTATGTAACTATGTAACATAACATGGGGGGGGGGGGGTCTCCTGGCTGTTCACACAGGTGTGTCATTGCTGTACATTGACCATGCATTGCTTCTGTGGTATTGCAAAGGCAAAGACAAATGCTTCCAGCCATCCATTGCACTAATGGATTGGTCATCAGCTGGCTGTCTATGTCCCGCATCAATATAGACCAAAGTACAGAGGGTTAGGCTATGCTATTGTGCACCTACCTGATGCATCAGAAGGTGCGAGGCCCTTGCTAAATTCTGTGCACAGACTTTGAGATCTATACTTTAGACTGTATCTAAACCTGCTCCAACATGGACTGACATTCTGGCCTACTTTCAGCCGATGCGACTTGTCTGTCGCTGAACAGTCGCTTTTTATGTATTCAGCACCTATGTATAATGTTGTAAAAATGCTCTAGAAGCTAAAGTCGCAGAAATGTCACACATATTTGGCCTGCAACTTTCTGTGCGACAAATTCAGACAGGAAAAATCAGTATAAATCCTTAGAAAATTATCCCCCAGTGTCTCCATCTGCTGGCGGTATTGAATAAGCATTGCTGCACTGATGGGGTATGCATTAGACGAAAAAAAAGAAGAAAAAGAAGAATAATACGCCCAGAAAAGAGGCGAAAAGGAGAAAAACGTAAAAAAAACGTGAAAAAAAAGTAAGAGGAAGAGAAGGGAAAAAAAGGTGGAAATGGGTTTAAAAGTGATTTCGGCGGAGAAATATATATATATATATATATATATATATATATATATATATATACGCGCACACACACACATATATATAAACGTATTCTCCGTTGAGATATTGCAGCCGCTGCTGTGTCCAGGCCCAGGAGCCTTAGCACTGTGCTGTGATGTCACTCAATACCACTGACATCACTAGGTGTAAACAACATCTCTCCTTTGCTGTGTATGTGACTATGGAGCTGTTTGGTGATGTCGTCTATTATGGCCTTCATAGAAGCAACAGGAGATTGTTGCATCCATCTAGAACCCTCAGAACTACAGTGCTATGATGTCACTCACTTCCACAGGCCTTGCAGAGTGTAAACAACAACAACCCAGCTTTGTTGTGTATGTAACCATAGGGATTTGTGATGTCACCTAGAACCTTCACAGCAGCGACAGCTTTATGAGGAGCATCAGCACTGCTCTGCCTGAGCAGAACCATCACCGCCATAGGTTGTCAAATAACCCGGGTTTAACCCACACAGGTAAGTCCAATGGGGTGCAGGCATGTCCTCTATGCTTACAGCTTCCCGTGGGTGTTGGTTTGATACCGTTTGGGGACAGCCAAGGAGGCATCTGCAGGCAACAAAGGTAGGTGTGTGCTTGTGTGTGTGTTTCCTATGCAGATCCTAAGCCCAGTGTCACATGCAAGTAGGAGGAGTAAGAAGGGTTCCTGGCAAATCCGGGTTATGGATTGCATTTAAAAAGGCCCCGTGGGAGTGCAATGGGCCCCTGTCTTGCTGCTTAGCAATAATGGTATGGGTTTAGGTTCTGCTGTGTGTACTGGTGGTTGACTGCCCCCCAGCCCAGAGTGTGCATGGAAAATTGTCTGGCAGCCTCCCTGACAGCAAGCAGTGATAGTGCCCATGAAGGGCACCTTGTTGGTTCCGCCCCTTTCACGGTTATCGCTTCTCGGCCTTTTGGCTAAGATCAAGTGTAGTATCTGTTCTTATCAGTTTAATATCTGATACGTCCCCTATCTGGGGACCATATATTAAATGGATTTTTGAGAACGGGGGCCGATTTCGAAGCTTGCTTCCGTCGCCCTATGCATTGACCCGATATGGCAGTATCTTCGGGTACAGTGCACCACCCCCTTACAGGGTTAAAAAGAAAGATTCCTACTTTCATTGCTACCTGCTTGCTGGTTAGCCAGCTAGCCAGCCCTGTGGGCCTTGCTGCTGCTGCTGCAGCCAAAAAACAAAAGGTGGTGCTGCTGCTGCTTCTGCTGCTTCTGCTTGTGTCTGGCCGCTGTTGGAGCGTCCAGGCACAGGACTTCTGCTGCTGCTGACTAAATGGCCTCCTCAATTGGATCATTTGAG